>NC_055976.1:18219072-18336572 GCF_018492685.1 Alosa sapidissima
CACGTAGAAGTGACTCAAGTTCAAGATTAGTCACACAGGCCTGTGGTGTGTGTTTATTGTAAGAATGCCTTATTATGACCGCCGCGCAGCGAAGCGAAGGTTTAGTCAGATTTTTTTTTTTTTCTCGCATGTCCACATTTCTGTCAAGGATTCCCGGGACACTGAAAGACGGGTAGACAAAACTTGGTGGGCATGTAACCCCATATGGATAGCATGGAATCATCGTTTTTCGTTTTGATCTGTAGCCCCCCCCGCTGGACTGCACCCCCCGAAAGGAGGGTAGGGCAGACACAGGTTTCTGTGAATATCTTGAGAACCGTAGGGCCTAGGATGACCAATTTTTTCTGTATGTTTGCCTCCAGGGGTCATGTTAACCCATTCCATGTGCACACATGTGCATAAACAGATACACACGCACACACATACATTGACAGTAATCATACGTATGACACATACTCACACAGTAGACATATGTACGCATGCATGCACATGCACAAACACACACACACACACACACACCCACACACATAAACATAAAAGTGTACACGCACACATTTCAAGAATTATGGAACCGTTAGAACCTATTTGAGTTGTGAGAGAGCAGGAACCGTTAGAACCTATGAGTTGCGAGAGAACAGGAACCGTTAAAACCTATTTGAGAACAAGAACTCTTATCTTCGTCCTGTCTCATGCAAACTTATCAATTTTACACTGTGGGACTGGAATTACCAGTTACCAGGGGAAATACTGATGCTCCTTGTGAAACCACACTGTGTGTGTGTGTGTGTCTGTGTGTCTGTGTCTGTGTGTGTCCACTGTACTGTGATGGATCATTATATGAGGAAGAGGGGGTCTTTTGACCTCAAAATATTGCTGTCTATGTGGAAATTTGAATTTGGAATTGGCATAGAATTTAGTGTGTGTGTGTAAACGTTTAAAACATAATGGATTAGAACATGCTTGAAATTCTTATAGTCTTCATAACCACCTGCCCAGTGTTCCGTTGTTATTGTTCTGATGTACAGTAGTACGTCTCGTGGCCTGGGAGTTTAGTACGGAATTGGAGAGAAAAAAAACTCAAGGCATTTATTGAACAGCATGTCAATGGCCCTACTGAGGCTGTGTGTGTGTGTGATAGAACTACCAGCCCAGGATGTATCCTGCCAGTCAAAAAGGAAAATGTGAAAGGAAATCAAAGGTTCAATTAATCTGCTTTTGCAGGTATGCATCAATAGGTGTTTGTGTGTGTCTGTGTGTGTGTGTGTGGGAGTGTGATTGTGAGCTTTTTTATGTTTGTGTACTGAATGGGTAGGTATGTGAGACGCTGTGTCTTGGTTAAGTCAGAGACTTTCTAATGAGGAGACACAGCACTCAAAAAATCCTCCATAGAAATGCATGGGGCTAGTTTGTCACGCCAATATGGCCGTTACTACACATATCACACCCCTTCCTTGGCAAAACGTCGACATGTGAATACATTGAGCCAATCATATGGTGTGTTGTGAAGACATCGTGCCAATCATATGGTGTGTTGTGAAGACATCGTGCCAATCATGTGTTGTGATCTCGCAGCTGAAGCAAGATTGGTGTCGTGAAGCCTTGCGCACGCGCATTTCTGCCGAAATGGATGCCCGACGAGTGCCCAAAAAGCGTTGCAATATGGCCGCCGAGTGGAGGGACTTGCCTAAAAGGACTTTGGTTAAGTCTATATGGTGTGTGTGTGTGTGTAGGGTTAATGTGGTGGTTGTGGTGTGTGTGTGTGTGTGTGTGTGTGTGTTTGCCAAAGCAGCCGACCAGGCTGTTGTTGTGACCAGCGGCTGTCGTTGGAAAATGCCACGCATGCCTGAACACACACACACACACAGCCTCCCTCCTCTTTGTCACACACACACACACACACACACACACTCTCTGTGATGGAGTGTGCAGAGAATCCACTAGCCAGTCCAGTCAGACAGTACGCTCACTCACTTTCTGATGTACACAGAGGAGCTGGGGGGGAGGTGACTTGGAGGTCTGTCTGTCTGTCTGTTTGTCTGTGTGTGTAAGTGTACATGTACATGTATTCCAGTGTGTATGCATGTATTCCAGTGTGTATGCATGTGTTCCTGTGTGTGTGTGTGCCTGCGTGCGTGCCTGCAAGTCTGCAGGAATGGCAGGAATTGTGTTGTGCCCTGGCTGTGTGTTCCGGAGCGTGGGGTCACTCTCGGCTCCTTTGTTGGCCTCGCTTCTGTTTTTTTTTCTTCCTTTCAGTGTGTGTCCACTGGGCAGCATGCAGTACTTTTCCATCACACACACACACATACACACACACACACACACACACATACACACACACACACACACACACACACATACACATACACACACACACACACACACACTCTCTCGCTCTCTCACACACACACACACACACACACACATACATACATACATACATACATACATACATACATACACACACACACATACACACACATACACACACACACACACATGCACCCAATGCACATATATGCATATAGAATACTACCATTTCACGCACGCACACACACACATGCGCATCACTCCACATACGCACACACATTCAGACAGTGTACCCAGACATGCATGTACATTGACCCTCTCCATGTGTCTCTCTTTCTCACACCTGCATACTCATTCTTTAGGGATCTGCACCTATACAGTAGCATGCATACCGGTACACAACTCTTACTGCACACCGAGAGGGTGATGGTGCTTGTACGGGGTGGGGGTGGGGGGGCTATAGTGGACCCCCTCATCTGACACTGGTCCTTTTAATGTACCAGTAGTACTGATTGTGTGTGTGTTTGTGTTTGAGAGAAAGAGAGTGCATGCCTGTCTGTGTATTACTCTCCAGAACACCCCCCTCCTTCCCAGTGCCTTATGGGTAACAAGAGCCCCCTCCCACAGTGGAAAACTACCACTGACTCACATGGGCTTGTTTACCAGTGTGTGTGTGTGTGTGTGTGTGTGTGTCTCTGTCTCTGTCTGTCTGCCTGTTTCTGTGTGTGTGTGTGTGTGTGTGTGTGTGTGTGTGTGTGTCTTTAAATGACTATAGAGTACAGATGGGCTGATTGTATGAGTATGCATTTGGGTCTCCTTTTAAACTGTTTGTAAGATTACATGATTGTGTGTGTGTTTGTGTGTTTGCCTGCCATCAGACAGATGATGAGTAGCCAGACTGTGTCTGTTTGTGGATGAGTGGGAAGTGTTTCTTCATATCACTGCTGGAGAGTGTGTGTGCGTGTGTGTGTGTGCGCATTCCTTTGAGCTTTCTGCCTGCCTGTCTGTCTGTCTGTCTGTCTGTCTGTCTGTCCTTTTTTCCCCTCTGTTTCACAATTGCCTCACTAACACACTCTCCTCTTTCTCAGACGAATAGAAACTACCTCTCTGTCGCTCCTCTCTCGGACATATACAGTTTTTCTTACAGTCTCACCCTCCCGCAAACAATCTCTCTCTATACTTGTCTGTGTGTGTGTGTGTGTGTGTGTGTTTCTGGGCCCTGGCCTGATTCATTTTTTCTTCTGCTCTGCGTTGCCTGTTACAATGCGCTCTTATTTAAGAAGATAGCGCTGGGGCCAGGCTGCTCTTATGCCGTGGCTGTGACTGCTGCTGCTGCTGCAATGAGTGGAGCCTGGCTGGGATGGGCCTCCTGGAAGACCCGGAGCGGAGCGGAGCGGAGCGCTGGAGCTTGCGTGGAGCTGCTGAGGAGTGTGTGTGTGTGTGTGTGTGTGTATAAGTGTGCATTTGAGAGAGTGTGTGTACTTGTGTGTGTGTGTGTGTGTGTGTGTGTGTGTGTGTGTATAAGTGTGCATTTGAGAGGGTGTGTGTGTGAGCTCCCCTGTTTAGCAGACTCCTTGCAGCTTAGGAGCTTAAACCAGTTCTTGTGCATGCATAACCACACACACACACACATACTGTATGTACACACACCTCATGCACACACACACACATAAAACATACATAAAGTTGTGTAGTGTGTACAGAAAAAAAATCAGATGCTGTGTGTTAGGGGCTGAGAGTGCAGGTGCACATACTAGAGCCATTTGATTAGGCATGTTGGGGTGTGTGTGCAAGGTCAGAGAGAGTGAGTGTGTTTATTTGTGTGTGAGAGAGAGCATTCAAGCTTGTGTTTGGTGTGTCAGTGTATGTGTGAATTATTTTTTTCTGGTAGTCTATCTGGACACTGTGTGTGTGTGTGTGTGTGTCAGTCACAGCCAGCCAGTGATCTTCCAGGCCATCAGCACCTGGCCAGGCCATCAGTTCACCAGTTTGGTGGTGGAAGAGAAGGAGCTTACCACTGTTTGTGTAATGGTATTAAGTCATTAACCTTGTGTAAACAAACACAAACAAACACCCCATCACACACACATCAGCATGGGGCAATTGGCTCAATTGGCTCTTTGGGTGGCAGTAGTAATGGCACTCTCTTCCCCACCTCCATCTCTCATCCTTTATCTCTCTATCCACACTTATTTCTTTGTTACAATTGTTCTGATTTTTCAAAACAAAAGTTGCAATTGAGATCTGATTTTTCAAAACAAAAGTGTTTCAATTGAGATCTTTTTTTTTTTTTTCAAAATAAAAGTGTTACAAATGAGTTCTGATTTTTTGCAAACAAGAGTGTTACCATAAACAAACCAGCTGATGATTTTTCTCTCTCTCACCCCCTCCTCTCTCTCGCCCCCCTCCTCTCTCTCTCTCTCTCTCTCTCTCTCTCTCTCTCTCTCTCTCTCTCCTCTCTCTCTCTCTCTCTCCCTCTCTCTCTCTCTCTCGCCTCTCTCGCCTCTCCCTCTCTCTCTCTCTCTCTCGCCCCCTCCTCTCCCTCTCTCTCTCTCTCTCTCTCTCTCTCTCTCTCTCTCTCTCTCTCTCTCCCTCTCTCCCTCCCTCTCTCTCGCCTCCTGCAGTGTGCCCTGAGCATTGCGGTCTGCGGGCGTGCACGGACGCAGGTGCGTGCTGCCACCCGCAGTGCCTGGGCAGCTGCACGGCCCCGGACAGCGACATGGCGTGCGCCGCCTGTGCCCACTACTACCACGAGGGTCGATGTGTGGCCGACTGCCCGGTGGGCACCTACCGCTTCGAGGGCTGGCGCTGCATCTCGATGGACGTCTGTGCCAAGGTGCACCTGCCCGACTCCGAGTCCTTCGTCATCCACGCCGGCGAGTGCATGCCCGACTGCCCGCCAGGATTCACTCGCAACGGCAGCCAGAGGTTACTGAACATACGCCCCCTACAGTACACACACACACACACACACACACACACAACTGATTGTCTGTCTGTCTGGTTTGTGACCGGCCACATGCTCGCCACAAGACAATGGCGAGCATGACGATCTAACTCTTTGGCGAGCATGGCGATCTAACTCTTTGTGTCATCGAGTGTGCCTGACCTTTTGGTGGCAGCACAAGCGTCGCTCTCTCAGAACCTTGGAGATGCCTTTAGATGAGCCTAAGGCTCTTATGAGAACCTTTTGAAGGTGTGTGTGTGTTTGTGTGTGTGTGTGTGTGTGTGTGTGTGAACCTTGGCCGTGAACCTTTCCTGTGAGGTTGTGGCCCCAGGTCATCCACAATCCGCCCTCCCATCAAAGCCTATTAGCCTCACACCTGCATGGAGCTCTGAAGCAGCTCAGGCTCACCCACCATGACAAACACTGTAAAGCTGTAGAACCGCACCAACACATCCACACGGGTCACAGCAGATCAAGGTCCCAGAACTAGAAACTCACACACACACACACGCATGTTCCAGTTTACTTCATCAAGTTCACACAGGTCTCTACAGTTCTGCTGTGGACCTAATGGATGACTCTAAAGTTGGGAGGCTAGTATAAGATTGTGAGATGCCTTGCGCCAGGCTGAGGATGGGAAGGGTCTTATGTTAAGCCTGGGATAGCTATTTGTAATTCAATAAGCCTATTAAAAGGCATTTTGCAGCACAGACTTCCATAAAGCGGCTGCCACAGGTTACTGGACATGACGTTTAAACCCATTAGTAAGGATTTTAAGCCCATCTTCAGAGCAGGGTAATGCGTAAGTATGCGCACGGACCGCAGGTATTACGCAGCCTGTGCCACTCTGCGCTACACACACACACACACACACACACACACATTCATAAAAAGCTTCCATCGTGTTTTAATCAGATGTATGGGTAGATATTGTATGGCAGAGTGAACTGAGGACTGTGTTATTGAAATGGGTAGATATTGTATGGCAGAGTGAACTGAGGTCTGTGTTATTGAAATGGGTAGATATTGTATGGCAGAGTGAACTGAGGTCTGTGTTTATTGAAATGGGTAGATATTGTATGGCAGAGTGAACTGAGTTGTAATGGCTGAGTGAATCTTCTCCATATTCATTTTCTTTTTCTGTTTTCATCCCTCTCGATACCTCTTTCCTTTCTGCCCTCCCCCTACTTGTTCCCTCTCTCTCTCTCCCCCTCTCCCTTTCCTCCTCTTCCTTTCTCCCTCTCTCTCCTTCCCTCCCTCTCTCTCTCTCGCCCTCCCTCCCTCCCTCTCTCTCCCTCTTCCCATCTCTCTCTCTGTCTCTCTTTCTCCCTCTCTCTCTGTCTGTCTCTCTCTCTCTCTCGCTCTCTCTGCAGTATGTTTTGTCAAGCATGTGACGGCGTGTGCGATAAGATCTGCGAGTCCAAGAACATCGACTCTGTGAACGCAGCTCAGAACCTCAAGGGCTGCACAGTCATCAAAGGCAACTTGAACATCAACATCCGCAGAGGAGGTGAGTACCCACCTACCTACCCACCCACCCACCTACCTACCCACCCACCCACCTACCTACCCACCCACCCACCTACTTACCTACCTACCCACCTACCTACCTACCCACCTACTTAGCTACCTACCCACCTACCTACCCACCTACCTACCTACCCACCTACTTAAGTAGGTGGGTAGGTAGGTAGGTGGGTGGGTAAGTAGGTGGGTAGGTAGGTAGGTGGGTAGGTAGGAAGTAGGAACGGTTTAAAAATAAAAAGCGGTTTCAAAATAAAAGCCCCCCCCCCCCCCCCCGAAACAGAAAAGGCCAAAAAAAAGTAAGTAGCATATCAGGAATGCATTAATAGTCTAACCGAATAGTGACTTTAAAATTGAAAATTAAATCGAATCGAGGATTTGGAGAATCGTGACACCCCTACCACCCACCCACCTACCCACCTACCCACCTACCCACCCACCCACCCACCCACCGCTCCTCTCATCCGTCTGCCCGGTACCTGACCTGGTGCAGATAGAGGAGGGCAGGGCAGGACTGGACAGACAAGACGGGCTAGTCAGGGAGGCCTCTGAGCTGGTTTGTCTGTCGTGTGTGTGTGTGTGTGTGTGTGTGTGTGTGTGTGTGTGTGTGTGTGTGTGGTTCACTGTTCTCATCCTAAATGAGCTCTTGTTTTTCTCTCTGTCCCTCTTTGCCCTGTGTTTCTCTTTTACCCTCTTATTCTCAAAATGTTCTCTCTCTCTCTCTCTCTCTCTCTCTCTCTCTTTCGCTCTCTCCCTCCCTTCCCCTCTCTCCCCCTCTCTCTCTCCTTCCTACCCTCCTTCCCTCCCCCTCTCTCTGTCTGTCTAGACAACATCACTGCGGAGCTGGAGAACTTCATGGGTCTGATTGAGACGGTGACGGGTTATGTGAGGATCCGCCATTCCCACACACTCCAGTCACTCTCCTTCCTCAGGAGCCTGCGCTACATCAACGGAGAACACCTCTGGGAAGAGTACGTCACACACACATACTCACTCTCTCTCTCTCTCTCTCTCTCTCTCTCTCTCCCCCCAGTCTTTCTCCTTCCTCAGGAGTCTGCACTACATTAAAGGACAATGGTTCTGGGAAGAGTAAATGGCACACACACACACGAGCACATTGTTCCTGCATCTGTGAAGCCCCCTCTTTGAACCTCTTTTTGTCCCAAACTATTGTCAGAAAGGTTAATTGCCAGATGTAGTGTAAAGAGTTCACGTTTTAAGAGATTGCCACATAGGAACCCCCTCAGGTCAACTATGGCCTACACACACATGAACAACCCTGGGAACAATCACGACATGGCACTCGACTGCAAAGCACTCTGCTTCCCAGAAATTACACGGATCAGAGAGAGAGACCGAGAGAGAGACAGAGAGAGACAGAGAGAGAGAGAGAGACAGAGAGAGACAGAGAGAGAGAGAGAGACAGAGAGAGAGAGAGAGACAGAGAGAGAGAGAGAGGGACAGAGAGAGAGAGAGACAGAGACACAGAGAGACAGAGACACAGAGAGAGAGAGAGAGAGAGAGACAGAGAGACAGAGACAGAGAGAGAGAGTATGTGTATGGGCCATCTGTGCCTCCTGCTCCGTGTCTTTTGTCATCTCCGCGTGAACATTTGCATATCTGTGTGCCCCATTCGGCCCATTTGCATACTTGATTTACAAGTGACAGCGCGAGTGAGGATGGCTTCCTAGTGCTCTTCCTGTTGCATGGGCCGTAGAGCATGCCCTGGGGACCGGCCCGGGAGAGGGGGGGTGGGGGGGGGTTGCTATGCTGTGGGAAATGCTCACTCCAAACACACACTCTCACTTAGGGCCTGTCCACACGGAGACGCTTTTTAGGTTAAACGCAGAGGTTTTGCTTCGTCTTGGCCGAGTGTCCAAACGAACCCTATAAACACACTGCCCGAAACCGCACTTTTCTGAAACCTGGTCCCAGAGTGGAAAAATCTGAAACCGTAGCCCGTTTGAATTCGTTTAGACAGCGAAACCGCACATCCTGCTTGCGTATCGATGATGTCATCGCCACACCTCAGCTGCCCTAGACTTGCACTTATAGAATTGCCTAACAATACTAGTTTTCATACATGACATTACCTACGATTACACTCCGTAAGATAAATATCACAACTGGTGCTGCGCAGCGCCGATAGCTTATGACTTGGTGGACTGAACACTGTTTTTCCCTGTGTTTTTTTATGCATTCTAGCTACTGTCAGTGACGCGAGAGAACTTAAGTTATTAGGAAAGTGCGGTGTAAGTTTAGGCTACATTAATTTGTGCGTAGTGCCAGTGTCATTCATTTATTTTACATGTCTTACAACATATATACATGCCTTCACAGTCGAGTGAAATCAGATATAATCATACAAAGACGCTTAGAACTCACGTTAAGCCGATGGTAGCACACTGAATGCAAATGCAAATGTTACTAACGAAGGTTTCATAGCAATATTATAAATGTGGCGACAGAATAGCCTAGAACTTGGGTAAGCCTTGCGTTTAGTAGCCTAATTGCGGTGATAGCCAAAACTAATGTGAATCATGGACTATCCTACAACCAAAGAAAGTAAAGGTGATTAGTAGGCCTACCTGCGTTAGCCAAATAAAGGACGGGACTGCACCCTTCACAAACCGTAAAATAAAGTGTATTAGTTTTACAGTTGACTACAGTTGACAGTTCACCATCAGTCCACACAAACAATTCTGGTTTCCTTGCACTAGCCATTTCGTCGTAGCCTATTCTGTCTGTTTGTAAAGCGCAAGTTTTGGTCAATTTCTGTAAAGAAACAGTGCCACCTATAGGCCTGGGGTATGAAGTAACGTGTTGAGTCGTGTTGAGATGGATCCGTTTGGACGCAAATATTCTTGATACGGTTCCAGGGAAGACGGAGGGAAAAAAGATCGGTTTGGTACGTGGGGACTAGGCCTTAACCGATAGAAATGTACCCCAGTGAATCCCGCTCCCACAACTGTCTGGATCCACAGTCAATCTGCCCTTATTTAGATGTTTACAAAGAGAGAAGAAATAAGTGTGCGTGCGTGTGTGTACTACAGTACTGGACATCCCTTTTACAATATTCTTGTGTGTGTGTGTGTGTGTGTGTGTGTGTGTGTGTGTGTGTGTGTGTGTGTGCGCGCGCGTTTTCTTTGCAGCATGTATGCCTTCTCCGCTCTGGACAACCAGGACCTGGAGAGGCTGTGGAACTGGAGCTCCCACAACCTGACGATCCGCGCGGGGAAGCTGCTCTTCCAGTTCAACCCCAAGCTGTGCATGAGCGAGATCAGCACCATGTGGGAGAAGACGGGCATCGCCGGCAAGTTCGAGAAGGACAGCTTCAGAAACAACGGAGACCGAGCCAGCTGTACGGACACACTCACACCTCCTATACACACACACACACAAACACACACACACACATGTATGTACATATAAAGGGTATATCCCCCATCTCACCACCCAAAAAATATGCTGAGTCATATACTCACATTTATTGATGCGCGCGCTCACACACACAATCATCTTTGTTTTGGTGATTGAATAGAAATGAGAGTGCACTCACTGTAAACAGATCTGCCTTGTTGTTAAGAAACACCGTTCATCGGTGTGTGTTTGTGCGTGCTTCCGCTGTTTCCGCTGCTTGTGTGAACACACTTCTCTCAACAGGTGAGAGTGGGAAGCTGACGTTCACGTCCAACAGCACCACCAGCAGCGAGATCACGCTGACATGGCAGATGTACCGCCCTCCGGACCAGCAGCACAAGGCTGATTTCGTGGTGTACTACAAAGAGGCGTAAGTGTTTCCTTCCCCTAATGGTCCCTAATGGTCCTTAATGACCCCCTAATAGACCGCTGTCCCTCGCTGTGCACGTTTGCTGTGTTATGATTAGGTGTGGGGGACAGAACGACATATAAAGCGGCACAACATGTCCTCTGTTCGGTCAGAGAAACTTGGCGAAGACAAGCGTTTTAGAAGTCTGTTCCTTAAAAGGGCTGTGTGTGTCGGATTCGAGCCGTCATGAAATCAGCATTATGATGGTGACGGCGCTCTGCCTTTGACTTGCTTTGTATTTGATGCAGAGCCACACATGGTAAAAGTGGTATTGCAAGAGAGATGGCACTGGCTGGTTTGCATACTGACTACTATAGTGGATGTGGACAGAGCAGAGATGTTTTTGACATCATGTCAAAATGGTTGCTTCTTAATATCCTGTTGCAGTTTCCAGCTATTTTTTTAAAATATATTTTGAACGTGTTATTTATTTATTTATTTATTTTTTAAAATGCATTTTTCTGTTAACATTTACATTTATTAATTTAGCTGATGCTTTTATCCAAAGCGACTTGAAAATGAGGATTAACATTCAAGAAAACCCCTTGTTTGACTGGGTTGTTCTCTCCTCTGCGCTTTCAGACCTTTCCAGAACATCACAGGGTTTGACGGCCAGGTCAGCTGCGGCCTGAACAGCTGGAACATGCTGGACTTGGAAGCTCCGCAGGACCATAACCACGACCCAGAAGTGCAGCTGAGCCACCTGAAGCCCT
Source organism: Alosa sapidissima (assembly GCF_018492685.1). Taxonomy (NCBI): domain Eukaryota; kingdom Metazoa; phylum Chordata; class Actinopteri; order Clupeiformes; family Clupeidae; genus Alosa; species Alosa sapidissima. The sequence continues at coordinate 18,230,393 of NC_055976.1, forward strand.
GGACGCAGTACGCCATCTTTGTCAAGGCCTTCTCACTCTCGCAAGACCGCAGCGACGCCAAGAGTGAAATTGTCTACATTCGCACCAAAGCGTCAGGTAAGAGTGAGGGAGTGAGAAAGCCCCATCAGCCCCCTCGGCTGCTTGATATGTAATGGTGCTATCACTTTTATTAGTTGAATAACTGCTTCAACTACAGGGCTTAAAGTGTTCAGGCACCGTGCCTGAATTCAGGCGTGAGCTGGTATGCTTAACATTTGAAAAGAGGCAATGAGACTACAGTATATATGACGTCCCCATAAATGTTTGATAACTTCGGGCACAGACATTTTTATTGCTTTAACCCCTGAATGTACTCTGTTGAATAATCTCCTCTGTATGTGCTATGATGTGGTGTATACAGAGCCGTCGATGCCTATGGACTTGCGGGCCTTCTCTAATTCCTCCACTAGGCTGGTGCTCAGGTGGTCCCCTCCAGTACACCCCAATGGCAATCACACCTTCTACCTGGTGCGCTGGCAGCAGCAGCCCGAAGAGCGAGCACTCTACCAGCACAACTACTGCGCTAAAGGTAAGCAGTTAGCTTAGCCACTGTAAGAAGGCTACATGACATATGTACATTATGTAAGCACAGGTTACTTCAGGTCACAAATGCAAAGGAATATAAGGCACATTCTTCATCCAGTGGTTCATTGACAAGACAATGAAAACAATTTAGAATAGATAAAATATTTATGTCAGTACATATATTTTTGTAAACTGCTGAGCCATAGTGTATCCCACCATCATGATTCTTGTATTGCCAGATTCCAGACAATCCCACCGACAGAAATATGAATCGATATTTCTACTGGCATGCTTCCTGGTGACATAAATGCAAAAGCATGAATAGGTTCATGGGAAGCAAATTATTTTTCCTTGATATAAAGGCTGACGTAAGGAATCATCCATCAAACATTATCACCTTATACTTTCCCAGATATGGGTAGCCCAGACTGTCCTGAAAAAACAAAACACACATAGAAAAGTTTAACAAGGGACTTCCGGTGACGTCGTGACCAAGGCAACAGCCTGATTTCAGAGCTCCTGAGGAGAGTCTTTAAAAAAACTAGCCAAAGCGTACTTTTATTTTTATTTTAAACTAAAAACAATCATACCAAGAAATCATAATGGCGAACCTTCGAAAAGAATCAGAAAAGAGGCCCAACAAGCAATCTAAGACGTCTAAAGACCAACCTGATTCTGAGCTAAGTGAAGAAAGCATGGCGGCAGTGCTAACCGAACTGCGTACGTTGAGGAAGGAACAAGCTTCAAAGGATACCAAAGAATCCTTAACGAGGGTAGAAACTGCTCTTAGTGAAGTGGCAGACAGGACGACACAACTCGAACAACGAATGACAGAGTATGAAGAGAGACTGGTTGACTCGGAGGAAAAAACTCAACGAAATGAAAGAGCCCTCCGCTATCTACTCCATCGAGAGGCTAATGTGGCTGCCAAATGTGAGGATCTGGAATCGAGAGCGAGAAGGAACAACCTGCGCATCTATGGAGTGAAAGAGGATGAAGAAAATAACAGCAACATGTTGGAGTTCATGAGCGACCTTATCCGAACATCACTGGCGTTGCCGGGGGGCCAGGACTTAAACATAGTGAGAGCACATCGCTCTCTAACCATGAAGCCGAAAGAACCGAAGAGCCCATTATCGTCCGATTTCTGGACTACAGGGTTAAGGAGATGGTAATTCAAGAAACGTGGAAACGTCGTGGAGGAGCGACATATAACGACCAGAAAATTTTCTTCGACCAAGATTACACTGCTGACATTCAGAAGAAACGCAAACAAGTTAGGGACATAATAAAGCAATTGAAAGAGGAGAGCATTAAAGCGCAATCACCATTACCAGCAAAGCTAAAGATCCATCTAGATTCCGGCGTGAAGACCTTCGCAACCCTCGGAGACGCAGCTGAAACGGTCAAGGACCTGGGTATCCACGTTGAACGTGATGAACGGGAAACTCTTCTCACCGAACTTTTACAGAACAACTGGATGGATAGAGCACACAGGCATAACATGATGACCAACGCAGATCTGAAAAGCCTACTTCACAAAGGCTAACGCCTGCTGTAAACATATCCAGTGTAGTGTAGGTCTTGGTTAAGTTATGATTCTTATCCTAGCTGTGAGATGGACACGTTTTGGCTAGTGTATTCATAGAAAGCTACGGTAAAATATGTAAATATAGACTCTCCTCACCGGAGGAGCTTTTGGGTTTTTTGTTTTGTTTTATCTGGCCTGCAACCTACAGGCCATAGCAAAGGCGTTTGATTTGCGTAGCCTATAGCCTTTCGCACATACAGTAGTGCACAACCCCGGAGAGACCGGTCACAACTCCGTCCTCGTTGAGACTGATGTTTTTTAAATCAGTCGGGCTTTTGGAAGTCAGTTCTTTCTTCCTGTTGATTGTGTGTTCTTGTTTCTTGCATTGTTTGATTTTACATGTAAACGGTATACCTGTGCAGTCATATAAGGTGCATTTTATATTGAAGAAAGGATGTTTATTTTAAAAGGTATGAAGGGTACAGTTGTCTATGAATAAGTTAAATACAGTCAGTTATAATGTCCATGGTTTAAATCACCCTATAAAACGGAAAAAAAATATTCAATCAGTTGAAAAAAACACATTGCTCAATTGCTCTGCTACAAGAGACTCATTTAAGTGAAAATGAACATATGAAACTAAGAAGAGAATGGGTTAGTCTAGTATATAGTGCTTCACATGGAAAGAAAAGAGGGGTGGCCATCTTAATAAACAGAGCTTTGGCTTTCAGTACTGAAAAGGTGGTACAGGACAAATTAGGAAGATTTGTAATGGTGGTGGGAAGTGTGGGAGAACTTGAATTTTCAATTCTAAATGTATATGCTCCAAATGAGCATGACCCAATTTTTTTCAAAGAGCTGGCAAATATCATAACAGATAATTCCAGAGGAATGTTGGTAGTAGGAGGAGACTTTAATGCAGTACAAGATGGAAAGATGGATAGGACGCCAATGGAAAAGGGGCCTCCAAGTCCTAAAACACATATGTTAAATAATTTCATGTCTGAATTGGGCCTTGTAGACCCATGGAGAGTTAAAAACCCCAAGGGGAAAGACTTCAGTTTTTTCTCCAATGTGCATAACAGTTATTCTAGAATTTACTTTTTCTGTATTCCCCCACAATATATGTATAAGGTAATTGACTGTCATATTGAGCCTATAACCATAAGTGACCATGCTCCAGTCATGTTGAAACTACACTTAGGAACGCACTCTTTCTTCAAGTACTGGAGAATGAATGTATCAATACTGAATAACACTGAAATTGTTGAGGAGTTGAGGCAACATTTAAAAGAATATCTTGACAAATGATAATGGGGAAGTCAACCCTACAATACTATGGGAGGGCGCAAAAGTAGTTATGAGAGGGAAGATCATACAGGTTTCATCCAAACTGAAGAGAATGCGAGTGGAACAACAGCTGGAGCTAGAAAATAAAATAAAGGTGTTAGAGAGGCAACACAAGGGGGCAGGTTCAAGCAACGTTATTACTGAACTTACAGAAGCAAGAAAAGCCTTAGATAAACTATTATCACTGAAGGCAGAAGGAGCTCTAAGATTTACTAAACAGAGGTACTATGAGAATGGAAACAGAGCTAGCCGTCTTTTAGCTTTTCAACTTCGCAAAGCCCAGGCTAACCGAACTGTTGCCAAAGTAGTTCATCCAACAAATGGTAAAACAGTTTCACACCCCAAAGAAGTGGTAGAGGCATTTGCAACTTTCTATCATAATTTATATATGGAACCTAAGTCACAAACGACAACTGATAACACCAACATCTTCCTTAAAAATCTAGAGCTCCCCACATTATCAGAGGATGAGTCATTACAAATGATATCACCCATAACAGATGAAGAAATAAGAAATGCAATAAAGAGATTAAAAAATAATAAATCCCCAGGAGTTGACGGTCTCCCTGGAGAATTTTATAAGTACTTTATTAATGACCTGACACCAGTGTTAACTGAGGTGTTTAGATATGCTCTCTCCGAGGGTAATCCTCCTGAGACCTGGTCACAGGCCATCATATCTGGGATACACAAGGAAGGAAAAGATCCAACGCTATGTGAAGGATATAGACCTATTAGCCTGTTATGTAATGATCAGAAATTGTTGACAAGCATCTTAGCGCAAAGAGTTCAAAGACATATTGGATCACTTATTAAGTCAGACCAAACAGGGTTTATTCCATGCAGACAGGGTGCTAATAACATAAGAAGAACTTTAAACATAATTACCTGTGCAAAGAAAAATAAACAGACGTCGATGCTTATAAGCTTTGATGCACAGAAGGCATTTGATACTGTGAAGTGGGAGTTTTTGTTTAAGACATTGTCTGGGATGGGCTTTCATTCAAAATGTATAAGATGGGTAACAACTGTTTATAAACAGCCAAAAGCAAGAGTCAGAGTGAATGGATGCTGCTCAGAGTTCTTTGGCCTGCAGCGAGGAGTGAGACAGGGAGATTGTCTTAGCCCCCTGCTTTTTGCCATAGACATTGAGCCCTTGGTGGCATCTATTAGACAGAATGAGAAAATAAAGGGGATAATGGATATGGGAAATACAGAACATAAAATATCACTATATGCTGACGACATTTTAACTTATATAAGTGATCCTATTGTTTCTGTACCTGCTCTAATGAACACTCTTAAAGAGTATGGTGAACTCTCTGGATATCAGATTAACGAATCCAAGTCAGAAGCTATGATGTTAAAGGGGCAGTGGCCTACACAATTAACAGGAAGACTTCATTTTCGCTGGTCACAAAGATTCAGATTCTTGGGAATAATTCTAACTCAGAAGATTACTATGTACAAAGATCAATGGAGGCCTGAATTTACCTAATTTGAAACAATATTACTGGGCAGCCCAATTACGATCCATGGTTTCCTGGTTAACTCAAGACAAAGATACTGTTTGGGTAGGGATGGAACAGTCTGAATGTCTAGATGTTCCATTGTACTCTCTCCCATTCCTCAACTTCGATACGGCTAGGATGAAAAAGCTTACAAACAGATGGGTTAAAAATACTTTGAAAGTGTGGTCTACTGTAAGAAAAATAATACAATCACCTACGACCATATCCAGAGCCATAAGCATAGCTAAAAATATAGAGTTCATTCCAGCAAGACTAGATAAGGGTTTTGAAAGATGGAAAGACAAGGGTTTAGAATAGAAGTCTTGGACCAGTTATTTGAGGGAACGGTGTTAAAATCATTTGAACAAATTAAAGAAAAGTACGATTTGGCAAACAAAGACTTTTTCAGGTTCTTACAGATAAGAGACTATTTAAAGAAACATAAAGAATGGGAAAAGATTTGTTCCCTACCATCTAAAATAGAGCATCTTTTCATTTCAATTATACAGGGAACAGTGACAAAAAAAATTATCATATTTATATAAGGCACTACAAGAAGATCTTGGAGAGAACAATTTGGATATTAAAGAAAAATGGGAATTGGAGATGAATACAGTAATATCTGATAAACAGTGGGACACTTCATTTGAACAAGGGCATAAGGTAACAAATAGCATCAGTTGGAGGGAATATGGTTGGAAGCTAAGAATGAGATATTTTAGAACACCACTTGTTTCTTCAAAGTGGAGTAATGTTTCACCTGTGTGTTGGAGGGGCTGTGGCTCACTGGGGGACCATACACATATATTTTGGGATTGTCCAAAAGTATTAGAATACTGGAAAAATATTCAAAGAGAAATAAAGCAGTGCTTATTTATAGACCTGCCGATGGAACCAATGATTTTTTTATTGGGCATAGTACCTGAGGACTTCCTGGAGGATAGCCATACAAAATTGTTAAGGACACTTCTGCTAATTGCAAACAAAGTCATAACGGCCTCCTGGTTGAAGCCACAGCCCCCCACAATAGTCCAATGGAGGGATAGAGTCCAAGAGGTGTATCACATGGAACATATCACTGCAGTTTTACAGCTAAAGTCAGAAGCATTCCTCAATAACTGGACCTCTATTGTTTTGCATCTCCACTTAATATGACTTTTTTTTTTCTTCTCTCTTTACCTGTGTTTGTTTTAGTCTTTGTTTTTGTGTCTTCTCTGTTGGAGCCTGAAGGCAGATCTAGGAATAGCAATGTATTAACTTGAATGATGTCAATCAGTCTTTAAGTATTTGATCCTCGAGGGCTATGCCCTTAATACCATGGACTTACCTATCTGAACCCGCTAAAACTGACATGTGTTATTCAACTTTGTCATATAAGAATTTGTTTTGATGCACTGTATGACTGATATGAAAACAAAATAAAAAGAAGTAAAAAAAAAAAAAAAAAAAAAGTTTAACAAGGTAAAAATGGCCCTTACAATAACCAAGGTAAGATCTTAAAAGTAAAGGTAGTAAAGTTACACTGGTTAATAAAATAATGAATAGTAAACCAGAAATATAATGACGGGCAGACTGTAAAGACAATGACGTAATGACAAACACCAGAAGAAATGTCTATTTAGTGACAAGTGACTGGTTCCGTCGTGTCACGGCTCAATCTTTGAAGATGAAGTAAATTTTGGATCAGCTCATGGATCTGCTCATTTTTCTGATCCCCGATTCTGTCTATTTTGTCAATATCGGGGCCGATATCCGATCCTAATATCGGATCAGTGCATCCCTATTATTCACGGTCTCTGCCAGAGTTAGTTAAGATGATGCATATCCTTCTCGTCTCTGTGCGTGCAGTAACTCTGTCTGAAGCACCCATCGTTAGCATAGCTTAGCCTAGTTCATTGAGATGGGCAGTTCCAACTAGCCTATTGCACCCAAAAGTGATAAAATAATGCAAACATTTCACATCACAATTATCATAATCACAATGATTTCTAAACTGTTTTATTAAGTTGAAAATGTTGCATAAGGGCCTTTAAGGTGATTCATAGATATTTTATCCGTGGGCTATCCTTGATGTAATTCTTTGTTAGTCTACACTTATCTCTCTCTTATCTGTCCCTGTCCCTGTCAGAAACACTCAAGCTCACATTCAAAAGTTAGCCTGGTAAACCAGACCCTGATATCTTTCAGATTAAGGGTCTGGCCACGAGTAATGAAAATGGCCCAATTTGAAGGGCAGCACCAAGCATGCATTTGAAACTGGCAGTTGGATAACGCTACGACCAATCACAACAATTCATCAGTGTCAGTCATCAGTGTAGCTCGCCTTTGTCCCGCCTACACCGATTTGATTGGTCCCTCTCGCTCGAGAGATAGAAGAAATTTGGATCATTGCTCGTGGCCAGAGTATCTTGCGGGCACAATTCAAATTTCCAGGGTATTCAAAAGTATGTATGCATGTTATAATGTAAATGGAAGACATGGCATCTTCTAAAAATGGTCTAATCTCTAATGACCTACTTACGGAGACCTTGAGGTCTTATTGCAAGGTTTTTTTTGTATACCGAGAGAACATGCGTTTGTTACGAAATTGTGTGCTCATTTTACTAAATTGTGCGCTCATCTACTCCTTTTAGTAAATGGTGCACTCATTTTAGTAAATAGTGCGATTATTTTACTAAATCGTACACTCATTGTACAAATAAATGTTTGTTGATAAATGTGGTGGCTGGAAACGAGCGTAATTTAAATATCACGCCCCTATATATGCTCTTTTAAAAGGCCTCTCCCCTAGAATTTATGACCTGGAGGTGCATTATACATCCAAAAGAGAAACATTTGTGACCTCAAGATAGCCTCAGTGACGTTTTAAGTCCAGCTAAACCTTGTTCATTTTGACAGCTAGAAAAGTGTCATCAAGAATCCCGGGAAACTATAGCGATTTAAGTGCAACAGCCTTTATTTTCGCAGAGAGAATGCATCATGTAATACATCCATTACAAAATCATACAACACTGCCATTTATCCTTTGAAAAGAATAATTTATGACTATTGTGTTTTCCAAAGAGAAAGTAATCCTCTCCACATAGCCTATATGGCTATCCTAAGTCATCAAATGTGTCAACATAACAGGCTACATTACGGCAAGTAGGCTACAAATGTGCAGGAAAAGGTCCAAGATATTCCATGAATTCATCTCTTCAACTTTCTGATCCTCCGCCGATTTACTGATGCACCGTGCTATGCCGCCTCAAAAACTTCCGTACACGAGTTGAGACTTGATGTGAGATTCGAGCGTAGTCACTGCTCACGTAAGCCTGTCCTACGCCTGTTTTATGTCGTACACACGTTTTATAAATGAGGGCCTTTGTCTTTAACTTCACTTCAAATTCTTTAGCTTCTCTACTCTTGCAGTTGCGGCACTAAAAGTGAGTCAGATACCGTATTTTCCGGACTATAAGTCGCACCGGAGTATAAGTCGCACCAGTCAAAAAATGTTTCATGAAGAGGAAAAAACCATATATATAAATATATATATGTTGCACCTGAGTCGCAGGACCGGCCAAACTATGGAAAAAAAAGTGTGACTTATAGTCTGGAAAATACGGTAATGATCTTTAGATGCTCTATTAATACGTTGACTGTAATAGTTTGTCCTGGAAAATCAGCATGGAAACCAAACTCTAATGTGTGTTTGTGTGTGTGTTTTGTAGCATGCATCAGCACCTGTGCCAACTAAACCATTACTCTAACTGTTTCACAAGTCTGTTGTACTGCTCCCTGAAGGCCTGTTTGATCGGTCTGTCTGCAACAAGCTTTGCAGGCTGGGAATTCTGCCTGGTTACTGCTGTTCACCAGCACAGGCTCCTGCTCTCTGATCTCCCTCAAAGCTGCACGGTCTATCTATTAAGCAGCCATGTTTATCCGTAGTGACTTCCAACAAAAATACGGAAATGAGGTCCTTTCTTGAATTCCAACAGTAAATGATTGTTAGCATTCGCACTGAAGAATGAAAAACAATCAAACAAACAAACAAACACCTTATATTTATATAGCGCTAGGTATCCAAACGCTTTACAGTGAAGGGGGTTGAAATGTTTACTGCCAATAAAAAAAGAACAGAAAAAAGTAACAACAGCATCCTGTCTGATTGCCCTTTATGCAGTCATTGATCTGGTTTTGTGTTCCATCCACAGGCATAAAGACCCCGGTCCGCTACCCTGCGCAAGTGGAAGGGGTGGGCACCAACCCCACGAAGCCGGACCCCTCTGCTGAGAAGGGCCAGTGCTGCCCCTGCCCCAAAAATCCTGAGGAAGTTCAGAACGAGATAGACAATGCAGCCTACCGCAAGGTGTTCGAGAACTTCCTGCACAACTCCATCTTCACCCCCAGGTAAGGCTGACGTGTGTGTGTGTGTGTGTGTTTATCTGAAAATGAACAGGTAACGTTCCTCACTTTCTGAGTTCTTGCTTTTACACACATACACACACACTTACACACACACACCCCCCCCTCATGACCGATTATTTGTTTACTTGTTTTGTTGTTGTTTTCCACTGATCTATATTTGTAAACAAGCACCAGAGATTGGTGGGTGTAAATGGTGTGTGTGTGTGTGTGTGTGAGTAACATAACCATCACAAAAACAGAATTTTGACCCACTGGCAGAAAAAACAGCATTCAGTATAGTATAAGTATATATACTCTTTTGATCCCGTGAGGGAAATTTGGTCTCTGCATTTTTCCCAATCCGTGAATTAATGAAACACACACATCACACAGTGTACACACAGTGAGGTGAAGCACACACTAATCCCAGCGCAGTGAGCTGCCTGCATCAACAGCGGCGCTCGGGGAGCAGTGAGGGGTTATGTGCCTTGCTCAAGGGCACTTCAGCCGTGCCTACTGGTCGGGGTTCGAACCGGCAACCCTCCGGCTGTCTGGTCCCAGTACATTTAGCTGTGAAATGTATGTATTATTAATAATGACATTATGTGTATTTAAACACACACACACACACACACACACACACACACACACACACACACACACACACACACACACACACACACACACAGACACACAGGTCTGGAGACCAGATTACACTCTTTCACATAAAGATGTACAAACTCTCTCTCACTCACTCACTCACTCACTCACTCACTCACACACACACACACACACACACACACACACACACACACACACACACACACACACACACACACGTGCAGATCTGGAGACCAGATTGCACGCTGTCACATTAAGATGTACAAACACAGAGGCAGACTAGCTGCGTTCACTCATTCTGCAGTCCCACCGGATCAAGCGCAACAGAGTGCATTGTGGGACTAGTGTTGATGGCAGAATTCAGGTATGAGCCAGGGGAAAGACTTGGGACTCAGAGAATACAAATATGTATTTATATATAAAAGGCAAAGCAGGTTTGAGATGGACGATGGTGCCTGGAACGGGATAAGATCTTACAGGACAGACATGTATAAAATTGATAGCTAAAAGTTATCTAGGTCCGAGTCCATGTTTTTTAGTCTTCATCCATCCAGTCATGGAACTTTTTCATGGGAACAGCACTTAACATGTATCCAATATAAATGCCCACCTGAAGTTAAATAGTTCATAGATGTGGTCCAGAAGTGGGACTAAATAGTTCCTGAAGTGGGACTAAATAGTTCCTGAAGTGGGACTAAATAGTTCCTGAAGTGGGACTAAATAGTTCCTGAAGTGTGAAGTGGGACTAAATAGTTCCTGAAGTGGGACTAAAAAGTGGGACTAAATACTTCCAGAAGTGGGACTAAATAGTTTATACTTTTGGGGGAGTGGAACCAAAAAAACAATTCTGTGCAGAGTGCTACTCCGTACCAAGGTGTTAGGGGCGCATTTTTTAGGACTCGCATCTGGGCTGTCTTATGTTTCCTTGTATTAAGGGTGTGAACCAAATTCCACACACGCACACACACACATGCTGATGCCGACATGACATCAAACTGTTTATGTGCTTGTGTTAAACTACATCTGCAGGTGGCTTAGATGTGTGTGTGTGTGTGTGTGTGTGTGTGTGTGTGTGTGTGTGCGTGTGTGTGTGTGTGCGCGTGTGTGCGTGTGCGCGTGTGTGCGTGTGCGCGCGTGTGCGTGTGCGCGCGCGCGCGTCAGTTTGTCATGTCTGGCTGTCGAGGAAAAGGCAAGTTCCAGTGTATGTGAGGGAGGATATGTCGACTTGGACTGAGCCAACTAAAGCAGGTCTAACGGAAGCAGAGCGATGCAGTGGCATGCAGCCAAACCTGAGCTGGCAGATGGAGGTGGGAGATGGCGTCTGGAGCAGCAATTCCAAATGTGTGTGTGTGTAAGAGAGGGAGAGTGTGTGTTTATGAGAGAGTGTGACTGAAGAGACGCTCGCCTCTTCTGAGCCAACTAGTGCTCTGAGCTCAACTGGACCTGTTCTATCTGAAAGGCAGGTGGAGAAGAAGTCTGGGACCAGTCCTGAATGTATGTGTGAGGGTGAGAAGACCTCTCCCAGACCTTAGCCAACATGCAGAGTTGTAACCAGGTCTATCTCGACCTGTTCCAACTGAAAGGCACATGAGGGTGGGAGATTGTGTGTGTCTGTCTGTATGTGTCGGGTATGATATAATAAGGTCTTCAAGAAGACCAAGATGCCATGTCTTTGTCATCAGAGACAAGTAGGAGTTGGCACCAACCCCTGTCAGTCGCCTCAACCCTCCTCCTCTCTTCCTCTCTTGTTCCCCCGCTGTGCACTGTGTTCTTTTCCTCTTTTCTTCTTCTCTCTGTCGGTCTTCTCCATAGCCAAGCAGTGCCGCGGGAGATCTTGGGTTTCTGCTCTGGAGAAGCGTTTAGCCGTTTCTCTGTTTCACCAGCAGGAGCACTAGTAGAAGCTCAGGACCACATGTTACTGTTGCAGCGCAGAAGCAGGGCTCCTCAGAGGGGAGCTTCAGGGCCACATTCAGTTCACAGCGCGTAAAATTAGTTTTCGAATGTACACGCCGCTATCAACGCCTGGTGTCGCCAGTTCTATTGATTATAGTGGAAGCTACTTGGTGCAGCAGACGCTCCATGAACGTAACGGTGTGTTTCCACACACCGAAATTTCGCGTCGCTCTCATTGAGGTTGAATGGAGACGAAATTCGCCCTGGTTGGGCGAAATGAAAGCAAATCGCCGAGGCAGGCGAAACAAAGTTGGCCAAAGTTTAACTTTATTTAAATGAGGACCATTCAAGAACCAATCAGGTCCGCGTCTTTGTGTTTAGAGGCGGGAGTTACAAAAAAGTCTGACCAAGATGGCGGAGACTACCTGAGATGTAACACGAAAATTTGTATGTGATTAAAATGTTTCTACACGAACATTGGCACTTGGATCAACACAAATTGTGGTTTATATGCCACACGAACTTAGTCAGAGCACATACACCACTAAATAGACCACTATATATGTTAGTTTAACCACTCAATCTTTTTAGCTAGCTGACAGGCGAAATGCTAGTATTTTAGGACATTGGATTGCATTGTAAACCTAGCTAGACAGCTAGGCTACATGCTGCAACACAGGTATGAAATATATTTTGTCTTATTGACCTTGTTGTTTCTATGAACATGAATTGTTGTTTATAGGCAACATCAACTTAGTCGAGGCATAAAGACCCCTGGTAATCTTCATTAAGTACTTAAACGTTTGAACTAGCTGATTAGCTTAATTAGCTCGCTTGCCACCACTGGCTAGACACTGCAGTCAAAAGGTTTGCGGTTTCGCCGTCACGCCCCCGAGGCGAAATTTCGCTTGCCGAAAATCGCAAGGTGTTTCGCTGTGTGGAAACCCACCGTAACGCTTCAGTTGTGTGCCCGGTGTAGCCCGGGTGTTTGTTGCTCTGCTGCTTAAGGCAGGGATCACATTGGCCAGCGGCAGTGGTAAGCGTAGCGCAACGCTCAGACCATAATAAGTTCTATCTCGTTCCTATGGTAACACAAACGGTTTGCCTTAAAGGGACACCAGGCAAGCCTGATGCTTTTTCTCTACGAAACTCCCCCTAGCGTCTGTACGTGTCGATACGTGTGCAAGCCCTCGCTCGGTCTGAAGCTCTTTTCCTTTTCTTTGCATCTTCAGTCAAGGGTTTTTGCTGCTTCTTCACCGGCTCTGCCATTATACACATGTAGCAACAATCGCTAGCGTTTCGTTAGCCTGCCTCTGTGCTGGGGATGCAGGATGTAAACTGATCCTGCTTCTCGCGATGTCTGAGACTTTGTGAGACTGAAGGTCGGCGGATATGATACACTGAACTTACAAGCGGGATATTCTTCCTACAGGCAGTAGGGGCGGGCGAGAGAGTCTTCATTCGCCCTGTAATGAGTCATTTAACATATACTGACGAAGCTGATTAATTAACACGAAAACGTTTCCTGGTGTTCCTTTAACTGACAATTGAATACGCTCGCGTTGCGCTTTGAAAGTTGAACCAGGTTCAACGCTCAGCTTGTTCAATGCTAGCGTTATGCCAGCGTTGCAACCGTTCGGCTGCCGAACCATAGAGAACAAAAGAAAACTTGCCGCTGGTCAGTGTGATCCCCCACCTAAAGGTGTGGGTTTTTAAACATTCTAACATAAGATTCCGTTATGCAACAATTCAAGGTTCTAAAATTTCTATGTAGAATTCAATGGACCCAGATATTTTTTAGAACATTAATTTTTCAACATTCCCGTCACACCAGTGTACACCTTTTAAGGGTTAAAGCTTCCTAAGGAATAACGTAAGGAATGGTTTTGTTTCGTAAGATTCTGTTCATGGCTCAAGGATCAGTTCAGTGCATGACACTCTGTCCTCAGCCACAGAGAATGTGTTGCGCACTGACTCCTCTCTGCTGGAGTCCCATCAGGTACAGGGTCGTGTGGAAGTTCCGCACATACGCAGGACACACTTACCGCAGCAATGCGATTTATGCCGAATGTCAGAAGGCTAAACCAGAAAAGAGGTCTAATGACTCCTGCTTGTCGAGTGTGTGATCGTGTCAGAATCAATGTTATTGCTTGACAAGTGGATGTGATTAGACATGTGTTTGGAATAAGCCTCATTACCAGAAGTCATTGATGGAGATGTTCCTTTTTTCAAAGACCATTTGAAAGGAAGCTTTAGATGTACTTTTCCCCCTGCCAACAGAGAGATGAAAAGATAGATAAGCATGTTTTTCTGTTCTTTTACGTTGGAGGTTCTCGATGCTACCTTTTCCATGCTAATAAATTGTGAAGTGTTATTATTACCAGGCAAAGATAAAGATTCAAAGGCTGATTGTAGGGCATTCGTGTCTGTACACACTCAATAGGCAAGATAAAGATTCGGAGGCTGATTGTAGAGCATTCCTGTCTGTACAGAACCGATATAGGTTGGTGGGGAGGAGAAAAGCCCATAAAATGTGGATTCTGTAAGTGCTGAAAAATCTGAGGCATTTGGCATCAACAGCGTGTCCTTTCTGCGACCCCATCATATCAGCCTACGGTCACATTCCCCTCCCCACCCTCCGCCCCCATCAGAGGTGTTGGCTCTGAGGCCAGTCCCCAGGAATGTGTCCTGTAGTCGTGACCGAGGACTCTAGCTGCTTGTGTGTGTGTGTGTGTCTGTGTGTCTTTGTGAACACACGGACACACAGGCTTTCCCTTCTGGGTTTGTGTGCGTACCTGTGTGTATGTGTGGAAACATGTCCCAGCTGACATGCTGCCACATGTTTATGTATGTTTTTGAAAGCCCTTCCTGCAGCTTACTACCCATCACCGTGTGTGTGTGTGTGTATGTACGCCCTCACCGATGTTTTTTAAAGCTCTACGTGACTATCTGAGGTTATTTTTCATCCCAATTGGGAGCCCACACACACAGATTAAGTATTATGCCAAACCATTCAACATGTCCAGCCCCTCCCTCGCATGTGCGCACGCACGCACGCACGCACACAGGCACACACGCACACACAGGCGCACACACAGGCACACACACACACACACACACGCAAGCACACACAGGCACACACGCACGCACACATACACACAGGCGCACGCGCACAGGCACACACGCACGCACACACAGGCACACACACATGCACGCACACACACACACACAGGGCAGACATAAACAGTTTGCTCTTTTGATGCTTCTTATGCGTCCTTAAATCTGAGCGGAGATGAGGAGAGAAGATCCAAATGTTTGGCTGGTCCTCAGAAAAATGTTCTGCCCAAAACATGAGGAAATGTGTTAACTTAAACAACTGTGAGGTTGTTACAAACACACACACACACACACACACACACACTAGCATGGAGCAAGGAGTAATTCTCTTCTAGGAATTGTGTGACCCTGTGCGTACAGTGTTTGGTAGAGTGAGTTTGTTTGTCTCTTTATGTGAGTGTGTTTTCCTCTGCAGTGCTTGGCAAAGCAGGATGATGGGGCAGATTGTTTCAAGGCAACAGTTTCTTTATGTTCTTTCATTTTTTTAAATATTTTTTTCATAGCACATCCTGTGTGTGTGTGTGTGTGTGTGTGCGTGCGTATATTTAAGTGTGCCAAGATGATTCAGGACAGATAGTGTACAGTGCACAGTATTTGTGTGTGTGTGTGGGCCTTGAGAAGGGCTTGATAAACGCACATTTGTTTGGTTTACGTCACTTGGTTATGTGTGTTTGAACCACCACAGATGGCCTGGCATGGCCATGCTTCCTTTTGCGTAATTGATTGTATGCATGAATATGAGGGTGTGTGTGTTTGTGTTTACAATGTGTATCTGGTTTGTGTGTTTCTCTCTCTCCCTTAGTGCTCTGTGTGTGTGTGTGTGTGTGTGTGTAACCTAGCTTGGTGGCTCAGTGTGTTGTAACTTTTCTTTGCTCAAAGCTGTTTTTATGTGTGTTCCAGACCCCCAGACCGTCGGCGGAGGGACCTGTTTGGCGTTGCCAACGGCACACTCCCGCAATCGTTGCCAGCGAACGGCAGCGTAACGGAGGGCAACGGGACCGACGGGGGCGCTGTGGAGCGCGAGTTTGAGTTCCACGAGCGGAAGGTGTGGGAGCACAACATCGAGATCACGGGCCTGCAGCCCTTCACCGTCTATCGCATCGACCTGCACGCCTGCAACCAGGGCGTCCACTTCTGCAGCGCCTCCACCTTTGTCCTCTCAAGGACCAATAAAGCAGGTACCCACGCACGCACGTAAACACACACTTGTCTACCTGCAACCAGGGTGTCCACTTCTACAACGGCTCCACATTTGGCTAGATATTTATTGATCCTTTGGGAAATTCACATGTTACACACTCGTATCTACACACCTGTCTTCACCAGCATATTCATGTTGCATGTATGTATGCACACTAATATATGCAATAATCTTGAACATGTGTCTCATCTGTGTGTGTGGTGATCAGAGAAAGCTGATGACATCCCAGGCAAAGTGACGTGGGAGTGGCTTAAAGACTCAGTCTTCCTGAGATGGCCAGAGCCCATTAAGCCAAACGGCCTCATCCTGTTTTACGACATCTATTACCGCCTTGGCAACGAGGTAACACACACACACACACACAAAGACACACAAACACACACACACACACTCTCTCTCTCTCACACACTCCATGCTGCTACAGTCCCTTTAGTCTCTTGTATTTTATTCCACTTGCAGTTGTTTATAGTCTTTCACACAATTGTGTTTCTACACACACACACACACACAGACAAACAAAAACGCACAATGTCACTCTCACATCTGTGTCTCCATCACACATTCTGTGTGTGTGTGTGTGTGTGTGTGTGTGTGTGTGTGTGTGTGTGTGTGTGTTCGTGTTCCCTGCAGCAGGAGAAGCATGAGTGTGTGTCTCGTCTCCTGTACCGTAAACAAGGTGGAGGGCGTCTGCCCAACCTGGGCCCTGGTAACTACTCTGCCCGCGTCAGGGCAATATCGCTTGCCGGCAACGGTTCCTGGACAGAGCCTGTGGCCTTCTACGTGCCACACCTGGACCGTAAGAAAACACACACACACACACACACACACACGAGTACACATTTTCTATATCTCTCAGCTATAAGTTCCTTTATAAATTTGAGAATTAAAACAACAAAAAATCTTCTTCTCTTTCGCTCCCTCTCTCCCTCTCTCTCTTTTCCGTCCCTTCATCCCTTGCTCCTCGCCTCTGTTCTCCTCCACAGCGTATGATAACCTGCTTTACGTAATAGTCATTCTGCCCCTACTGTTTGTTTTCGCCGTTATCCTGGGTGGGGTTTTCTACATGGTCAACAAGAAAAGGTATGTGTGTGTGTGTGTGTGTCTGTCTGTCTCTGTGTGTGTGTGTGTCTGTCTGTCTCTGTGTGTGTGTGTGTCTGTCTGTCTGTGTGTGTGTATGTGTCTGTCTGTGTGTGTGTGTCTGTCTGTCTGTGTGTGTGTATGTGTCTGTCTGTGTGTGTGTGTCTGTCTGTCTGTGTGTGTGTGTCTGTCTGTCTGTGTGTGTGTATGTGTCTGTCTGTGTGTGTATGTGTCTGTCTGTGTGTGTGTCTGTCTGTGTATGTATGTGTCTGTCTGGGTGCGTGTGTGTGTCTGTCTGTCTGTGTGTGTTTATGTGTCTGTCTGGGTGCATGTGTCTGTCTGTCTGTGTGTGTGTCTGTGTCTGTCTGTCTGTGTATTTCTTTCTGAATATAAATGTCTGTTCTGGCCTCATCTCCGTGTGCGAGACCTTACAAGGCAGCCTGTTGCTCTGAGTGTGTGTTATGGCCATGGCAAAGGACACTCATCAACTCTGTGTGGTCCTGGTTAAATCCTCGCTGTTTCAGTGTTTTTCCGCCCACATTATCATCCATGGCCTTTTATACCAGGCCTTTATTACATCACATTCGACTCTCCCATCAATTATTAAGATCTGTTTTTAGCTCTGTGTGTGTGTGTGTGTAAATGTAGTTTAATGAGTTGTGGGAAGTGAACTTTAACAAGCATGACACAACAAAGGTTGTTCTTGTAAATGTTTTCCATTTGTTGACCAATAAAGATGAACCAGCTGTGTCATTAATACGGTGTTGTTTATGTGTGTGTGTGTGTGTGATTAATAAGGTGTGTTAGTGTGAATCTATATAGGTGTGCTCATTTGTGTGTCTTTCTGTACCCACACGTGTGACGTGTAATAAATGTGTCCTCTTCCTCCAAGAGTTGATTGTAGTTGTATGTGTTAACCTGGGTTCTCCTCTCTCTCTCTCTCTCTCTCTCTCTCTCCCCCTCTCCCCCTGTGTGTGTGCTCTCCACAGGAACAGTGACCGTCTGGGCAATGGGGTTCTGTATGCCTCGGTTAACCCAGAATACTTCAGTGCTGCTGAAAGTAAGTTTGAGCATGATCCCTCACCTCTTACGGACAGGCAGACAAAAAGTGTGTGTGTGTGTGTGTGTGTCTGATATGTGTCCCTGACATGTGGGGGGGAGGATGTTTTCTGTGACGACATGCTTTGAATGTGTGTGTGAGTAGCACACCTGCCCTGCACTGTCGTGTATGTGCCGAGCGGGAGGTTGCCCATGGGATCATTGTGTGTGTGTGTGTGTGTTAACCCCCTGCTCCTCTCTGTCCTGCAGTGTACGTTCCTGATGAGTGGGAGGTGGCCCGTGAGAAGATCACGCTATGTCGGGAGCTTGGCCAGGGCAGCTTCGGCATGGTGTATGAGGGCATCGCCAAGGGCGTCGTCAAGGACGAGCCGGAGACGCGCGTGGCCATCAAAACGGTCAACGAGTCAGCCAGCATGCACGAGCGCATAGAGTTCCTCAACGAGGCCTCCGTCATGAAGGAGTTCAACTGCCACCACGTGGTGAGTGCGTGACACAAACACACACCAACACACACAGAGACGGGCACAGACAGACACCAAATAGTCACTCACTCACTCACCAAATAGTCACTCACTCACTCACCAAATAGTCACTCACTCACTCACCAAATAGTCAGTCACTCACTCACTCACCAAATAGTCAGTCACTCACTCACCAAATAGTCAGTCACTCACTCACTCACTCACCAAATAGTCACTCACTCACTCACCAAATAGTCACTCACTCACTCACCAAATAGTCACTCACTCACTCACCAAATAGTCACTCACTCACTCACTCACCAAATAGTCAGTCACTCACTCACCAAATAGTCAGTCACTCACTCACCAAATAGTCACTCACTCACTCACCAAATAGTCACTCACTCACTCACCAAATAGTCAGTCACTCACCAAATAGTCAGTCACTCACTCACTCACCAAATAGTCACTCACTCACCAAATAGTCACTCACTCACTCACTCACCAAATAGTCACTTACTGACACACACACCAAATAGTCACTCACTGACGCACACACACCAAATAGTCACTCATTCTCTCTCTGACCCTGACACACATGTATAAATGACTGCGCTGAGTTTCTTAGCTCATTAATCAAAGGGTTCCTACTGGTAATTGTGTGTGTGTGTGACGTTACATTGTGTTTGTATTTGGTTAAGCATACATACACATGCACTCCTCTTAGGAGATTGGTCTCTTCAAGTGAAAGCTGGATGTTCTTAATGATGATGAATTAATGGTTCTGTACTGTAATTGGTCCAGGTGCGTCTGCTGGGAGTGGTCTCACAGGGACAGCCCACTCTGGTGATTATGGAACTTATGACTCGTGGAGACCTGAAGAGTCACCTGAGATCACTTCGTGCCAAAGAGGTAAACACACACACACACACACACAAACCAGTCACAATGTTCTAAAGAAGACACACACACACACATAAACCTGAAGAGTTAAGAGCTCACTTTGTGCCAAACAGGGAAACAGACACACACACTCCAGTCACAACGTCCCGAGGAATTCAAACACACACCACACAAACAAGGAATATTCACACACACACACCTGAAGAGTTACCAGAGATCAGAGAGGTGCTCACACAGACACACACATGCACCACCATACTCAAGTTACTAAAGATCGCTATGTGCCAGAGTGTACACACACACACACACACACACACACACACACACACCACCGCACACCACCACTCTTCTCAAATTACTAGAGATCTCTATATGCCAAAGTAGTTCATCTGCACTCAGTCAGGCAACCTATAGAGTTACTAGATGTGCAAAGAAATACAGATGTACTCAACCGACCCGTGTACACACACACACACACACACACACACACACACACACACACACACGCACCCTGACACTGTAAGTGTGTGTGTGTTGTGCAGAGCTGTACGAGTCTGCCGCTGCCCCCCCTGAAGAAGATGATCCAGATGACGGGGGAGATTGCTGACGGCATGGCCTACCTTAACGCCAACAAGTTTGTGCACAGAGACCTGGCCGCCAGGAACTGCATGGTGGCCGAGGACTTCACCGTCAAGATCGGAGGTTAGGACCGTGGACTTATTCACACACACCCTAACACACACACGCACACACACACTCACAGATGCTTACTTACTGTCACTTACACCCTCTCTCTCACACACACTTCACACATATAAACATTTATATAAATAATTATGCACTCTGTGTGTGTGCGTGTGTGTGTGTGTGTGTGTGTTAGACTTTGGCATGACGCGGGACATCTATGAGACGGACTACTACCGTAAGGGGGGGAAGGGGCTGCTGCCCGTGCGCTGGATGTCCCCGGAGTCCCTGAAGGACGGAGTCTTCACCACCATGTCCGACGTCTGGTGAGGACATCTCCACTCTTACAACACTCTCTCTCTCTCTCTTCTCTTCTCTCTCTCTCTCCTCTCTCTCTTCTCTTCTCTTCTCTTCTTCTCTCTCTCTCTCTCTCTCTCTGTTTCTCTTGTCTTTGGTCTGTATTAGTTAGCCTCTCCTTCTCCATTCTCCGTTTCTTTGTCTATCTTTCTCTTTTATCCTTCCTTCCTTCTTCCTTCCCTCCTCTTAATTCTCACTCACTCCTTTTCTCCTCTTTGTTTTTGATCTGGTTGTCGATGCTGTCGCCCCTCTGTGGTGCTCTCAGCTCTTTGTCCAGTCCTTGCGTGTTCTCTCCACCCCACTCTAAATGACTCATGACACTTCTGTAAGACTACTTAGAGTGCTTGTGTTGATTCATTAACACCGGCTCACAACTCCACATGCTGTCCTGCAGAAGAAAAACAGACTTGTACACACACACACACACACACACACACACACACACACACACACACAGTTTGCTTGAGAGAACTGAATGGATAGTTGCAATGTCTGTGGTGTTCCTCTGGTGTAGTGTCCTTCAAAGACGTAGATATACATATACGACTCTGGTAGCCTTGTCTCTGCATCGCCCCCCGTAGGTCGTTTGGGGTGGCGCTGTCTAAGCTTTGTGTATGCATGTAGTAAGTGTGTATATTGAGCCTTGTGTCTCTGTGTTGCCCCCTGCAGGTCGTTTGGGGTGGTGCTGTGGGAGATTGCCACCCTGGCAGAGCAGCCCTACCAGGGCATGTCCAACGAGCAGGTGCTGCGCTTCGTCATGGAGGGAGGTCTGCTGGACAAGCCCGACAACTGCCCCGACATGCTGTACGTACACACACACACTCAAATCAAACTACCCCGTCATGCTGTACACACACACACACACACACACACACTGAAATCAAACTACCCCATTATGCTGTACAGACACATACAAGCACACACACATGCACCTGCTCACACACACACACTCAAACTACCCTGACATGCTGTACGTACACACACACACATACACACGCGCACACACACACTTACCTTGACATGTGTTTCATCCATTGGCACTGCCTTATGAATCTATAAGAGAACAGCCTCTCTGTGCACCAGCCACCAGGTGTAGGAGTGGGGCTCAATAAGGTGAGTGATGCGGGTGGGGATGGCCTATAGTGGCATCAGTGGGCAGCAGGAGTCCAGGCTGGCACCCACGGGCTGGCACGCTCTGAGCATGTGCGTCATGCCCGCGGCCTCCGCCACTTTCCCACCGCTCAACATTCCGCCGGCGTATTTCAGGTGATGATGCATTGGCTCAGACGTCAGACGGATCATGTGCTCTGTGATAGTGTGTGTGTGTGTGTGTGTGTGTGTGTGTGTGTGTGTGTGTGTGTGTGTGTGTGTGTGTGTGCGCAGTAAATAATCCAGGACTAGGATGGAGTGTGCTTGCCAACTGCAGTAACATGAGGTGCGGTGGTCATGCCAGCTTCACTGCTGTGCTGGGAATGACTGGCGTTCCTTGGCCTGTACCCGGCATCACACACACTTACATTCACTCTCTCACACTCTCTCACACACACACACACACACACACACACACACACACACACACACACACACAAATATAAAGGAACAACCCAGTCACGTTAACATGAAGCCTGATGTTTGAACCCAACACACACACACATGCGTGCACACACAAACACACATGCATGGGCACACACACACACACAGACACACCATTGCCATTACTCTATGCTCACCCATGGAGCAGGGCTTGGAAGCAGAAAGTAGTTCTCTCAACACCTCTGCTCTTTACCACACTAGCTCACAAATTTACACCTGTGTACACTTTCTCTCTCTCTCACACACACACACACACACACACACACACACACAACCACACAAACCCAGAGGGGAATGCCTGTAACACCAGGGTGTGTGTACCTAAAGTGTGTGTGAACACAGACAGACTTACTGTATAGTCCATCCCTGTGGCGTGTCAACATGACCCAGATTGTGCCCTCTCTCTCTCTGAGCTGCTCAGCTGCAGACATACCTGCTCACACACACACACACACACACACAGCCACCACGGGATATGGTCGCAGGACTCGTCTATCAGCCCAAATATACACACTATACAGAAACACACACACACACACACACCACCATAACCACCAGCAGCCTGAGGCCTCTGTCATGACTACAGGACCCATTCCTGCAGACTGACCTCAGAGTCACCACCTCTGATTGGATGAGAGAGCACTGCTATTGGCCCAGAGACAGGTCTCAGCACTCAACAACGTGTTCAGCCACTCCTCTGTTGTTACCACACAGCGCTCTATTCATTTCAGGCCTTTGGAAGTGAGAATAGCTGTTTTTTTTTTATTATTTGTGGCCTGTGTGTGTGTGTGTGTGTGAGAGAGGTTGGCCCTTATAAGGCCTTCCATCCTCTGTGAAGGTGGTGTATTTTTGGAGCTACGTCTCTACGTTGCCACCTGAGATGCGTTCAAATTCGCAAGCATAGACGAACGTTTGCAAACAGTTTTCCGTTTGCCTGGAGTTTTTGGCGAACGTCACTAACGTGTAGCACAACCTGGGTCACTTGAACGCTGTCTGACCGCTGTTGAACTCTGTGCCCTAGCCCAGCCCAGAGCCTCAGGCCACAGCCTCATCTCTGCCTTTGTCCAATCCTGTGTGGAAGTTCTTCCTTGCCAAATACTGAGCCCTGAGCAATAGCCATAATATAACCTCTTGCACTGAATATGGACTTGTGACATAGTGAACACCAAGTAACATGTTTGCCATCTGAACATCTGAAGAATGCTAGCTGGGTCAAGCATAGTGTGGAGCACGCATACACACTACATACACTACACACACTCTCCCGCACACACTCTCTCCTACACACACACACACACACACACACACACACACCTTTCAGTACACTTTTCTGTATAGCCCTGCTCAGCCGAATGGGAAGCTTCAACTGCACACACACACTCTCTCTCTCTGTGTGTGTGTGTGTATCAGCACCACATGGTCTTTAAGGAATGTCACCCCCTGCAGTCAGCAGCAGGTCAATTTAGCATCTCCAACTTCAATCAGCAAAATTCTTGAGACCAGATTTGACATCACACACACACCACACTACACCACAACACACACACACACACACACACACACACACACACACACACACACACACACACACACAGGGTGGTTGACACATTTTCCAGAACAGTGCGTTCTCTCCAGACAGATGTGCCTTGTTGTTTTGAGTGGCAACTCAGTCATGCCAACCCAGACTAGAGGGAATGTCCTATTTGCAGTCTCACCATTGGGACCTGGAATACATGGTCACTTAAACAGGGGTGTTTAGGACGTGTGTGTGTGGGGGGTGTGGTGGTGGTGGGGGGGGGGCACTCAGCAGGAGTTTTGTGTGTTGTACATTTGTATAGAAGATGGTGTGTGTGTGTGTGTGTGTACATGCATGCTCAAAGTGAACTTAATGTGTTGTGCAATCTGTTTGTGTGTGTGCGTGTGCATTTGTGTTGTGTATTTCTATATTGTGTTTGTGCATATGCGTGTGTGTGAGAAGAAAGTGTATATGCATGGCTTCGTGCATGCATCTGGGTTAGTGTGCACATGACTCTGTGTGTGTGTGTGTGTTTACTCGGCTGAGCTGGCTGTGAGGTGTTTGTGCTGGCTGGTATTCTTAGCTTGTTTGTGTAATTTAAGGTGTTGAGCTGGAATGCCTCTCAGGCCCTCTGGCCTGCACCCATGCTAACACTCCCAGTTTCTGTTTGTGTGTGTGTGTCTGTATTTGTGTCTGTATGCATATGGATATGTGTGTGTGTGAGTATGCATTAGGGCTGTCACTTTTGTGAAAAAATCCTGTTCGATTTTTGAGACATAAGTGTTCATTGAATCGATTGTAAAATCGATTTTTTATGTCTAAAGACGTTTCCATTTTCAACGCCAAATATAGGCCAATCCACAAACAACTGCAGGACCAACGTAAAGAGGGCGCTTGTAGACGCAAGCCAGCAATATTTCTGATTTATTGGCGTGAAGTTTCGTGCACAATGACAAACGAAGTGCAACATTCTCGAAAACCAGTAAGCCGAGTGGACTGCCATTACATCAGTGACATGACTGCAGGCTTCAACCTAGCTGTGTCTGTGTTTACGATTAGAAATGTCAAACAAATTTCGCCTACGTTGAACTCGATTGCACAGTTTGCGTAGCCTACCGCTTTGTTCTTCTCCATAGTTTGATATACCAAAAATCCGAAGTACTTCCACATCGAACTCCTCCAGTTATTAGGGCCCATCACTCGTCTCTCTACATGTCGCACAGGTTGATCGCGTTGTCCTCCATTTTTTGGCAAAACACGAGCAGCATAGCAGCTGATTGAAACAGCTGTTCCCGGTGCGTAAAATTGGTGGTAATTTTCTTTTTAGCGTTCGCAATGCTTTCTGCACTTCGGAATTATTTTATATTTGGTTAAAATCGATTCCCTATTTTAGTTTTCGAAACTTGTGTTGTTTGGTCCAATCGATTGTGCAATCGATTTTCGAACGTAAAGTGACAGCCCTAGTATGCATATGGGGGTGTGTGTGTGTCTGTATGCATATGGATATGTGTGTGTGTGTGAGTATGCATATGAGTGTGTGTGTGTGTGTGAGTATGCATATGAGTGTGTGTGTGTGTGTGTGTGTGTGTGTCATATCTGCTTACAGTCTTGCCAAGAGTACAGCAATTACTTTGCATTTGTCTGTCTGTTTGTCCTTCTCACTTGTGTTGGCTCCCCGCACCACTGTCTTCGTTTAACTACTCTGGGACATTGCATGGAATATGGTGTGTGTGTGTGTGTGAGGGGGAGAGAGAGACTGTGAGGTGTTGCACGCAATCTAGGCTTGTGTGTGTCATGTGATGTGGTGTCATCTTTCCTATCCTTGCATGCATTGCATCTGTTTTACGCATGTGTGTCTGGCTGTGGTTTACTGCGGTGTGATGATCTTTGAACAACACTGCCATCTACTGGTCATTTGATCCTTTAATCTGGTTGATCTTGGGTATGAGTGTATCCTGTTTTATCCTGCTAAATGTGTGTGTTTGTGTTCTTCAGGATTGAGTTGATGTGGATGCACTAGCAGTACAACCTAAAGATACGTGTGTGGTGTCTACATTTGTTAACTGTTTGTGTGTGTGTTTTATCAGGTTTGAGCTGATGCGGATGTGCTGGCAGTACAACCCAAAGATGCGTCCGTCCTTCCTGGAGATTATCAGCAGCATTAAGGAAGAGCTGGAGGCGCCATTCCGGGAGGTCAGCTTCTTCTACAGCGAGGAGAACAAGGCGCCCGACACCGAGGAGCTGGACATGGAGGCCATGCACAATATGCTGCTGGACGCCCAGAGCAACCTGCAGCCGCTGACCGCAGCCAACACCAGCGCACCCCCCTCTTCCAGCGCCAACATGGCCGCCGCCAACGCTGCCGCTGCTGCCGCCGCAGTCGCCGCTGGTACCATCGCTGCCACAAACGCCGCCGTCGCCGCGGCAACCGCCTCCAGCAGCATCAGCAGCGCCAGCAACAACAACAACGCTGCTGCCGCCGCCGCGCCGGGCTCCCCGACCAGCGTCACGGGCACTGCAGCTGGAGCGGTTGCCGTGGCAGCAGCAGCGGCCGCCGCGGGGTCGCCCCTCGCCCCTTCCTCGCCCTCCTCGTCCCCTGGCTCGGACAGACCCTCAGGCCACGCCCACGGAGCGGCGGCAGCAGCCAACGGGCCAATGGTGTTGCTGGGGGCGGGGCTGGACGAGAGCCAGCCGTATGCGCACATGAACGGCCGTAAGAGTCAGAGGGCATTGCCGCTGCCGCAGTCATCCGCTTGCTGACCCTACGATCACACACGCACGCACGCGCGCGCTCTCACACACACGGATACGATACACACAAGCATACACACACACACGTGTGTACACACACATGAGCGTGCCTGCCTCAGCTCTCCTCTGCTTCTCTCCGCAGCAGATCTCCTCTCTTCTTTCTTCTTCCCTCTCTCTATCCCTCCCTCCTCCTTCTCTTCCTCTTCTCTCTCTTCATCCTTCTGGTTCTGTTCTTTCCCTCCTTCATGAAAAAGACACAGTGGCAGAGAGAGAGAGAGAGAGAGAGAGCAAGCGAGCGACTGTCGAGTGAGGCGGCAGCTTCTCTACACGTCTGTCCAGCCATTCCCTGCGGAAGGACTGGAGTTTGTTTCTGTGTGTATGTGTGCAAACCGGCGCGAGCCTTCCGCACGGACACTAGGGGGCACTAGAGTGCTCGGAAGGTGGGGCAGAAGCGGCAACAGAGGTGGTTTGGCGATGGCGCGTCATCGCCGTCGTGGCAACTGGAGTTTCTACCATACCTCAGTGGACCTTTCCTATTCTTTTTGATGTAATATTTTTTGTTATGTTTTGTTTTTTGATTTCCTATCAACTGACAATAGCACCAACCAACCTGCTGCTGTCTTTGGAGCGTGGACAGATAGGTGGACTGATTGACTGACTGAAGCCTTTACCCTGGGGGGGGGTTCGGGGAGGGTCTGGGTTCGAGGACAGGGGGGGGTGGTGGGGGGGCAAACCCAGCCTATCCTGTGATGGCCGAACTGGTTTTTGTAATGTTTTTTGTTACTTTTTATAACATTTCCAAATAGGGAAAAACACAAAATGCAGGCTTGTCAGACAGAATAGAGCATTGAGGTGGCATTATAATAATTATTACTATTAATATTATTATTGTTATATATTATGGAAGATAAGAGAACACTATTGGCATATCTCCTCAGTAAATCCAACAGATGAGCACTTGAGGGTGGAAGAGGGGTGTGTGGGGGTGGGGGGGGGGGGGGGGGGGGTTGTAGCTTGAAGATGGGGAGGGGACTTTTGTGTGTGTGTGTGTGTGTGTGTGTGTGTGTTTCCAAAGACAGACATGCATTTGTAACTGCTGGGTGAGCTTTGATTGGGTGGGTGCCAGGGGAGGTGGTTGAGGATGTTCTGAGAGAGTGCTGCTCCTTCCAGATCACCCCACCCCACCCCACCCAATACAAAACCCGCACCCCACCCCACCCAATACAAAACCCGCACCCCACCCCACCCCACCCAATACAAAACCCGCACCCCACCCCACCCCACCCAATACAAAACCCGCACCACCCCCAACCCCACCCAATACAAAACCCGCACCACCCCCAACCCCACCTTCACTGGTTTGGCCTCAGCAGAGTATGTGTTTAGGGGCTAAACCAGAAGCATCGTGAGTCTCAAACCTGCCAAATCCTTTTTTTTGTTTTGTTATCTCTTATCTTTCTCAACTTTTTTTTTGCCAAAAGTTATCCAAACTCTCAATTGAACACTTTCCTCTCCTCCCCCCACACCCCCAGAACTTATTCAAGTTTTTGTTTTTCGCCCTTCAAAAGAAGGTAGAGGAAATCTAAACAAGAAATCTAAACAAAAAATCGAACAAAATCTAAACGCTCCCCAACACACCCCTCACTGTTCTTTTCACCTGACTCCGAACAGGCGCGCCCTGGTTGTAGTGAGGGGCGGGGCAGAGCGTGGGTAGAACTCTTCTATCCTGTGATAGGTTATTCTGGGGAGGGGGGGAAAGTCTCCTCTCTCCAGTGATTGGTTGTGGTTTAGGAGGGGGACTTGCCTTCATCTAATGATTGGTTATTATGAGAGAGGGGTCTCTCCTCTACAGTGATTGGTTTATCATGAGGTAGGGGTCTCCTGCTCTCATCATTGGTTGGTTGATTGATTGATTATTCCAGATGAGGAGGGTCTTCCCTCTATCAAATGTTATTTTGGAATGTGGGTTTGGGGGAGAGAGAGAAAATCTGTCTCCTCCATCGTATCTGAGGGTGTCTGAGGTGTTTTTTTTTTTTGTTTTTTTTTTTCATGGGGCCTCGACTCGCCCAGAGCTGGGCCTTACAGAAATTGCAACCAAGTGCTGTTACACATAATGCAAAAATAATCACACACACACACACACACACCAGACAGGAGGTTACACTGGAAGGGTCAGGAGGTCTGCAGACAGGAACGCTCCCTGAAACAGGTACACATAGGTACACCAGGATTCATTTATCTCTCACAATCACACACACACACCCCTGTCTGTGCTGGTTTCAGTTCTGTGCCCAACCACAGAGCATACATACATACATACACACACGCATACATACATACATACATACACACACACACACACACACACACACACACACACACACACACACTTGCTCACATCAGTTTGTTAGTGTCACTTTTCTATGACTTTTTTACGGTTCAGATGTTCATTCTAAATGTCTGTACAGAAGGAAGCTGCTATTTTTTTCTTTTGTTTGTTTTTTTTTCCCTTTATTTTGTGGTTGTAATATATATCTATATCTATATTATGAAGAGATCTTCAGGTTTCTTTTCTCGTTTCCAGTGTTTCCTGTGCAGTCCGTTTCTGCTTCCATTCCTGAGAACAAGGTCAAAAAGTTCACATAAAACAAAATCAGTCTTTTTGAAAATGTTGCATCTCCTTGTGTCTCTTGTCCCAAACTCCACCCCTCTCATCAAACACTGCGTTGAAATGGAGGGTTAAATCACAATTTAACACCAATTTAGTGTCAAGTCAGAATGTAACACTGAGTTTGTGTTAAGATGGCCTTTAACTTTAGTGTTAAACCAACTCTATATTTCCCCTCTCTTTGTGGTCAGGCGCGGGTGCTCGGTCCACTCTGACCCTGCTGCTCCTGCGTATGTGTTTGTGAATGCCAACTTGCCTGTCCTTGTGTGCCCAAGACTTTACCAAACTGGCCAATACGTTACGATCAGAAGAGGTCGTCCTCATGTAAAGGATATACTGTAGTTTTGTCCACACACACGCATACACACACACACACACACACATTTGCTACATCTGCTACATCTGCTACATCTGCTTTCCCATTAAATGTGTGGAGGTCAGATCTGAGGCCATGGCATGATGGGTAAACAGACGAATAGAAGACCAGCCCTTTAAGTAAAGGTCACCAGCTTCCGCTGAACAAGCTAAACCTGGACTGGCTGCCATTTGCTACTGGGCTCTGCATTGTCCCTTTCACTGAGGAATGTGAGCTATGCGGACTAGTTAGCCTATGCTAATCTCCAGGTTTAGTACAGATTAGTGCTGGATGGATGGGTTGGTGGGTGTGTTTGACAGTCAGCGATAGCAGAGGTGTCATGCATGCCAGACATAGCTAGACGTAGCCTAGGTATTCTCCTGTGTCCACAAAGATGGTGTTAATATGAGGATGGGGCGGAGCCCCCCACACACACACACACACACACACACACACACACACACACACACACACACACACACACACACACACACACAATCATCTACCTACCTCACTCTAAAACACTTCAGATCCATCAAGATGCAGTGAGGCGCACCAGAGAAACATAAACGTAAGAAAACACTACATGAGAAGCAAACATACATTACATTATTCTGACACTGGCTTTCTGTTACACATTAATGTTGGTGTGCTTATGGTCTCAAACACACAACATGCACATTCACGTTACATCTGCTGCTCACAGTCTCTGTGTCAACAACATGCATTCAAAGCGTTTATTTCCATTATTGCAACAACCTCCCATGTTCTCTGTCATGTTGTTCAGTCTAGCTGATTCAAACACCTCCATTCATTTCTATTCATCTCCATTCATCTGTATTCATTTCAATTGACCTCCATTCATTTCTATTCATCTCTATTCATTTCCATTAACCTCCATTCATTTCCTCGGCCTCTTCTGTGGCGCAGGTGGTGCTGGTCTGGTTGTAGCTGGTTGAACACACAAGGTCAAGACGAGAGTATCTGTTTAAGTTGAAAAGCTATACATGGCTGTACATAAATATCCAGATTAAGGTTCACAAGGTATGACTATTGGTAGAAGCTGATAATCATTTGAAACCTCAAACATGGCAGGTTGGCATTTCACATTTCATTTTTCCATACCACGATTATAATCCCCCCCCTGCCTTTTGGATGACTTCAGCAGAGTTCTGATGAGTTCTGTAAAGTGGCTGACTGAAATGGAGAGGTTCTTGTGTGGTTCCGATCCAGAGACGCCAGACGAGCAGGGGAGTTCTGGCCGGTTCTGGTCTCAGATTATTCTCAGTACTAGAGGATGGGCTCTAGTGTATGTCTTAAGATGGCTGCTACTGCTACAGACCATAACGTGTGTTTGGGAGTCAGAGCCTCGCCCTGACTAGGGGCTTGACGGTGGTTCTTCAACACACATCACGTTTAAACACATCGACACACACACTCACACACGCACACACATAAATGGACCATTTGTCCTGTAGAATACGGGTAGTCATACAGTTCAGTAGGTAATAATTATGCTGGGACATCCAATTGATTGGGAACCAGAAGAAACTAGTATTTAACGGTCACAGAGAGGACTAGACTGGAGACAAGTATCTTTCAGCTTGGATGCAATCATCCAGCAAAGTAACCTTTTCAGTTTCTTGCTAAAGGTATCCCATCCAGGGTTCTCTTCACCTTATTCAGGTGGCGGCCATTGTGTAAATTGTAAACCAAAAACGAGGCTGCAGGGGGACCCAAACCATAGGATTGGTGTGTTCTATGCATTCGCCAGTAGGTGGCGAAAATGCATTAATGATCTAGTCAGTGCACCCTGTAGCCTTGTTTTGGTTTACACAATGGCCGCCGCCTGAATAAGGAGAATGACAAGAATAAGGTAATCCTCCAAAGGCATGTGTTCTCTGGTTAAGTAGAAGCTTTTGTGACATTAACAGGTGGAGGATGGGAGTGTTCTAGTCCGTCATCCATAAGCTATGTTGCTTTATATGTGGGCTTTCAGAGAAAGGGAGAGCATAGACTATGGGTAGTGTGGACCCCTTGTCATTAGAAGTCATGGCAGTATTTAATAGACTTTCAAGGCTTTGGTTTCTACATTTGGAGAACATGGGGGGGTTGAGAGCGTAGCTGATGTCACAAAGGTGATGAGTCTTGAGATGGCGTCCTGGTGCTTGAGGTCAAAGGTCACTACAGGTCAATCAGTTCTTCTGTTCTGACACCTCCTCCATTACATGGCTCACCTGCACCCTCTCACCCCTTACACCTGCCTCTTCCTCAGTCCTCGACGTGATCACCAGTAGTGGACATCTGGTCTGTCCGCGCCTGTTAGTGAATTCAATTGTCTTCAACTTTGATGTGGAACTCTGGCAGTTAACGTTCTTAAAGGTTCTGAAATGGAATTTTGAAACTTGGTGTAAAGACAATTTGTCCACAATCATTTTGCAGATGAAAAATGTTCACATTTGTTTTCTAGTTTACATCGATTCCAGTTTCCCAGAGATTTCCCATTTATTTCAGCCCTCGAAGCAGAGGCCCTACTTTTCATCTTTACCACTGGAGCCTGGTGAAACAGACAGCAGAAACAACTCGTGTGCTTTCTTTTCATTACTATCATTATTATAATAATTATTATATATTTTTTACAAATGATGGCCAATTTGTTACCATTTGAATTTAATGTGTGTAAATTATTCATATAAGATTCTTTTGTTTATATTAAAATGATTAATTAGATCTTCAGTGTGTCTGTTTACTGTTTTGTAACTTCATCTCCGGTCACTGGCTCAAGACCCAGTATTGATGCGACACCCTAGAAGCCTTACTATCCCTACACACTATTAAAACAGTATGCATTTGAAATAGATAAGATTGCATGTACCATTCATACACTAGAAAAAGGGACAATTCACCTGAAGCTTAGACTTCGTTATTGTATAAAATGGACTAGCTGACCCCGACCAAAAGTCAGCTCACATACCCCAAGATGCAATTAAAAAGTGAAACTTTGTGAAACCTTTTAAAGAGAAAAAACACTTTACATACACACACAGGCAGACAGCACCAGACTCATTTCTACATGTTGGCCCACAAATTAGAATCAAAAGGAAACTATAAACTAAGATACAACAGTTCCCTGTGGAGTACTGCATGTAAGAGAACATAAAAAAAAAAACTAGAAATTGCCAATAATTGTTATATTCAGTTTTAACAGTGTTAACTTTAAGTGAAGAGCAAGGCATGTTGTTGGTGACAGTTTTCACTTTTATCAGTGATTGCATACATCAACATCCAGTATCATACAAATGGCCTCACATTAGAGTGGGAAAATGTCCGGTTCAGTTTTGTTTGACCATGATTAAAGGTAAGATGATGACCGGTAACTTAACCTGCACTCCCCTACCGGTCAACGCTACTGTGAGTGTGAGTGTTCCCCAAGCTACATGTTAATATTGATATGGGACCCTTGGGTTCCAACAGAACTACAGGTAAATAACACAAAGATTTCATTGGTTTGAACAGAGTTTTTTTTTTTTGTCCCTGTCACAGTAATACATGTCTGGATATGGCTGTAAAATAAGATTGGCCATTGTCATGCCTTCATTTGAATTTATAAAATAAGTTTAAATCCCAAACATGATACATGGAACCGCATCATCCCTCTTAGTCTTCCATAAAATATACTTTTTAAACACGCTTCAAAATAATAAAAAACATTAATTTTCTCCATCAAACAAGAGAGACCCAAACAAAACAGTCAGATCATTGTGGGTGTTTTAGTAAATGTCCAGAGTTGACAGAATGCTGGGATGAGCAGTTTCGGTGTCCTCTACTCCCAAGTCTGACATTGTTAGGTCACTTAAAGGTCACCCAGAGGTCAGTTCATCAGGTAGGCGAAAGTGGAGTGTGGTGAGGTCACTTCCTCTCCAGGGTCTCCAGGTAGCCGATGAACCTGCGCAGGTTCACCTTGATGTTGTCCAGCACACACAGCTGCTCCGGGCTGTAGTTCCCTCGGCCCTCCTTACGCAGCTGAGGAACCGACACACACACACACACACACACGAGTAAAAAAACACACAAAATTGCTGGAATCAATTTTTCCTTTTTCAAATTACTCAGATTAATTAGAGTGCATGAAAATGCAATCTACTGTTATCCGACTTCTTATTATTCTTCTTCTAACGCTTTTTCCGCGTTTAATGCGGCTTCAACCGTTTAATGTAGAAACTTCATTCAAACTGCGTTACGTAGGTCTTACTTAGGACAGGTGTGGAATGTATTTTTCATATTTGTAACTTTTATACTTTTTGAACTATTAATTAAAAACTATTAAAAATTTCCCCATAGACTTAACATTGGCGATTATGGCATCACAATAGGGCACTTAGAATCCTATGCCAAGTGTTCCGGCCAGAGCCATATGGTTCCGGCCACCTCCAGCAACTGTCTGTCTCAGGCTCTAGCCTACTATATTAAAACACCACCTACCTAGCAACCAATTTAGCAACCATTGAAATTAAGCATCTATGTCAGTTTCCATAGCAATCAAGATTATACTAGCAAACCACTGTAGTAACTCCTTTATTTCTGATAGTAGCCACCATGGACAACCTAGCAACGACTTCAAGTACCCTAGCAACAGCCTAGCAACCACATTCACAGTTAAAACGTAGCAACCAACATCATTAACCTAGCAACGAGCATAGCAACCACCATAACTACTCTAGCAACAGTCAGTGGTCATCAACTTTGACTCCTGTCAACTGTTTCCTCTCCCCAAACTGTTTAAAAATAAAAGTCTTCACTGCTATAATCCCCTATTAAATTATTTACCATTTAAACTATCCAACTTTTTAACTGTTCAACTATTCCAACTGTCAGTTGTCATCAACTATGACTCCCATCAGCTGTTTCCTCTGCCCAAAGCTGTTTCAATATAAAAGTCCTCACTAAAATAATTCCCTATGAAATATTTGAACCATTTAAACTATCCAACTATTTAACTGTTCAGCCAATCCAACTGTCAGTTGTCATCAGCTATGACTCCCACCAATTGTGTCCTCTGCCCACAACTGTTTGGCAGCCTGGACTTTTCAGTCAACTAGTGTGATCAACTCCCAATCTACATTCAACTTTTAAACTGTCTACTTTTAAACTATCAACTTTTATTAAGCTGTGCAACCACCATGTCTGTCCTAGCGTCATTTTCATGCACTCGTAATTCCCTGGAATTTCATTCTCTAGTTGATTATTAAAATGCTTGCCAGTTAATTAACAAAAAGTTGTCAACTAATCATTTAACTGTTGGTGCTGTTGTAATTCCATGGCTGTAGACAGGGTTTCTGCAGGTATCAGCAAATCTCATTTCACGTTTTTTCATGCCCTTTAAACTCTAATTTCATGCCCATGTCCAACCGCAGATACACTCACAGCACGTTGCATTACTAGCATCTGGTATCGCGACTTTGTGCACCGGCCGTAAAAAACAGCCAATGAAAATTCCATTACGCTATACTTCCGATCAAAATTAGATTTAGATGTTTATATAATCAATATAAATCGTGAAAAACAATGTTTTTATTCCATCAAGTTTACATAATTTTTAATGCCTGTGAACATCGAAGTTCATGCTTTTTCATGCCAGTTCATGCCTGAATTTTCACAAAATCTATTTAATTACTTTTCATGCTTTTTATTGACCCGCGGAAACCCTGTGTAGAGCGCTGTCAAAAGCAGCGTGTTGGTCACTTAGCGGTGTGCGGCCTAACCTTTAATTGGGGTGTGTGTGCTTGCGTACATTCATTCACATGCGAGCGTGTGTGTGTGTGTGTGTGTGTGTGTGTGTGTGTGTGTGTGTGTGTGTGTGTGTGACGCAGTGGTGTGCAGCCTCACCTTGGCTTTGAAGACAGGCTGCAGGGCCTTGAGGGAGGTTAGCAGGCGGATATTCCTGGCAGCCTTCTCAGCCTCGTCTCCGTCAGCGAACACGTCGAACAGCGCGTCCAGAGCCTCCCCACACACCACCAGGTTTGGGTCCTTTGAGGCCACTGAGAGCAGGGCTGTCCCAATCATCTGCCCAAGGAAAAATAGCAGCACAAAATCCAATCAGTTGTGTGTGTGTGTTTGGTGTGAGTTGTATGTGTGGTGAGTAATTGTGTTGTATGTGTGTGGTGCGAGTTGTATGTGGTAAGCAATTGAGTTGTGTGTGTGTGTGTGTGTGTGTGTGTGTGGTGTGAGTTGTACGTGTGGTGAGTTGTGTGTGTGGTGAGTTGTACGTGTGGTGAGTAATTGTGTTGTGTGTGTGTGTGTGGTGAGTTGTATGTGTGGTGAGTAATTGTGTTGTGTGTGTGTGTGTGTGTGTGTGTATATGTGTGGTGCGAGTTGTATGTTTGGTGAGTAATTGAGTTGTGTGTATGTGTGGTGTGAGTTATATGTGTGGTGAGTAATTGAGTTGTGTGTATGTGTGGTGTGAGTTGTATGTGTGGTGAGTAATTGAGTTGTGTGTGTGTGGTGTGAGTTGTAAGTTGTACAGTATGTGTAGTGAGTAATTGAGTTGAAGATTGATAGCACATCCCAGATGCAGGACAAAAAAGGGTCAAGAAATATTTTAAAAAGGGGTCCGCACACTACTTGATTCTTTCCTTTTGTGTGTTTTATTTTGTCACGCTTGGCTTAAACGTGTGCCGATGCATCATACCTGTAGTGTGTC
This sequence comes from Alosa sapidissima, assembly GCF_018492685.1. Taxonomy (NCBI): domain Eukaryota; kingdom Metazoa; phylum Chordata; class Actinopteri; order Clupeiformes; family Clupeidae; genus Alosa; species Alosa sapidissima. Next base: position 18,266,691 of record NC_055976.1, read on the forward strand.
TGATGAGCCGGTCTCCTTGGCCAGCGTGCTTCCTGTGATCCCCAGGATGGCCAGAGCATTTACCCTCACGCTCACCACGTCACAGCGAGTGGCCGCCTCACACACACTCATCAGCTGCTGAGGACTCATACACTAATCTCACACACACACAGACACACACAGAGCATGTAAATGAGTAAGCCCTCTGTATGTCAACATGAATACACTGAATGAAAATGAATGAAATGTAAACATTGTGCTGCGTCTTTTTGTTTGGCTGGTAGCCAGTAAGATGTTAATATGTTAAGAGAGATGATGCGTGTCTCACCTGTGGGATGTTTTTGGAGGCCATGATCTGCAGCAGTGAACGCAAGGCACTGGTCACTGCCTCCAGAAACTCCTCCTCCTTGACGACCTCTGGAACACACACACAAAGACACGCACGCACAACACAAACATGTCAGTGTGTGAATATATGTAAGTAAGGTAAGTGTGTAAATTTGATTGAGTGTGTGTGTGGGACTGACCTGCAGAGCTGAACACTAAGCTGGCCAGCTGCTGGGCCACTGTCTGCAGACCTGCTGTTCCGCCAAGAGACTCCGTATCCATGGCAGCCAGGATGTTGTGGAGACAGGTGAGGGCCCGACACTGAACACGGTGCATTCTGGGTAAGATAAAACAATGATGATCAAAACAAACACTGTCACGACCTGTCAATCAAACTAAAACAAATACAAACAGACCTATTCTGTTACAGTTCAAGTTCAATGAGTTGTACTGAGTTGAGCATCTTAGGGTTAGTAACTGTCACATTCTAATGAGCAGAAAACTGAGAATTCTTCATTCAGGCTATCTGTACATTTTTGAAGTACAAATTGAATGACTTTTAAGACCTTTTTTAAGACCTCTAAGGGTAAAATACCCATTGCAGAAAATGGCATTGCCGTGGGATGGACAGGTAAAATAAAACAAGTGTTTGGAGTACACCTTATGTTGAAAATGTTTTGAAAAAAACGGAAATGACACATTATATTTTTGTATAGTTGAGGTCTTAATTAATGTCAATTTATGGAATGTAAATTTAAATGTAGAGTGTGCCTGAAAAAAAAAAAACTATTTACAGCAGCAGGCCTACCCTCGGGAAATCTCTGCCTGAAAAATTCTGTTCTTTGAAAAATCTTGTTGATATCAAGGGGGGAAAAGCGTACAAGTGTACTTTCAATGTCAAAAAACATGCAACTATGCAAAATATGCAAAAAAAAGATTTCACTAACACAAGCGCAGTACCCAAGTGTTCCTGAAGTATTTAAGATCTGTTAGTCCAGGACTTAGTCAGTGCTACTACAGGACTACATATGGGTTGACAGGACTACAAATGGGTTTCGACAGGACTACATATGGTTTCGACGAGACTACAAATGGGTTTCGACAGGACTACATATGGGTTTCGATAGGAATACAAATGGGTTTCGACAGGACTACAAATGGGTTTCGACAGGATTACAAATGGGTTGACAGGACTACATACGAGCTGACAGGACTACATATGGGTTGACAGGACTACAAATGGGTTTCGACAGGATTACAAATGGGTTGACAGGACTAGATACGAGCTGACAGGACTACATATGGGTTGACAGGACTACAAATGGGTTTCGACAGGACTACAAATGGGTTTCAACAGGACTACAAATGGGTTTCGACAGGACTACAAATGGGTTGACAGGACTACATATGGGTTTCGACAGGACTACAAATGGGTTTCAACAGGACTACAGTACATATGGATTTTGACAGGACTACAAATCGACAGGACTACAAATGGGTTTCGACAGGACAGGAAGGTCCAGTACTTTCTAATCAGACTCCTCCAGGATGCATTCCTCTGACAGGCATCAACAGCAGCAGGACTGGGGAACTCTGCCTTCTTCAGGACCTGAAAGCACACACAAAGCTTATTTTATAACAATATCAATCGCTCAACATATCATCGTGTGTGTGTGTGTGTGTGTTATTGGTCTACTGGGGGGGGGGGGGGGGTTCTTGCCTTCTGAGACACCATGGGGGACCTCAGACAGGTTCAGCGGGTGTGTGTTTCTGTAAGATTGTTTCTTGCCTTCTGAGGGATGCTGTGGTGTATGAGGACACTGAGGAGAGTGTGTGTGTGTGTGTGTGTGTGTGTGTGTGTGTGTGTGTATGGCCTTCTGAGGGATGCTGTGGTGTATGAGGACACTGAGGAGTGTGTGTGTGTGTGTGTGTGTGTGTGTGTGTGTGTGTGTTTTGCCATCTGAGAGATGCTGTGGTGTATGAGGACACTGTGGTGTATGTGTGTGTTTCTTGCCTTCTGAGGGATGCTGTGGTGTATGAGGACACTGAGGAGTGTGTGTGTGTGTGTGTGTGTGTGTGTATGTGTGTGTGTGTGTGTGTGTGTGTGTGTGTCTATCTTGCCTTGTGAGAGATGCTGTGGTGTATGAGGACACTGAGGAGTGTGTGTGTGTGTGTCTGTCTTGCCTTGTGAGAGATGCTGTGGTGTATGAGGACACTGTGGAGTGTGTGTGTGTGTGTGTGTGTGTGTGTCTGTGTCTGTCTTGCCTTGTGAGAGATGCTGTGGTGTATGAGGACACTGTGGAGAGTGTGTGTGTGTGTGTTTCTTGCCTTCTGCGGGACATTGTGGTGTATGAGGGCACTGTAGACCTCAGCAGACAGACAGAGAGGAGACTGCAGGCCACCTTCCCCCACACCATCAGCACAGGCCTCACTCTCGTCACTGCTGGACGTCTCCTCCCACTCATCATCAGAGGGGTCTGCGCATACACACACACACACAGACAGACAATAAATTACTGCAAGTATGCAAGTGCCCTTTTCTCATTCTCCTAAGAGCACTGCTGCAGTACTTTTCTAAACCATACACATATATACACACTCAAGCCTCCCTCATCAGGCAGCAGCAGTACCCACACACACACCTCACCTTCGGAGCAGCACATGTTGACGATGACCTCCAGAGACGTCTGCTGAGCCAAGAGCAGTGCTGCGGCCTTTCTCAGCTCCTCTTTTCCCCGCTGGACACACACACACACACAGGAAACAGGAATACATGCGTGCACACACAGGAGTACGTAAATGCACGCACACACACACAGGAATACATGAGCACACAGACAGGCACACACACAGACAGGCACACACACACAGATAGGAACACATCCACACACACACACACACACACACACACACACACACACACAGAAAAAGTATACATTACCAATGGATTGATATCAACATCTATGCACAACCTTTATGCTACGTATAGATGAAGTCAGGCCAAAATAACGTTTTCTCCAAACACATGAAGATTAGCAAAAGCACAGAAACCAAACAGCAACAGAAATCTCAAGTCTCAAAAATAACAGGAGAACCATTCATTGAGTACTTGTAATTAACTAATTACTTGTTCTCTCACTTAAAGGTAGCAGGTAGCCAGGTCATACTTGTTATAGACCCCTTCACGGTCCACATCACAGAAAAGGTGTGCACATGTCGGGGGCAGAAAGTCACATTGTGTGTGTGTGTGTGTGTGTGTGTGTGTGTGTGTGTGTGTGTGTGTGTGTGTGTGTGTGTGTGTGAATTGACTGAAACATTAGGGAAAAGTCAAGAAAAAAACTTACTTGAACTATTTTTTTGCATGTATACACACTGGGCTTGTCAAACAGATAGCCTTATATATCAGGCTAAAGAATCTCTGGCCACTTGCTAACGTTGTCTACCCATTCTGTTATCAGCTCAGGATCAGGCAGACAATCGCCATTAGCTAAGACTCATCAATTAAGGTACGCTTCGCAGCCCTTGGGTAACAATGACAGTGCATACCTTGACCGCTCAACATGCTGATCTATTAGCTGCGCCAATTTTCTGACCCCATGCTGCGCGCACCCAACCTAGGCTCTGGATGATTACAAACATTAAAGGGGTCTTTAGGACCAGGGGCAGTCGTCCGCTCCCCTCTCTCCCTCACTCACCGGCAGCAGGTCAGAGATGTCTTTATCTTGATTCCCCGTCTTCCCTCCGTTCATCCTCTCCTCCTCCATCTCCTCCTCCATCTCCACCTCCTCTCTTCCGTTGGCCTGATGATGATGATGATGATGATGATGATCTTCTTCCTCCGCTCCCTGTGCCCCGGCGGTGTCGCTGGTGTCGGCGGCGATGGCGAGGCGGGCGACCTCGGCCTGCAGCAGGTCTGGGATCAGCGCGCCGGCGTCCAGGTCGAGGCTGGCGGAGAGAGTGGCCACCAGGGCGCTCAGCGTCTGGGCCTGCCGCCCCGCGGGGATGCTGTTCTTCAGGTTCCACAACGAGCCTGGCCAGCAGGGGGAGACAGAGATGAGTGGGGGGAGGGAAAGAGAGAGAGAGAATAAGAGAGAGAGAGAGATACACAAGAAGCAATGAAAAGCAGACAGAGGAAAAGGAGAAAGAGGGAGAAAACCACAGAGTACCAGTTACACATGAGCATGAGGGGATGTATTTAATGATAGGCTGTATAGCCAGACGTTGAGGATGTGTGTGTGTGTGTGAGAGTGGGTGTGTGTGTGTGTGTCTCACCAGCGGCCAGCGTGCGCAGGAGTGTGTGTGTGTGTGAGAGAGAGTGGGTGTGTGTGTGTGTGAGAGAGTGGGTGTGTGTGTGTGAGAGAGTGGGTGTGTGTGTGTGAGAGAGAGTGGGTGTGTGTGTGTGAGAGAGAGTGGGTGTGTGTGTGTGAGAGAGAGTGGGTGTGTGTGTTTGAGAGAGAGTGGGTGTGTGTGTGTGTCTCACCAGTGGCCAGCGTGCGCAGGAGTGTGTGTGTGTTTGAGAGAGAGTGTGTGTGTGTGTGTGTCTCACCAGCGGCCAGCGTGCGCAGGAGTGTGTGCTGCATGTCGGACTGTGTGGAGAGGAGCACCGCCTCCAGCGCTGACAACACGGCCACGCTCACGCTCCCCAGCAGCTCTGCGTTCTCCTCAGTCACCGTGTGTAAGCAATGGGCTACACACACACACACACACACACACACACACACACACACACACACACAGAGAGGAAAGAAAATAAGAAGAAGGGGGAAGGCTACTCTGATTTAGCACTTGCACTATGGCACAAGGTATGTTAGATGTTATTACAGTGTCTTACCAGCAGAGAGCGCTAGCTCCACCTTCTGCTCATGTCTCTCCAGGCACAAAACCAGCACGTCCAACAGCCCTGCTTTATTAAACACTGATACGGCCCGACTGCTGTTCTCACTGTGAGACACACACACACACACACGAGAGGGTTGAAGCGGAGTAATCAAGGACCTTTGCATACACCTTACTGCAGATACCAGCAGATATTGATATGCCTTCCGACGTGTGGAAATTAGTCAACTAATGCACAACTATGCCGCTGGGTGAACTGAATCGTTTTCATACCACCCATGGAACATTAACATTAACTAATGAAGAATGAAGAATAAATAGCTTCAGTTCATCATTTGAATGTTTGTCTGTCAGTTCTACCCTGTTAAGGGGAATCAGGAGACAGGGATCACCACAAGTGAGACACACATACACACCCCACTACATGCCCCCACACACCTCATTACATGCGCGCACACACACACACACACACACACACCTCACTACATATGCACACAAGCACACCGAAGTGTAGAGGTGTAGGCACATCTATACCGATTATATAGGTACTGGTCACCTGACGAAGACCTGACTGGTCGAAATGTTGTGCATCACCCACCATTAAACTGGGAGCTTTAGAAACAGTGTGCGGATGTCTTTTCTTGTTTCACACAAGCACACCCACACACCCTTTACCCTACCCAGGGGTATAAGGAGACTCACCACAGGTTCCAGAGCAGGTTGACGGCCTCATTGGCCACGTCCTCCACTGTGCTCTTAGAGTTCTTCTGTGAAGGGCTCACGTCAAAACCTGAGCAGCACTGTGGACAACAAGCCGACAACACACGAGGGTGTACATGAGCTAGCAGAATGAGACAAAACACCACGTATCAACCGATGCATCATCTCTACCCCAGGAGTGGGGAATAGCTGTAAAGCATGGGCCTGGTGTTTAAAGTCCATTCTGAGGTCTGAGAGACTGGTACTCTACTACCGGCCTGAAACACCCAGACATCTAGATGGTCCTCAATTCTTTGAGCACACGTTGGGGTGTAGCTTCAAGAGTTAAGTTCATAGCTACACATGCTTGGTTAAGGTAAGCACAGACAACCCCCCCCCCCCCCACACACACACACACACACACGTCCTTACCTCCCTGAGCAGCTTGGTGAGAGGAGTTAGGATGTCCTGTTTCACCATGTCCTCACACACCTCGGGACCCCCACACACACTCAGGTTCCTGTACACACACACACACACACAACACATATCTCTGCGGCTCAGTAAAGATATCACTACCCTTTCCACCCTCCACTGCTGCTGTAGCCGGGACTAGTTTGATTCATTTCAATCTTTCCTGTTTCATTGCTCAACCTTGTGTGACTGATAGATGCTATGTTTCCTTTACAACATTAGCAGAACCCAAGAGTATGAGAACTGGATAGAAACCATGGCAACGGAACTGATTGTCTTGGTAAGAGCATAAACATGAGCTGTTTGTCAACACAGAGCCTGTTCATTAATTTGATTTATTTTCCTCCTTCCTCCGAGACACCCACCTGAGGGCTCCTGCCGCGGTCTCCCGCACAGCCACGCATGGGTCGAGCAGCAGTGGCCCGAGACGACGCACCGCGTCCCGCTGGAGGAAGCTGGGGATGGTCTGGCTCTGCTGCACCATCCGAGAGATGCTCGCACACGCACACTCACGCACGTCCGCGCAGGGACTCTGCAGCTGCGCGAACAGAGACACAAACAGGTTTGTTAGTTTAAAGTTACTTATCGCTAATGACCTGACGTTAAGATTAAAGTGTCTCAAATTACGTTGCTTATCGATATTTATGTTCCACTGAATTGGACCCAACTTTAACAGGTAACTGGGAGAATGCAGCTGTTAAAAGACATCTCATCTAACACTGCGCCTGTGATTGCATTTTGTGTAGGATATCACAACACAGTAGTCTACAACCTATGTTACTTTTTGTTATGCAAACAAATGCCTCCGAGCCGCTACATGGCTGTTGACAGTAAAATGCCCTGTTATGAACGAGCTGGCTAACTGGCTAGAAAACCGCAAGCGTTTAATACTAGAGACCAAAACAAAGCTGTCAACCAGAACATTATGTGTATTACAGCAATAGAAACGTCCCACATACTTTCTCTAAATGTTCTGCAGCAGGTGAATCAACTTCTACTTCAACTTCATCCTCGTTGTCCATAACTTCCTTCACGAGTCCTCCAGCCGAGAATCGGGGCCTTTTAAATTTATTATTCTTAGCTTTCCCCATGCCTGTTTGTTAAAGTGCAGATTATAAACGGATATAAGTAAGAGTTTTTAGAAAAGTATTAAGTGTTTACATTCATTCGGTCTAATCAAATTACTAGGCTACACTCTCATCTTCCCAACAATTCGTGTCACACAAGCCAAATTTTGACCATGTGGCTACGGGCTACATCGGCAATGAACTCACGTTGAAAGCCGTAGACGGAGCTGCTTTACCGTCAAGTGTGAAACATGTCGTAAGCCGTAAAACATCCCAAGTCCGAGCAAGCTGTGCGCTGGTTGTTTCCAACAGAGGGCGGGGAGGGAACGGCGCACAAGCACTTGTCCTGGAGGATAACAGCGATCGGTGAAAAGAAAGATCCTTCTGCCGAAGACTACAAAAAAATGTAGTGTTTAAGTAACTTACACATTTACTCAGCTTATTAACCTATCGGAATGGAGGACGATTTGGTGTCTGAAGATGATATCTGTAAGTGATGAATGGATGTTTGATATGGGAATGGGCAAGACCGTTGTGCTTTGGTTCCGCATAACGCACCGAGTAGCCTACCATCAGTCCGTCCGTTTCTGATCTGCAAACATTTTCTAATTTTAGAATTTAAAAATAAAATAAAATTGTAGGCTAACTCATATTATTGTGTTGGTAACTAAGGTTATGCGCAGTTCGGACCGATTGATATTGGCTATCGAAAGTCTAGCGGCTGACACCGCATGGATTCTGGGGTCTGATGACTAATTAATTCATTGACTCACCGTCTGTCTGGACCTGTTGTTTTGAGATAAAGCAGAAATATTCCATTGTGGCTTTGCTTGAATTAGGTCAGATTTCAGATTTTCGTTCTAAAATGGTTCATATCATGGAATTGACATCTCCAGTTTTGTGATAATTAGATCAGCAGTTAATGGTTGTCCTCTGTTGTTCATTAGCAGGGTATTTGACTTCCATCCTAGACATCAGATGGGTAGACAATCTTTCTGCCTTAAGTGATTCTTAAACTGCTGTGACAACAATCTCTCTAACAGTGAGAGAAAGAGAGAGGGAGGCAGAGAGGGAGTGAGAGATAGAAAGAGGGAGGGAGGGTGTGTGTGTGTGTGTGTGTGTGTGTGTGTGTGTGTGTGTGTGTGTGTGTGTGTCTGTATGTATGTGTGTGTGTGTGGGGCAGTGTCCCACAGGGTATTATTTGCAGACTGATGAGTTCTCGTCTTAAATGTCATGTTGACCTGAGCCTAAATGCTCTGACACGTGGTGGTGAAGTTTACTCTGAAAACTGCTTACTGATTGTGTAAATTGCTACAGGGCTTGGTGAGATAGGCCTGTAAGATCTAGCTGTCAGGACTTAAAAGCAATGGGATGTGACACAACTCAAAGGGATAGTAACATAAAAATAAAAAAAATAAATTGATATACTATTGTGGCAATGTTGGTTCTTATTGTGGCTCATGAATCAGGTTGGTGTGAATCTATTCTCAGCAACAAAAACTAGTCACTGCACCAATAATGCATCAATCTTCTGTGTGTGTGCGTGTGTGCGTGTGTTTGTGTGTGCCTATGTGTGTGTGCTTGTGTGCTTGTGTATGTGTTCCAGTGCTGCGATCAGAGAAGGAATTTCACGATGCTGCGAAGCGTAACGACACAGACAGGATGCAGGAGCTGATGAAGAGAGGAGTGAACATCAAGGCTCAAAACAAAGTGAGATGCTGACCTAGAAAACATCTCTGGAGGTCTCTATGAACTGACAAACAACAAGTCACGCTCTAATGTGCCAGCATAGAAAAAATCACACACAAATGTTGAGCTTGTTGAGCTTGCGTGGATGCAGCAGTTAGGAATGTCGACATTCCCCATTGTGGGAATGTCAGTGAGGAAACCATGGGAAGTGGGCATTGGGAAGTAGTATGTGGGAGTGGGAGTAAGAGCAGTAAGAGCATAGGGCTGGTGCTCCATGGTGCTAATGTGACGTGAGTGGCGGCAGAGCCGGATGTGCCCTCTACCTCACACACAGTCTCTCCCTCCGTAGTACACGCCCTCAGACATTTCCTCCTCAGTAGCATAACCACTTCCCTGAGTGTCCTTTGGCCGGCCTCATACTGACAGAATCTCCACTTCCCTTTCATCTCTCCCCCTCTCCGTTTGTCCTCCCCAACTTCCATCATCCTCTCTTTCTCACCCCCCCTTCTCTCTCTCTCTCTCTCTCCTCAGCTAGACCGGAAGGCCCTGCACTGGGCAGCAGGGGCCGGAAATGAGGAGGCCTTGCGGCTACTGCTGGAGAACGACACGGAGGTGGATAAGGCAGACAGTGTAAGCGTGCATTTGTCTGTGTGAGCATCTGTACTGTATGTGTGTGTGTGTGTGTCTCTCTCTCTCTCTCTCCCTCTCTATCTCTCTCTCTATCTTTCTGTCTCTCTCTGTGTACATGTGTGCTGAAGATTAATGTTTTTTTCCCACAAATCCCACATCCTTTGTTTTCTGCTTTATCTCTCTGAAGGGGTCTAATTTTCCAAATGTCCCCTTAATGAAAATTAAGGGGACATTTGGAAATGCTTAATGACATTCTCATAGCCTGCTGAGTGTCCATGGGCTAACAGAGGGATGGGGAGTGTGTGTGGCTGTGGGCTGTGTGCCCACAAGATTTGTGTGCCCTCCAACACTCTGATCTGTGTGTGTGTGTGTGTGTGTGTGTGTGTGTGTGTGTGTGTGTGTGTGTGTGTGTGTGTGTGTGTTCATACGTGCATGTATGTGTGTGTGTATGTCAGCATGTGTGTGACTCACTTCTGCTGTGTGTGTGTGTGTGTGTGTGTGTGTATGTGTATGTTTTCCAGTGTATAATAACTCTTTTTTTTGTCCAGTTTGGAATGAACGCTCTGCTACTGGCTGCCTGGTTTGGACACCTGAAGGTTCTACAGATCCTAGTGGCCAGCGGTGCGAAGCTTAACTATGAAAATAAAGTAAGACCTGATTATTTTTGTCCATTTGCTTTATTTGTTTAGATTTTTTATGACATCAAAGCAAAAGAGGAAAGAAAATCTGTTGCCTCATATAAAACAGTGAGGGTTTTTTGTTGGTTGGCCACATGGTTTATTATCAGTTTGTAAAAGTGAAGTAGGAAGAAACGTTAGGGATCCCTGATCAATGTGATTGGTTGGGCTGGATCGATGATTTCAAAGTTAGCGCAAAGTCTACACCCGTTACAATGCTAGCGTTGAGCATGAGACGTGAGACATGAGACCAGACTCAGACTCTCTTCATGAAGTGCAGTGTTTCCCATACATTGACTTATTTGTGGTGGCCCACCACAATATCAACATTGACCACCACACAATGATTTTCCTGGTTGTACTTAATTGTGCTTTAATCTGGTTAGAATCATAACCGCGCTGCAGTTAAAAACTGTTGCATTTGAATTAATTCTGCAGACCTACCACCACAAATAGAATTCAATTCTGTGGGAAACACTGAAGTGAAACAAAGTAGTGAGTATGGTATTACCAGGCTATGTTTTTGTCTTTGACTGTCAATTAAAAACATGACAAGTAAAAGAGATGACATGAAACTGAACAGCAATGACCATAATCACGCTGAAAAGGGGTGACAGGCCCGAAACGTCCATGGAGCAATTTTAAAAAGTTCAATAGAACAGTCTAGTTTAGATTTAGGTGTCGAGTGCATTATTAACATAAAACTGCTAACATTTATCATATATACAGTGTTTGTGTGTGTGTGTGTGTGTGTGTGTGCGTGTGTGTGTGTGTGTGTGTACTGTATGTGTGTGTGTGAGTACCAATGAGAATTTTCAGCTTTATTGTAGTGTATGTGTCTTAAATACTTAAATATGAATGCAATATGTATTTTTGCCATTTCTCATGTTTTTATGCTTACAGTATAAATCCAATGTTATGTGTTCCTTGGTAACAGAGTGAACCACTGCTCAAATCCAGATAAAATTATTGCTTCATTATATCTTCTTCGTGTTTGGTGTCAGAATGGCTACGGCCCTGTCTCTATGTTTGTCAGGAAGATTTGTCATTTTATTGTTAGAATGGCTGTTATATATTAAGGCTCCTCAGAATGCTGCAGAAGGTTCCGTGGAATTAAGTGATCTATTGCGCCGTTCAGAGGTCTGATAAGTAAGGGATAATGTATAGAACGCCGGTCATTTTCGGAAAATAAATCCCGACAGGGCGAACAGGACCCCAACGTGGCAGCGGAAACCTTCCTGATCAACCCTCTGCTTTCACTTTTGAATGAAGTTCCATTGCAAGAAGTGACCGGACTACTTGCAGAGTTATATGAAAGACGCACAAACCCATTTTCCTCGTCAGTCTGTCTGTAAATATCAGACCTCTAAACGTTGGGAAGGCCCATTCAAGTGAATGGAGCATTCTGCAGCATTATGAGGAGCTGTGTAATAATTTGTGATAATAACCACTCAGAATGAGAAATGACTGTTCCCACTGACTGACAATGGGCTGTTCCCACTGACTGACAAGTAACCCATTTACTTGCCATGACAGGATTTAATTTGTACAAAATCAGAAAGTAATATGTTGCAAAACTTTGAAAAGTTCTATTTGTCAAAGTGTTTGTGGTGTACGCTGCCTGATATGTTTGAGAAATGTATTTTGTGTGTGTGTGTGTGTGTGTGTGTGTGTGTGTGTGTGTGTGTGTGTGTGTGTGTGCAGAAGGGCTTGAATCTGCTTCATTGTGCGGCACAGCGTGGTCACATACTAGTGTTGGAGTTCATCATGGAGGACCTAGAGGACATGAGACTGGACAGAGTGGACAAGGTGAAAATTATATACACACACACACATACACACACACTATCTCCCTCTCTCTCACACACACACACACACACACACACATACACACACACACACAAACAGAGAATAACTAATCTGCTTGTTCTTTGCTCCCAAAAAGCTACATTTCCTGGAAACTCTTCATTTATTTATACCATTAGCAAATGAACAAAGACCCAAGGGCACATTATAGAACCCGAGGCTCAACACCCCCCAGAGCAAACATAAAGGCAACAGTGGCATTCAGTCTACTCTGTAACTTTGTGTCAGACTCATAACCGCACATTACGCAAGCTGAATGTTTTAGCTGTTGGCGGTGCAGATAAGACCGCCATATTAGCATGAAGCATACATGGCAGACGGGGAAGTCAAGGAACCTGGCTGTTTGCTGACAGTGTTTGAAGAAGAGTCACCACCCTCAGCATATACACACACACAGACACACGCAGACACACACACACACATACATACACACACACACACACACACACACACACACACACACACACACACACTGTAAAATCATGTGCATGAGCAGCATGTGCTTATTTAAGTCCTCCACAGTCCCCCAACAGATATTTGAGTTTCTCTGGTTGCATGAGGACATCCAGTATACAGTATATCTGGCTCAAATAGCAGTGGAGGTGGTTCAGTAACTCATATCTGTGTTGAAAGTTTTGGTAGGTTCAGAAATGTTACTTCCTGCTTTTAAATGTTAATGTTAATATGTTATTCATATTAATGTGGGCGTGTGTGTGTGTGTGTGTGTGTGTGTGTGTGTGTGTGTGTGTGTGTGTGTGTGTGTGTGTGTGTGTGTGTGTGTGTGTGTGTCTGTCTGTCTGTCTGTCTGTCTGTATCTTAGTCTGGAAAGACAGCGTTCCATCTAGCTGCAGAAAATGGACAACTGGAGGTGGTGGAGTTCCTTATAGGGATGGGCTGTGCACACGGTGTCAAGGACAAGGTCCGAAACACACACACACACATTCCCTCACTTACACTCTCATTCACAGAGAGAAATATAGCTTAATGCTTACATACATACATACATACATACATACATATATACAGTCAGATTTAAGGAAATATACACTCACATTTGCACACACACACTGATGCACACTAACACATGTGCACACACACACACACACACACACACACACACACACACACACACACACATGCACACATGTATTGTTACAGACACAGATGCTTAAGCAACCAGCCAGACCAGACATAAGCACACACAAACACAGACTACTTACTCTGGACAAGCCTTGTTTACCTGAAAAGAGTGTACCTTGAAAATTAACATACAGGTCACATCTGGTCATAATGTTTTAGCGTTGCATTGTGGGATACTTGCAGGAGGAGAACGCTGCTCAGCATCTAGCTGCTCAACAGGGCCATGCAGAGGTGCTGCAGAAGGTCATAGAAATCAGTGAGGACATCGATGATAAAAACATTGTGAGTGGAAAACTTCAACTCACCTCTGAATTGAGTTGAGTTGAATTGACACATTTACACTAGCAGTAAAATTGCATTGGTATTTTACAATAGCATTTTATGTACTTAATGCTTTGAGTTGCCATTGTGTGAGTAAAACGCTATGTAAATAAATACTTACTAACCTAACATTGTATTAGAAACATACCGCAGGGACAGTGACAGTTCTTTAAGCCCATTTTATCGTATTTATATTTATTGCAAAGGGTTAAAGCAGATATACAGTATGCACTGTACAGTGAAGAAGGGTTGACAATGGAACTCTCGACAGACCAGTGAATGCACTTTCTCTCATTTCTTCTTCTTCTTCTTTTTCTTCTTCTTCTCTCTCTCTCTCTTTCTCAGGACGGTCTGACAGCCTTACATCTTGCTGTGATTGGAGGACACTATGAGTGTGTCAGACTGTTGCTGGAGGCTGGCTGCAATGTCAACGCTCTTACCAATGCAAGTTTTACCCCTTAAAAACCTCTATATATGTGTGTAGCTTTATCATTGGAGCCTCTATGAACTTTGTGTTTTAACTGTGTGGAGTTTGTACCGAGTTGGTGTTTGTACTGAATCAGAGGGAGGTGAATGAAGCAGTATGCCACTCATCACCATGGTGTTGGTAGAGGATATCACTATGGCACTCATCACCATGGTGTTGGTAGAGGATATCACTATGGCACTCATCACCATGGTGTTGGTAGCAGATATCACCATGGCTGTGATTCGGCCTCTGGGCTCATGCCATGGTGATATCTGCTACCAACGCCATGATCATGAGTGTCATGTTGCTTTCATATAACAATTGTACTACCAACTAAGAGTTTAAAGACATCAAATTGTGTCTTCTATTTTTTATTTTGATATTTGTTTGTTCATACACTGCCCAAAAACATGGTTCCAATCTTAGTTTTAACGAACCAAGTTTAGTGAGTGAGTTTAGTGAGTGTGCGCAAAGTAGTTTGTATGGCCTACTTGTTTGTCTGTATATCCCATGCTAAACTGAATACCACCCTACTCCATTGACTCCATCGTCTCACTCAATAACTGTCAAATGTGACATAATGAAACGGCGGCTCTCTTGATTTGAATTACGGTAATGTAATGTTCACTTCACGTCGACAATTTAATGCAACATGCAGAGTGATTACTAGTGGAGAACAGTTGGAGTGGGGATGTCCTAAGATATTTCCACTCACAGGAGGCCTCTCATCCAATCAGAAATGAATAAATAGTCCGATGTCCACTGTGTCCAGCTGATGTTGAGTGTGTGTCCTGAAACAGAGGGAGGTGAACGCGCTCTACTACGCTGCTCAACATGGCAGAGATCGGGAGGTGGAGCTGCTGCTGGAGGCAGGGAGCTACACAAACACAGTGGACAACGTGAGTCTCTCACACACACACTCACACACACTCAAACACATACACACACACACACATACATATATACATACACACACACACATACATATATACATACACACACACACACTCATATATACATACATACACACACACACACACTCATATATACATACACTCTTACACACACATACTTACACACATACACAAACACAAATGCATATGCACACTCACATACATACATACAAACAAACAGGCACACATGCACACACACACACATGCACACTGACATACATACAAACACACATGCACACCAAGGCCGTAGCCAGGATTTTTCAAATACCGAGGTCAGGGGCGTCGCTTCCCCCCCCCCCATTTTGCCAACAACCATATATTTGTTCAGATTATAACATGTTTTGTTTATAACTTGAACCAACACACTTTTCCACAATATTATTTTTTTAGATGCACCTGTATATCTGAGCCTTTTCCCAAATTGACTTTGGATATTTATACTGGACCCTGCTCCATCTGTTGTTAAGAATGAGCTGCTTCTTCTCATCAGTGTAGCAAATGTTGCATAATTTGCAGGGTCATAGGCTGCAGATCTTGTAGGCTACCTTCTGACACAGTGAGTGTCACATCTTGACTCTCACTTGGGAGGGCCCTTCACCTATCATTTCCCTCTTCTCCTCTTTCTTCTCAACTGCCTGATTTCTATCCCCTGTCTCATGTGTAGAATTTCTTAAAACAACAAGTCTCTAAATTACTGAACAATAATTGATATAATTTGACAATAGGTAGCCTAATATTTGTGCCATGAGAATATCCTTCACAACATTATCCATCCTATATAACATTGATATAGCTTCGTTTTCAATGCAGGTTAACTGCATCTCCACTGAATTTCAACATATATTTTCATTATTTATCATCTCATTGGTAGCCCTAGGCCTACATTTCTCACCTTCCCTCCTTCTCTGTCTGCTCTTCTGCTGGCTTTCCAAACGTTAACTTTGTGACAGCCTTTGTTCATGTCAGGTGAATTAAGATTAGCCTACTGGCAGAAATTAACAAGACGTCAAGTTTATTTTGAAGTTTATTTTTAAACTATGTGAGCTGCTTTGCGTTCATTAATTAGTTTAGGACACACTCCGCGATAGCCGACTCGACTCTACTTTCGTTTTGACATTTCCTAGGTAGGCTATCACGTGACGGTCCGTTGATGCAAAGATAATTGTCTTGTCGGCTAGGCCTATTTGTAGCCTACTTATTAAATGAAACGAAACTTGAAGAAAAAAATACCGAGGATGACCTCGGTGTCCTCTATGGTATCTACGGCCATGATGCACACACATGCACGCGCACACACACACACACACACACACACACACACACACACACGCGCGCGCGCACATACACACGCACGCACACACACACACACGCACACTCACATACATACAAACATGTAAGCACATGTAAATACGCATGTAAGCACACATGCTTCATTGAGGTGCGATCTGAGCTTCTCTTTCACACCACACACACACACACACACACACACACACATTTTTGTCTTAGATTAATAGTTAGATGTCCTAACATGCATTACACGTTGACTCTCAGGTCCAGCACACCACACCTCTTCATGTGTCCGTCCTCAACAACCACCCTGAGGTGGTGAAACTGCTCGTCAATGCTGAATGTGAACTGGACATTCCTGATAATGTAAGTCACAAGTGCAGACCCAGAAAGACCCAAAACTTTGGACCAGCAGTTAAGAATCTACTGCTGGTTACTGTCAACATTTTGTGTTTTTTTAGTAAAATGAAAATTAAATTAAAATCGATTAATTTTGTATCATACTGCTGTTTTTGGTTTTGGTGATATATTTTAATAACTGTAATTGTCTCCATCTAGAGGTTGCAGACGGCACTGCACATAGCGGCTGAGCACGGCAGGCAGGGTATGGCTGAGATGATTCTCATTACTGGAGTTAACCTCAAACTGCTGGACAAGGTACCACTGCACAACCACTGTTCACTGAAACTGAAGTAGTCATGTGGACTTGGGCAAAGTATCACCACTCTCCAATAGTGTGCTGTTACTGTGTGCTGGATTGGAATTAGTTTTGCCACCTCTGCATATGGCATGCTGTAATCCATATGAGCTCAGTCCATGAGGGCTCAAATTTGACTACTGTGATGTACTGTCATGTCCTGATTATGAAGTATTGTGCTTTGCTGCAAAATCACTTATTTTGAATCACTGTCTGCCCAATATCTATGATAAATGCTAGTGGGTATGAGTGGTGGGTTCACTTAAAACAGCATTTGAGTTCTCCACTACAATGGCACAAATGACATACTGTCCAATACAGTAATTTTCTAGGTATGTATTAGCCGCATTGTGTATAAACCGCAGGACAGCGTTTTATGCAAGTTAAAAAAAACAAAACCTCATAGCTGAAGAAATTTAGCCAAATCAGTTTATAAACCGCTGCTAATAGTTGGGAAATTACGACACATACTGCATATATTAACCCCCTACTTTATCAAGCAGAGAGTAAACGTTTTTGTTGTGTGCGTTGCTTTGCTCCCTGTGTCTGCAGCAAGGGAAGAGCTCTCTAGATGTGGCGGCCAGGGCGAGCCATGTGAACCTGGTGGACATGATCATCAAAGCAGACCGCTTCTACAAGTGGGAAAAGGTGTGCTGACCGATCACAATCTGGTGTTCTGATGATAATAAAACAATTAACCACTAGTAAATAAGCCAATTGTCTACTGTTTAACAGGGAGGCTACACCAGACAGTTAACAGAAGCATTCAGTTCGCAGAGCGTATGCTGCAACAGTTAGCTTCCATTATAATCAATGGAACTGCATACACCAGATGGGATGGCAGCACATGCATTTGAAAAAATTAGACCAATCATTAGACGAACAGAGCGCTTCAATTGTGCATCCGGTGTAGCCCGGCTGTGACTGATTTTAGTCAAAGGAGAACATGTATAAAGGTGTGGAATGCACTGATGTTGCTCAAAGCCTAAGGAGCTTGTAAAGGGAAGGTCATCCAACAAAAGGAAAGATCAATCAAGACATATTTGAGAAACAAAAAGATACTGTAATATTAGCACTCTGTAGTACACCATATTTCAGTGTTTTTTTTTCTGGATGCATTAGACAGTATTTATCTATTTTTAAGGTGTGAGTGGAAATGTTGGGCAAAGAGGTAGACACACTAGGTCAAAACAAGGTGTCCAGTTTTGAGTGTGTGTCCTGTGCGCCATGTTAAGAAGTCACATCTGGATCCTGCTCCCCTCCCTGCAGGACCACCTGAGTGTGGATTCGGACCCGCTGGCAGGCCGTCCGCTGAGCTTCAGACAGGACCACCAGCCAGAGACCCAGCACATCCGCTCGGTCATGTGGAGGCTGGCCACCAAGTACCTGAGCCCGGGGGAGTGGAAGGTGCTGGCCGAGGTGTGGGGCTTTACTGACGCACACGTCATGGCCATCGAGCAGCAGTGGACAGGTGAGGCTGGGACAGGTGACACTGCAGCACACAGGTGAGATTGCTGTGGACAGGTGAGATTGCAGTGGACAGGCCCCAGCTGTGGCACGATTGGCTGGGGCACCTGCACAGTACGCCGGCGACCCGGGTTCAATTCCCGCCCCGTGGTCCTTTCCGGATCCCTCCCCGACTCTCTCTCCCATTCGCTTCCTGTCACTCTCCACTGTCCTGTCATTAAAGGCATAAAAAGCCCAAAAATATATACTTAAAAAAAAAAAAAAGATTGCAGTGGACAGGTAAGATTGCAGTGGATATTGCAGTGGACAGGTAAGATTGCAGTGGATATTGCAGTGGGCAGGTGAGATTGCAGTGGACAGGTAAGATTGCAGTGGGCAGGTAATACAGGAGTGTACAGGTAAGACAGAATAGGACAGACAAGGTTCTTAAATGAAACAGGGAACATATGATTTTCTTTTGGATAGCAGTGGACACCTTAGCCATGAAGCAACAGTGGACAGGGAGGTTTGACGGGGAGAAATGTGAGCAAGTCAAGTCAGATGTGTGGAACTGCTTGGTTCTTGGGCAAAGCAGTATACAACTGAGTTTTTCAAAGGAGCAGTGGACGGGTGATTTTCTGTGGGCAAGTGAGTTTCTCTAGGTGTGAGCAGTAGAGAGTGAACAGGTGAGTTTCTCAGGTACAGCTGTACACAGATTAGTTTCCAGAGTAGCACACCAGGTGGGCAGGTAAGGTAAAGCACATTGAACTCTGTGTTGTGTGTACCAGTGGTGATACTGTAGATATAAGGAACATGTTTAAACTCTGTTGTGGGTGCCAGTAGTGAGAATTATTAGAAGGATTTTTAAACTCTGTGTTGTGTGTGATCTCCTTTAAACTCCATGCTGTGTGTTGTGTGTGTAGTCTCCTTAAAACTCTGTGTTGTGTGTGTGTGTGTAGTCTCCTTAAAACTCTGTTTTGTGTGTGTGTGTGTGTGTGTGTGTAGTCTCTTTAAAACTCTGTGTGTGTGTAGTCTCCTTAAAATTCTTTGTTGTGTGTGTGTGTGTGAAAGAAGTCTCCTTAAAGCTGTGTTGTGTTGTGCTGTGTTGTGTTGTGTTGTGTGTGCGCTGCAGGCACTAAGAGCTACAAGGAGCACGGTCACCGCATGCTGCTGATCTGGCTGCACGGGGTGCTGGTGGCCGGAGAGAACCCCATCAAGGGCCTCTACGAGGGGCTGGTGGCCATTGACCGCCTCGACCTTGCAGGTGGGTCACCCGCAGGGGTCACACAGGGACAGGAAGAGAGGAAGTGGTTTTCAGTACCCCAGGAGGAGAATATGTACCCCAGTCACTGAATACATTCACCACAACCTTGTCATTTGGAATTCCACACCATGGCCATTGAATATTGTACTGTATGGTCATAAAACCCCACAAAGTCCTGTCTACCCCACAGTGTAGTCATAAGCAACCCGCCAAGATGGTCAGCACACAGCCAATGTTTAAGCAATAAGCCCCTAGAGACTTTGGAACAGCTAAGGGGCATTGTTAGGCGCAAAACGCAAAGGTCTACGTTTAAGGTCTATGTTTGCTGAGTGTTTTATAATTATCATCAGACTTTAAATACTCCACAACATCGTCAGATCATCAAACAGGCAGTTGATATTGGGATTAAGTTGTAAAATGTCTACGTATGGTTTTGCTATTCTATTTGGCAATAAAAGTACCGGTATGTACAAACCATAAAGTGTACAGTATGTAGAGGATATTTTCTAGATATAAAAGTAATACTTCTCATTATACTGTTAATGAGAGGTGCTGATTTGATTATCACTATTGTTTCCACTATTGTCCCAACAGAAAATGTACGACAAAAGGCGAATGCAGACCCAGACACACCAAAAAAATGCAACGCAATGTGAAGCACTGCTGTGAATACTGGATGCAAAAGTAAAAAAAAAACAACTTCTTAATATATAGCACAATCGTTACAGAGCATAACAATAAGCACTGACATTAAACTGATGATTTTCATCGTCATGATGAGACTTCCCCTTCCTTGACGAGAGATTAAATATTCTCTATGGACCAAAATCAGGTGATGACATTTTTATTATTATTTACTCTGAATATTTTTCGGCTGGATTTGTTCAGCCCACAACTCCAAGGCAACCATGAGTTGTGTGTTGTGACACTTACCTTCACTCAACTATAGTCCAACTATGCACGTTGGTGTTTATTACATACTCATAAGGAATGATGTTTGACTTTCTTATTTTTTTTTACATAAACATTTTGTAAAATAAATCAGTAGATTTTACACAAGTGTGTATATATATATATATATATATATATAATGTTATGAGTGTAAAGCAATAAATATTGGTAAACATTTGGAAACTGTCAGGAAAAGAAGTTTTGCAATTGTACCTCTGTTTATGGATGAGGCAGTTTTCTACGCAGTTACAGTAGGCACAGCTGAAGTGCCCTTGAGCAAGGCACCTAACCCCTCACTGCTCCCCGAGCGCCGCTGTTGTTGCAGGCAGCTCACTGCGCCGGGATTAGTGTGTGCTTCACTTCACTGTGTGCTAAGTGTGTTTCACTAATTCACGGATTGGGATAAATGCAGAGACTAAATTTCCCTCACGGGATCAAACGAGTATACTTATACGGTATGGTAATGATGTCCAGCTCTTAATGTGAAAAAGAATATGCTCAATGGATGGGGAATTTCCATTGATATGTTTGAACTACAGCATTTTTTATTCAACTTAAAAAAATCTTGGCATCGATCAGCATGTTTAACATCTGTATGATCAGAACCTTGTGTATCATTTGGAGTTGCTTGTAAGCATTATTTATTGACTGCACTACTTAACAATGTTGAGAATGCTGTAAAACAATGTCAGATGCTGCAGAAATGATCAACAGCTGATCCAAACTCTGTTGATTACCTACTATGCATGAACTGAGGTATGCTTTGTTGAGATCTCAATAAAATGTCAACACTAAATGCAAATGACACCCCTGTCTTTTACTGTCAACTAAAAACCACCATTGGACCAAGATGGATTATTTAAGCATTTTTACTTGATAACAAAGGAAACAATAATGTACACTACTTTTTCAATAATATTCCTGGTCACATCATTGGGTGGATAACTTTTCAGTGCATGGCTCCATACAGAATATAAAAGCTGGCAGTGAGAAAAAAATAAAAGAAAACAAAAGAAAACAAACATAAGTCTGGAAAAAATGAAATTCCAGTTATACAAAGTGCGAAAAAAAAATAGCTATTACAGCGGATTCAGTATTACGTAAGGCAACAGGTTCAAAAAGTATGGCATCCTATTAAGGTCATTTTATATAATGTACCCGATTCATAATTATTTACAGAAATAGTCATTATTAAAATATTGTATTTCCTCCTGTAAAGTAAAAATTGTCTCCTTTAAACATTTGTTTGATTGAGTACATCATAGAAAACACAGGACCATGTAAAGGTGTGTTTGAAATGTTCCCCCGGTTTAGGATGTGTGTAACCAATGTTTTCTGAATGCTAGTTCACAGGTTTATTTTTGTACATATGTATGTTTGAGTGCAGTCTCGCGACGCCTTGCTGTGCCACCGCACAACCTCCTTTAGGACCTGGGGGTGGACGTGGGGGAGGGGAAGCTGGTGTGGTGTGGGCCTAGACCTCCTCTTCGCTGTTGTTGCCCTGGTTCAGGCTGGCTTTCTGGACCTCCAACTCCTCGGCACTTACCATGGCCGGGTTAATGGCGGCGTAGCGCGTGCCGTGGAACTGGCGAAGGTGGATCTAGAACAGAGGGACCAACGACAAGAGCACCAGGCATCACAAACCACTCAACTACCAGAGGGGAGGGGTGAGGTTTCAGTTCCTCACACACCACATCAATGTGGTTAAAAAACAAATCAGCATGACTTTCAGCTACCAGCGTGACCTTCCTACCAGCCTAATACTTTCATGCCTTGTTTCGTTTAAAGAAACGTTGGTGTGTGTATAAATAAAGTGAACCTATTCTGACGAATACAGAACTTAATATGGAAAAGGTGCAAATCACAACACCCATGCCACCTGTACACTTTCACACTAAACCAGAATCAGACCCAAAAGTCCCCTTAAGTGTACGTTTGTCTGTCTCTGTATCGTCTATGGAAAAATTAAAAACATTCCCCACAGGCAGATCCATTTTTACAGTTGTAAAGTAGTTGAGTGGCTGTGAAGTAGGGTTGGTTGAGAGGTCTTCAGCATGCAAAACACACACTTGCACACACACCTGTATGTAAAGGTTGACCTCTGCACTCCGGCATAGGTAAGGGAAGTTGCCTCCCGTCTTCAGGTGGGCTCGTCTGGCGTTGGGGTACAGTTTATACATCTCCTCCTTGGCTTCGTTTGAAAGGGCACTCTGATCAAACACCTAAAACACACACACACACACACACACATAAACATCACAAGCTCACTTCCCTATAACACACAACTCTACACTCTAAAGCTGGTGATACACAACAAGGACATTTTTTTGGGCAATGTTGCTGGGAAATGTTCCTAGTATTCTTGTTCCAGCACATTCTCGTTGAGACTGGACATACTTTTTGAAGCACATCCAATCGGAGCTCACTGAACTGGTTTTGTGGTAACCCAGTAACATTGCTCAAAAGTTGCCCCATGTATCAACACATTGAAACAATCCTATATCCCTGACTTGCTGATATATACATCCAAAATCAAACATCAAATACCATCACGTCATTTAAAATCAACCACTCATTCCTATCATATTTCTAGATTTCTTTAACAGAGAGATAATGCACTGAGTGTGTGTGTATATATATATATATATATATGTGTGTGTATATCACGTTGCATCTGAACTGTAAAATGCAGACGTTCAGAACATAGTAACATTGTATGGCATAGTAACACTTTTTTGTATGGCTCCATGTTTAATGACATCGATAGCAGAAACGTTTGTTTTCTTTTTTTGTCGGTCCGCGGTATCTTGATCAACTGCGCAGCAAATTATCAGACGAAGCACCGGGCCTAATTTCACTCCACGACTCCGCGGACCAGCAGTCCACGTTGCGGACCCACATCAAAACAAAACTATTTCTTGATTGGCCGATAGGTTAGTAACTGAACAGCAGCTCTCTGAACTGAATGAGCGCACAGACAGCAACGTTGTGTGACACGTTTGTAAAATATAGGCTAGCCTATAGCCCTTAGAAATTTCTGTGCGGGCAAGTTAATAATTTTTCGGAGTGAGAAATGCCATGTGTGAGCGTGTGAAGTCATTGAAATGCGTGTGAGGTCTGGGTGTGAGAGAGAAGTACAGATCTTACGTCTATGATGGTGACAGCCACATCCTTGATCTTGTGTGGCTCCACATAAGAGTTCTGGCAGTTTAGCGTTAGCCGCGAGGCTAGCTCACTCTGGTTCAGAGACTCCAGCTGGAGAAGGTGGGGACAGAACAGATGGCTCTTTGTCATCCAATCAAACAGGAATGAGACTCATTACCTCTTCTCCTGGGTCTTACCATCATGCCCCCCCCCCCCCCCCACACACACACACACACAATATACTGAAATACACACATGCGTACATTCACTGAGGCACAAGACAAACACACACTAAAGACACACACACACACACCTCATGGATGTCACACACACACTCACTGAAACACACACTCTCAAAGATGTCCTTGGAGGTTCTGAATGTGGAAAGGATATGTTTGTTGGACCTATGCCTGATCAGGGTTCGGGTTCACTTTTGTAACTAGCCTTCCCTGGCATACAGCCTTATCATCAAACCACAGTAGTTAGCCATTGGAGGAGAAAAACTTGGAGTGTGTACCTTACTCATTCTCGGATATGGAAATAAAAGGTAGTCTAAGGCCCAGACAATTTATTGTCAAATCGAGCTAACTGTTCGTTCAGTGTTTACTTAAAAAAATAAAAAATAAGACTCAAACACAAAGGCTTACACTGAGCCAAAAACAATCCCAGCATCCACAACATGGTGCTTCAGAAGCACAGAAAGGAAGGGTGTAAATTGATTTGTTGTTGAGATAACTTATATAACTAAATGACAGGCTTTACATTTAATAATAAAAGTAACAAAAATACGGTGTAGAATACTATTACTATAATAATGGCTGAATAACTTCCCTGACTTCTCATTTATTGGTAAAAATACAATGCGTTCGATGCGTAACCCAAAATTCAAAACGGGTGCTCTCACTCACTCGATCAACCATGAAGTCAATAGCATCCGCCATTTTGGGGTCTACAGGTCCTTTGGCGAAGTTCCCAAGAACAATCTTCTTTAGCATAAAGGCTGGCATTAGCCAAAAACTAAAAGGGAAAGGAGATTATGGTTTATTTTTGCATTCTCTATCTCTCCCTCTCCTACACACACACACACACACACACACACACACCTTTCAAGACAGAGATCATGGATCAAAGGAAACAGCAACTGGCTCTCACAGGGAACTTATCTGATTGGAGTTCACGCTCACTGGTCAGTGAAAAAAGGGAAGTAACACTTCTCAATAGCTTTGAATGGGACAACTCGGTGAACACAAACAGCTGTCAAAGTCAGTGTTCAAGATTTTCCTTGTAGCGGCTCTAAGATTAAGAACGAATTAATCTTATAATCTAAAATCTCATAACTAATAAATCATTTGAAATCAAAGATTACATGCATCTGCTGCCGTTTTCAGGGTCAGTTTCCAAAGCTATTAAACAGTTTGTTTCCACCAAGTTCTGACGCCTCTCCAACCAGAGACCTACTCACCTGTTTGCGGTCCATGTTTGGTTAAATATGGAGGTGTCGCTGAAGGAATTGCACAGGATGAGTGAGTGAACTCTGGGGGATTTGTGCGTGCACTCAGCAAACTTCTGAGCCAGGAACCCACCCAGAGAGGCACCGAACAGGTGGACCTGAAGACACACCAGACACAGACAGAAAACCCCATGAAACCATTATCCCTGAACCACTGTTCTCGTCTGTATGTAATATGTACACATGGTCTAATTGTCATTGTCTATTTACTGTAAACAAGATATCAAAGTAGATTTGCATGTCAGCGTGTAACATATTGATGGAATATGCTGCAAGCACTCAGCACTGGGAGCAGAAGAACCAGGGAGATGAACCAATGGTGAGAAGGCTTATTTAAGAACCAGGGAGATGAACCAATGGTGAGAAGGCTTATTTCAGTGTGCAGCCAGCAGGGAAATCACGTCTTGATCCCACTCAAGAGCTGGGAACCACTGACTTGTCTCCCTGGTCTTTCTGTGAGTGTATGCGTTTACCACAGATTCCGTTCAATATGGAAGTAGTTTGAGCTGATACATTAAATTCAATTCCAGAAAAGACTATTCATCTCAGACGTCCCTCCAAACTTGGTTAAGCTAAATGGGTGAGCCAGACATTACAGCAGCCTTTAAAGGAGGATGGATGGGAAATCTTCAGCAATGGAACACATCAAAGGACTGGACTGGTGCGGCCATGGCTAACCTTGTCCAGCTGTAAGTGGTCGAGAAGCTTCCGGAAGCCATCGCAGAACTCCAGAAGGTCCCAGTACACAGGGTACTGAAGCTGTGTGAGTGAGTGAGAGACAGAAGAGAGAGAGACGAGGAGAGAGAGAAAAACAAATATACAGTAAATAAAAACATCAGCTTCCTTTACCTCTGGCAGCCCCACATGCTTCCTCTCCGTCATCAATACATCAAACACAGAGACCACTTTGTGCGACCGGCAACACAGCCAGCAGCCAGCACTGGTGGTATCTCACTTATCTTCACCTCACGTGAAGTTCTCAGAAAACGTCTCCTCAGCCATCCTCATTTCAGACAGCACAGAGCATTCATGGCCTTCTCTGGTTCCATGTCTAACCAGATTAATAGAAACCCTCACAGGTTGGGGGCTAAATGAGTGCTTCTGTATCTAATTAGTGGTGAATAAGTGGCGTTCACTGCACACGGCCAGCAAGGAACTCTGTTTTCATTACATGAGGGCAAGTGGAGACTTGTTACCGTGTGAAAGGCCACATACATTAACTGCAAAGTAACATTGTGTCAGTTATATTCAGTGAGCGAAACCAAAGTGTCACTTAATAGCTGAGAAGGAATATGTGAAAAATCATGAAGATTGGGCACTTCTGGATAAGTTTTTGATTTTTGGCAGGGTGTTAGGTATAGGCCTAAGGTTTTCAAAAATCCATGGATACAAGTTGGGGTGGCCCCCCTAGTGGCATTTATCCATAAAATCCAAAATGGCCCCCGCCAAAAAGAGAAAAGGTTATATCTCAGCTTCCTTTAGTCTTAAATTGTTGTATAATGTATTTTCACTACTTGGTTTGATACAAGGAATCCAATTTTGATATGTTCTTATTTTAAATCCATTTAAATCTAGTATCATAGTCATATTTAGCTCATAAACTGTCAATATCTCTGAAAAAGTCACATTGAAATATTACTCAGGTCCCTAGACCCATATTTTACCTCCAAGGTATGCTTTTCTTTGTTGATTGGACAGGTCATGATCACTATAGTGTCAAAAATCACATGTTGTGACCAAAAGGACCATTGTTGAGGCCTTAAATAAACACAAATTCAGAACTATGCCACAGTGAAAAGTTACAGTATATTAGGCTTTTCTTTAACCATAGACTTTCTAATGAGCAGCACTCAAAAAATCCTCCATAGAAATGCATGAGCTTAGTTTGTAACGGCAATATGGCAGTACGCAAATCACACCCCTTCCGCGGCAAAATGTTGACATGTGAATACATTGAGCCAATAATGTGGTGTGTTGTGAAGACATTGTGCCAATCATGTGTTGTGATCTCACTGCTGGAGCAAGATTGGTGTTGTGAAGCCTTGCGCACGTGCATTTCTGCCAAAATGGATGCCTGATGAGTGCCCAAAAAGCGTATGGCCGCCGAGTGGAGCGACTTGCCTAAAAGGACTTTGCTTAAACATCATGTATTTATTTAAAGATTTTTGGTTTCACTCTTCATCATTATTAGTACAGCCTCCCTCACACTTGCACAATGTGGTACAGCAAAGTCCAGCTCGGTGGCACTTACAGTTGCCCATACAGGCAACCACACAGCCACAGTTGAGGAGGAGTGAGCATCCCTTGCTGGCATCTTCCAGATATGTCCAATATGGCACCCAGACTTTGGTTCTGTCATTCCATTCCCAACCCCACTCACTGGGGTCTGGAATCTCTGGAGTTTTGGAGAGGGATTGCTTCCAGACAAAAGCTGCAGTGTGCAGGGCACGCTTTCCATGCTGGAATAAGGCATGATGGGTCGGAGGGATTGAATCCAGGGACTTCAAGGCCATGAGTGAAAAGAAGCTTCCGTGTTTCATTGACTGACTCGACACCACAGTTCTTACTATACATGAGTACAGTCCAGCATTTGAGAACGTGCGCTGATTCCAGTGTATGGCTGGTTGGGTCTTGGTAAACAGAATGAGGGTGTCGGTGACTTCTGGGTAAGCTGCCCACACAATCCATGCAGTTTTTTGCTAATTCTATACATTGCTGATACATCGTCACTTCATGTGAACACGTGGAAGAGGGGCAATGCTTGGCATTTTTGAGGTCCCAGCATTTCTGAGATGTTGTGGATTGGAATATCTTTATATGCCTTCCCTGATCTAAATCCAATCCACAGCTCTGAGAGGCCTAACTCCTGGAACAGATTGATGGCCAGCACAGCCACATCACTATCTACTGCCGGTAAGCCTTGGTGTGACCCTGTTCGGCAGCATGATGTAAATGTAGCATCATTTGTGTGTCTGCTTCATCTTCCTGACAATGCTTCTAGGTCAGTAGGTTTGTCACTAAGATACCTCTGCCAAAGGAGCTCAATGGCAGAAGTTCTCCAAGGACTGTCAAAATAAAGATGAGCTGTTTCAGTACATCAGTGAGGAACTTCAGAAGACCACAGCTGGCTCAAAGTTCCACCTCCTCACAACAAAGACTAACTTGGTCCTGAACAACAAACCTACTGACCTAGAAGCATTGTCACAATGTCAGGAAGAGGAAGGCCATCAATCTGTTCCAGGAGCTCTCAGAGCTCAGAGCTGTGGATTGGATTTGGATCAGGGAAGGCATATAAAGATATTCCAATCCACCACATCTCAGAAATGCTGGGACCTCAAAGATGTCAAGCACCCCCCCTCTTCCACGTTCACATGATGTGACGTTGTATCAGCAATGTATGGAATTGGCAAAAAAAAAGCATGAAATGCGTGGGCAGCTTACCCAGAAGTCACTGGCACCCTCATTCTGATTACCCAAGACCCAACCAGCCTCACACTGGAATCAGTGCACATGCAAGTTCTCAAACGCTGGACTATACAGTAAGAACTGCGGTGTCGAGTCAGTCAATGAAACCTGGAAGCTTCTTTTCACTCATGGCCTCAAATCCCTGGATTCAATCCCCCCGACCCATCATGCCTTATTCCAGCATGGAAAGCGTGCCCTGCACGCTGCAGCTTTTGTCTGGAAGCAGTCCCTCTCTAGCCTCGTGAGACCATCAAGTTAGTGTTTGGTAGCACTGAATCTTAGTTACTTAACAAGAAGGAATATGCTTTCTTCAGACGTGTAGCCTACCATGAAAACTTGGTGGGGGATTGTCGTTGATGAGGTTCATGTCACATACAAATAGTAAGTTTAAAAACGTTAACGTTAGCTACTTATCTAACTTGTATGTTAAAAGATGGCATTAGAAGAACACTTAATTTATCTGATTGGTTGATTTGGACCGACCAACATAGGTGGTGATAGACAGATGGTTTATCCATTCAGCTAACTAGTATTTTCGCCCCTTCCCCAAACATTCTCCAATGGAAAGTTCCCAGATGGATATGCGGAGCAAATGCGAAGCAATCCATCTGGCGGAGTCAGGTTGACGGATCTGACGGAGTCCTCTCCAAAACTCCAGAGATTCCAGACCCCAGTGAGTGGGGTTGGGAATGGAATGACAGAACCAAAGTCTGGGTGCCATACTGGACAGATCTGGAATATGCCAGCAAGGGATGCTCACTCCTCCTCAACTGTGGCTGTGTGGTTGCCTGTATGGGCAACTGTAAGTGCCACTGAGCTGGACTTTGCTGTACCACATTGTGTAAGTGTGAGGGAAGCTGTAATGATGAAGAGTGAAACCAAAAATCTTTAAATAATACATGATGTTTAAGTATGAATTGTTTTTTTGTGTTATTTGACTAAAATGTAATATTGATCCTTAACATGGTGAAAAGCCTAATATAACTTTTCACTGTGACATAGTTCTGAAGTTGTGTTTATTTAAGGCCTCAACAATGGTCCTTTTGGTCACAACATGTGATTTTTGACACTATAGTGATAGTGAACTGTCCAATCAACAAAGAAAAGCATACCTTGGAGGTAAAAAATATGGGTCTAGGGACCTGAGTATTTCAATGTGACTTTTTCAGAGATATTGACAGTTTATGAGCTAAATATGACTATAATACTACATGGAAATGGACTTAAAATAAGAAGAACATATCAAAATTGGATTCCTTGTATCAAACAAAGTAGAGAAAATACATTATACAACAATTTAAGACTAAAGGAAGCTGAGATATAACCTTTTCTCTTTTCGGTGGGGGCCATTTTGGATTTTATGGATAACTGCCACTAGGGGGGCCACCCCAACTTGTATCCATGGATTTTTGAAAACCTTAGGCCTATACCTAACACCCTGCCAAAAATCAAAAACTTATCCAGAAGTGCCCAATTTTCATGAATTGCATCCTAGCTATAACACAATAAACACAGTGTACCAAACCAAGTAGGTGGTTTAGTGGTAAACTTAGGTAAGATAACCAAGAGGATGTTGTAAATCGAATAATAGAATAACCCATGGGATTCAATCTCTAAACTAAAAGCCAAAGGGCTCATCTATTAGAAGGTTTACCACTTCCTCTAGGTTAACTTACCTTACATATTATGTCACTTACTCACCACCTACTTGGAATACACCCCTAGCCTGTAAACAGAACAAGTGTCCAACAACAAAAAAATACTAACAACTGTCAAACCAATTACTTTTCACATGGTAAACCAAAAACAGTGACTCTCTCTCTCACCGAGATGACACGATATCCCCAGCCTGTCAGTGCTAGAACTTGTTGAAAGAAAACCTCAGCAGTTCCACTGACGGGGGGGAGGAAGATGATGGGGCAGCGGATGCTCTTTGGGCCGGCGTCATACAGCGACCAGACCTTGCTGTCATCATCATCTACAATGATCTGCAACAGAAAATAATGTGTCTCCAAAGCAAAGCAATTGATGCAATATTGAACCCCACCCACCCCACGACACCACTCACGAGAACCATCCCTAGCGTCACATGTATGTTGTGTCTAACCTTTATTCTCCTGTTCAAAACATTAAACATATTATAATGGCACTAAAAACGAAACTTACTCTTTTTAGAGGGACTGAACTTCTGAACCAGTTGTAGTCAGGAGATACTTTAATCTCCTCCATTTCTGCCAAGAGACAAAAATAAAAGTACTTTGAGGTTAGCGGATTGAACTTGATCTTTTGCCAAATTGGCAAATCTTCTTGCCAATTTTGCAACAATATAGCGCCACTTCAGTTAAAGACAGTGCCTGTTCATTCTGCAGAGCAGTATCAAATAAGAGTTTAATGAATAAACCATGGCTTCACTCAAGAAACGCGTTTTAATGTACCTTAGTGGTTAATGATGCAAGCATGGTTCATCCATATACCTGTCCGACTTATGAGAAATATTTGAGTGAAACAGTGTAATTGTGTCTATCAGTACCCATCCGACTCCAAATCAGTAGCCTTCAGTGTGGCTTTAAAGCTAACAATTTAGCTGGCAGACCACGTACTCCTGAGATGATGATACCGCATGTATAATGTTTCCTGAATGATTTGTAATAGAAATGGTTGGTGTCTCAAATACACACAGGCTGAAGGAAACACTTCAAAAATAGATGTAAAAGCTAGTAAGCTAGCTGGGTTATAAAAAAAAAACTGCACTCCAATCAACACTACGTTCGATATTGCTAAACTAACGCCAAATATTTCAGGAAAAACATTGGGTTTTAAGATGTCACCGATAAAAACAAGCCTTGTGAGTTAAATAAATGTAAATATTACCGTAATCAAATGGCATTTCATTCACCTTTTAGGCCACTTTCATCCAGGGATTAGTAACATTTTAGCAGTAATAAGTCATATGACAACAACTTCCGCGATTCAGAATTCCGCGATTCAGTTGCTTGGATCAGACTGGACACACGTGATTCATCCTGTCAAAATAAAAGTCACCACCCATAAACTATTTGCACAATAATCTACTCACAGATCCATCATCATGTTTTCATCATATTGTGTTGTCTGGTGGTTGGTTTAGATGTTTAATTCAAATAATAACAGAAATAGGTATCTGCGACGACCATTATTATTTATCCAAGGCTCCCTACAATTTATAAATGTAGTGTAATAGATTAGCTTAATTCAAGGCTGCTGTTATGGAAACAATGTGAAGAAAGTTGTTACATTTTGTCCTAACATTTTGTTTCAGTAGGCCTACATTGTTAGCGTTGCTCATAAGAGAAACACCGCAAAAAAACAAAATTGCACTAGTTTTATTATTATTTTTTTTATTATTATATAAGACTTTTTATAGTTCAGTTGCGTTATATTAATTCACCTTTTTCGTTCATACATTCATCTTGAGTCAGTAAGATTCGGATCCTGTCCTGTTTGTTTGTCTTAATGATTTAACAGTGACATCTCACACTCTTTGGAATGTCCACCACTCCTTTGAGTCTTAACCATAGGGTCCTAACATGTTAGTGAAATTGAAAATTGTTCATAGATAACCCATCTTAACTCAGGGATGCTCAGGTGCGGCGACGTTGATGACATTTTTTGACCTGACCTCTGTTTTTAACAGTTAAGTTTCAGACAATTAAGATGGTTATCCAATGATACTAACGAGGTAAAAAAAAAAGTGCTCTCTTTTGTATGTTTGCATTTTTGACTGCACGTTGCGTTGGACATTGCACGTTGGCTGTAAAAACTGTCACTGCTCGAACCAGAGTACAAACACAACAGTGGGAAACAGGAAGGAAGGAACAGAACGTTCTCTTCCTCCTCCCACCACCTGCTAACAAGCAACCATTAGCCGTGGTCCCGCTGGTTACATTCTGCACAACTGTGCTTTGATAAGCTAATGCTAAGCTTGTTAAATGACACAGGAATATATTGTGTTAATGCAGATGTTTAGACATTTATTTTAGTTTTTTTCCTTTTCATTTTCACCTGAGCCACGAAGGAAACATGTCGTGTGCTTGCACATCTGCAGCAAGACTGCTTCTTATAAATTCTGCTCATAAAGGTAAGCCAACAACAACATCCTCACTTTCACTGCCACCTGAGTGAACACTTTTTGTTATAGTTTTGCCGGGGAATCTTTCGTTTATTACCATGTCACGGTAAACCAAAGGATTTACCTTTCAACTGCTAACTACTGGGTTGCGTATTAATGTTGACTGACCTTTTGGATAACTGTTGTTGTAATAAGCCTAACATGTTAAGCTAGTTAGCAGCTAACCAGTGTTAACGCTACACTGAAACGACGTTATGAACGTTAGCTGTCAGTCAGAGAATGTCTGTGTCAGTGTAATTTGATGTTTCATAATAAAACTTGAAATCTCACAGAGACATTGGTCTGAGGGAAAACGCGTCTATAGTTACGGTTACAAGGAAATTCTAACGTAAAGCAGGCATTAACCAGATTTGCTCAACAGTGTCAACAGCATTGCTTTAGTTTTCATTTGTTATCAACGCTTAGGCTAACTGACAGAAGTCGAGGTTACTTGTGAGCGCCACAATTTTACATGTAGTGTTAAGTAAAATAAAATAAAAAAAATCACAGATTATTCACGGTCACTGTGTTTTTTGTCGCAGGACTTTCAGGGTCTAGGGTCCAGCTGCTTTCTAAACGTAGACCCAGCGCACATGAGGCCCGCCTGTCGCGCAGAATCCCAGTGCGGTCTTTCTCCGAGACCTCTGTCTACTTTGCTTCAAAGGACAACACGACAAACAATGGTGCTGGGGACGGAGGAAAAGTACGTTTGTGAAGTTGCATAACTGTTATTGTCACTGACATTGCCATTGTCGTCATTTATCTAGTCTATTGGATATGTTTTTGGTTTTGATGGAAAGCTGTATTCAATTTTGGACATATCTTCTGCTGTTCTGGACAGAAATCTGTAAGTGATGGCAGCGGAAAGCGCTCTGGTTCTGGGACCACTGGTAAAGGAGGCAGTCAGCTCCGCTGTCCTAAGTGTGGGGACCTCTGCACACACGTGGAAACGTTTGTCTGTGAGTGTTTGCAATTCCACCACCACACTAATGCACAGTGCATTCATTACCAAATTGTCATACTGCAAGTATGTCATTATTCTGCATCTGGTATGAGACCATTTCAACCATGCTTAAAGCTTACTAAATCTTTTGACATAGTCCTTGGTAGGAGCCGACTGCGTCTGCCTTAGATGTGCCTTAGATCATTAGAGCTTTGAGGTCAACTGCCTTATGGGGCACCATCCACCAAGCTTGGCTTCACTGAGAACACGTAACGTAATATGACCCAGTCCCCCCTTCCCCCTGGACAGTGTACGTTTGTAATGCACTGACCCCCTTCTCCAGTTGGATTGGTTTTGCACCATAGCATGTCTGTGTGGAGTATGTCAAACTGTTGGCATGGTTACTGGAGGTGGAATTGTTTGGGTCTAAAAATACTGCTCCCTTTACATAACCCCCAACCAGCTGATGTGTTCCCTCCCAAGGTGGAGCGCTCACTCTGTAATCTAATGGACATGACAGCTGGCTCATACAGGACAGGAAAAGCTGTGGATTAGAGAGTCAGGGATGTTATGACCCTCTAGTCGAAGCACATTTAAAAGCACAGGTGAAATCAGAGAGGCACAAAATGAAGGAATCTGTTGGCTCTGAATACACTGGCATTTATCCAAGATTGTTATCTGTGTGTGTGTATGTATGTGTGTGTGTGATGTCAGGTCCTTGTTCCGTCAGCTCCATCGGGTAGTGATGGATTTGTTAGCTTCGTTTATGCTGATTTGGAATGAGAGGATGACTATAGCATTGGGGCTTAGGATGGTCTGAGTTTCAAATCCATTTGAAGTTCATGAGCCTCCTCGAAGGGACACGCATTAGGGAAATGGAATGAGTTTAGGCAGTTTTAGGCAACTAGATACAGACTTGGGAATGAATAAATTATGTCAGGTTTGTTCTGGGCAGTTGTCCAAGTCACAGGAAGTATTTCTAGGTATATCTCTCCAACCACACATAATGTGACCTATTGGCTGGCAACAAGCCTTTCATTGCATCTTCATTTTAAAATTAAGTGTAAATAGAATTCTCAACTTAGGCAATTTTAAACAGACACTTTTGTCCTTTGTCTACTATCTACAAACTAAAAAATTTTTTCTCTCCTTGCCAGCCTCCACACGTTTTGTGAAATGTGAGAAGTGCCACCATTTCTTTGTGGTGCTGTCTGAGGCGGATACTAAGAAAAGCCTGAAAGATCCTGAGACAGCGGCCGAGGCGGTGAAACTGTCTTTCCAGCAAAAACCTCCCCCACCCCCTAAGAAGGTATCGCTGGCTGCACCTGTGTGAGGGGGAAACGGCCCACAGTCTGACCTTGACGGCACACGTCTGACCTTGAAATGTAGTTTTGCTAAAACACTGTTTGCTGAAAAGTCTGTTTTCTATCCCATATTTGATTTGAGCGAAAGATTTTGATTAGATTTTATTAATGAAGACTTATATCCTCATACGTTGTAGTGGCTTTTTAAATTAGCTGCTTTCAGACCTAGGTGTAAGTCCGCATACGGTTGGGCCGTATATCTGAACAACATAACCGACTATTTGGAATTCCGAACTTAGCCGGCTCTTACACTACTCCTCTCCAATATTTCTGACGGACATTATGTAAATAATCTTGCCAACCCGTTCAACCACGCAGAGATTCTGTTCATGCGCGCGTTAGCATCATATCTGAATCACCCGAAGGGTCGGACCTCAAATTTGACAAAGCCCCACATATACTGCGGAGGACGTGTCTGAAAGCAGCTCATGTGTGTGTGACAGAGAGATAGACAGAGTGAGACATTTTTGTGTACATCACCCTCTCAGGATTGAACCTACAATGAAGCTATAACATGTTTAGCTTTTTGTGTCTATTTGCCAATTGCTTTGAAACCATACACACACACATACATACACGCTGCAAAGCTGTTTTGACATCACATACAGTGCTTTCAAATTTCTTTGAGTAGTAAACTACTGTATTAATTGTCTGCCATTACATCCTGCTTCAGATCTATGCATACCTGGATAAGTATGTTGTTGGACAGAGCCATGCCAAGAAGGTCTTGTCTGTGGCTGTCTACAATCACTACAAGAGGATCTACAACAACATCCCTCCAGTAACTCGAAAGCCCACAGAAACGGAGAAGCACAACTCCATCACGCCTCGTGGTAGGTAATTCCCTCGGAGCGCCCCTAATGCCCCAGAGGGCAGAGGAAGTCAAGGGTCAGGGTTTGGACACTCATGTCCTTTACCGCACACACATTTGACTGATGGTTTCACCCAGTAGCTCTAGGTACCATCCAAGTTGTGCTAATTAGCACGTTTTTAAGAAACCCACCAAATTCTGTGGCGACGTAGAACATTTCAATTGGCCATTAGATTCTGAATTGGTTTTTGACAGCTGTGTGATTATGGCAGTGCTTCCTTTCTGAGCCTGGACTTCCCCTCCCTCTTTCACGTCCTCCTCAGTATGAGCAGCTGGGCCTGGGAGTCCCAGGGTGGCTAGTTCTTCTACCAAAGCAGAGCAGAGAGAGTTATTTATACATTACAACACCGAGTGAAACTCAGACCATAGACTTCTCTCTGTGTTTCTCTGGGGTTTCTAGGTTCTATACTGTACATTTATATATAAAAAAAAATCTGTATCAAAATCTTCCTTTGTGCAGTACCTTCATGGGCCTACATCCCTTAATGTCCTGTTAGCAGCCAAAGGTCAAATCTGCAAGGTCCACTGTATTTCAGCAGTGGCAGTGAAGACAGAAACAATTATGACCGTCGTCTTTAGGACTCGGATCGGTGACCCAACACCATTACACATGTTTGACCGCTGACCAGAGCTAATGTGTTTGATATTATGTAACCATTCAGGAAGTCTACACGGTAGGCTAAATAACAGCTAACGGTGAGGTGTCTGTTCGTCCACTTATTCTCATTGCTCAGTGCGGTTTGGCATTTGTACAGAATTGTAGAGTGTAACTCATTTTGTCCTGTTTAATTGACAGCAGACTGGGTGGAAGGCACAAACTAGCTGGTTATTATTGCTAGAGTTTATTTTGCCGCTTGTCTTTACCTTTGGTCCTGTTTCTGTAGAGATAGAGATACGAAGACGTGAAGATGAGTACAGATTCACAAGTAAGTGTGTGGCAACCTCAACCCCCAGCTCTGTGCTTTGTTTATTTCTCACGTAGACCTTTGCTTCTGTTTGAGTTATCATTTTTAAAGTGATAATTTACCCAGAAATTAAAACATCTGCCATAATGAAGCCAATGCCCCGGGCCAAAGCCATGCCAATGTGTTTCCTATATGAGGTTTCATTGACAGTGCGACAGGATACCAGTGACCAGAAAGAATTAAAATGATGACTTTTTTTCTTATTCAGTCACGGCTCTGGTGCTCTGTAGAAAAAAAAAAGAAACCTAAAATGGATTGCCACTGCTATTACTTGAATGTGCCTGCAGCTAACTGTTGCACAAATGCCAAAGACATGTTCAATCTTAACACCACATTTTATCTATCTCTGTAGTTAGTTTAGGATTGATAAGTGGTTTCAAGCTGCTTAGAACTGAATTAATGTCACTAATTCTTGTAATTGAGAGGAGCCTTAATTGTGGGAAGCTTATGCTTTTAACTATTAGTAGATTAATTGAAAATATACATTTCTTATGACTTGGTTTAATAATGACTGCTTTTAAACATGCTTTTAAACATTTAGACATTGCTGTTTATGTTGATGGCTATTACAGTTTTTCTCAGTCACTTTGGTGTATTTCTCGATTCAGCATTAATGTTTGCCCAACAGTAAGTGCAATTCTCAAAACACACAGTGGGTTACCTGCACATAACTTGTTCATAATGTTTAGTTTCTAATGTCTCAAAAGCAAATATGTATGCCAATCAACATACACTACTCACAGAAAGTCAGTGATATTCGGCTTTCGGGGGAAAATCCACTAAAATCCTAAAATCCACTATAACTTTTACAGGTGAACTTAATGTGACCTTCTCTAAACTTTTGAATGTGCATGTCCAACAGTTCAGTGTTTCAGTACTTTATTTACAGTAATTTCACCCGAAAGCCATATACCCCTAACTTTTTGTGAGTAGTGTATCTGTGTCATCGTAATGAAAAGTTCCTGTGTCACCGTTATGAACAACATCGCCAAAATTGTGATGTTGTCAGTATACGTTTACTGTAAGCATGCTCTCATGAAAATGCACAAGACTGCAGTTGTTCTGTTTGGCGTATTTTACATTTCACCAGTAAAAAGTTAGACATTACTGTAAAAAGTTGATATTACTGCAGAATCAGACAGGATTCATATTTACTGTGTACTTTTACAGTACTGTTTATAATGCAGTCTGTTGCCAAACCATGCAATTCATTGTCATAATGAATACAAAAAGACCAGACTGTGTTACAGTAAAGCAGTTCTTTCAAGAAAAAGTGTTTTTAGAATTATTTGCAAGTATATAATTATACAAGACAGATTACATACTACAACTGATTCAACACTGACTACAAGTCAGTACAATGACTCAAGCAGTGAACTAATGTCTAAACGTTTTCAATTTAGAGAGAACATGTATGACGCCTCAATAGAGCACCTGTGTCATGTGTGACTGTGTGCATTAGCAATCAATAATGTGAAAAACAGCAGACAAAAAGTGACTGAGAAAAACCAATGCTATATAAAGTATTATAGTAAAACTATCAAGTATAAATTCACCTTAGTCATACGTTATCAATGTTTAAAATCTGAGTTGT
Organism: Alosa sapidissima; assembly: GCF_018492685.1. Lineage (NCBI taxonomy): Eukaryota > Metazoa > Chordata > Actinopteri > Clupeiformes > Clupeidae > Alosa > Alosa sapidissima. Next base: position 18,305,466 of record NC_055976.1, read on the forward strand.
GGACAGGAGGCCTGGTTTGGTCTTGCCACTAGTGCTCCTGTAACCCTTAAATTGTAACTATACACCTTGACTGCTTACCAGCCAGAGCTGCTCTGAGAAACACTACAAGCATCTCTGTATTAATAGACCCACAAGTGGATCATGTTATTATGTGGAGGAACAAGCTGGCTACTCTCATGCTGCTCTGTCAATCAATTCCAAACATGTAGGTTGTGGTAATTATGTAATAGGGGTGGACAGGATGCCTGGGTTTGAAAAAAAAAAAAAAAAAAAAAACCCATAAATTCTCAGTGTCAATTGCATGTTAATGCATACGCATTGATTCATTTAATTAATAAATTCACATTTTGCTGTTGCGAATCGGTTATTTATTTCAATGTGGAATCATTGCTGATTACTTCAGCTATGTCTTTTAAAGCATCTTTTAGCTTTTTTTTTCTCCTAGCCTGATACTGTATCTGGCATGTTCATGTGAACATTATTGGCACTGTCTCAGTAGAACACTATGAACAGAGAGCAAACTCATAAAAACCCAGTGCTTCTGTGCTGTAGTCGGATGCAATGCTTTAAAGCCAGAGTCTGAGTCCTCCCTCCCATTGGCCAGCCAGGACTTGATTATTGATTTTGTGTGCTTTGTCTGCAGTGATCAGTATTGAATGCTGCAGTACTGACCTTGGCTTACGTAAATCAACCACCCTTCCTCCCTCCCTCTTTCTACACAGAGCTGTTACAGATCGCCGGCATCAGTCCCCATGGCAACGCACTGGGGGCCACCGTGCAGCAGCAGGGGGCGCAAGCGAGCGTCCATGAGCAGAGGGGCGGAGACGTCTTAGACTCCACCCCCACTGAAATCAGGCTGGAGAAGAGCAACATCGTCCTACTGGGCCCCACAGGGTCAGGTGAGACCAGCGTCAACATTTGCGGACTGTACCTACCTGTCAGGTCAGGTGTACCTTTAACCTGGAACTCCAAAGAGACACTGTGACACCACTAGCCCTTGATGTACCGAATTAGAAATGTACGACTGAAATAATAACCCTCTGAACACCCATAACACACACCTGTCGTCCCACAGTACCTGGGCTTCGGCGCGCCCTCCAGCCTTGGTCAGGGTCGCCGTGCAGCGGCCGCAGAATACTTCAGGTGTAACACTTTCTCTCTCTCTCTCTCTCTCCCCCCCCAAACACCACAAACGCACACACACACACAAACACACACACACACGCACACAGGTAAGACCCTGCTGGCTCAGACACTGGCCAGGTGTCTGGACGTCCCCTTTGCCATCTGCGACTGCACGACTCTCACGCAGGCCGGCTACGTGGGCGAGGACATCGAGTCTGTCATCGCCAAACTCCTGCAGGACGCCAACTATGTGGTGGAGAAGGCCCAGCAAGGTGAGACAGCAAGCAGGGACTCTTCACCTCCTCCTCCTCCTGTTTTAACAAAGGAAGATTTAGTTGTAGTGCGCGTGTGTGTGTGTGTGTATTTGGTGGAGTAGGCCCAGCAAAGTCAGTCAGCAAGCACTCTTAACCCCCTCCTCCTGTTGTAATGTTCATATACACACACGCACACACACACACGCATATGTACGTTTGTGCAGTGTGGTAAAGTTCATGTATCGTCATGTATTACAATGGAGAGTAGCTGTCAACTGCCCTAGTACTATCTTACTGGCATGTCTAGCTGTTGTCCAGTGTGTCTGGATGACCACTTGCTCTGTAGTATTGATCCTCCTTGGTCCTCTCTCAGGTCAGTGGGTAGATCTCTCTGCGTGTTTGTGTCTCGTCCGGCGATCGTTGAAAACAGTGTGTCCTGAATGCTGTGCTTCCGCAGGCATCGTGTTCCTAGACGAGGTGGACAAGATTGGCAGCGTGCCAGGAATCCACCAGCTCAGAGATGTGGGCGGCGAGGGCGTTCAGCAGGTCAGTAGTGTCCGGACCCTGAGATTGATTTTAACTCAAAATGGCTCCTACATAAACTGTTACTATTATGACAGATAGCACAGATAATAGCTATTATTATATTGCTATAATTAAATTGTCATGAATATTCATGTTATGTAAGCAAAGCGTGGGATTAGGTTTGATTAAACTCCACTGAGGATGGGCATGATTAAAAACTATTCGGGCTGATTTGACAGCTTGTTTTCCAGAGAGATGTGTAGTGTAATGGTTGTCATGGAAACAAAACATAACAAGAAGCATGTCAAAGACAAGCCCCTACAGAGCACTTCCTACTGTTGTTGGATTGTGGTTTGCTCTACTTTGATTGGAATGAGTGTTTCCCTTGAGGTGTGTGTGTGTGTGTGTGTGTGTTGCCCGTAACATACTGGATAATGAGTGTTATTGCATTGCGTTTGCAGGGTTTACTGAAACTGCTGGAGGGAACCGTGGTCAGCGTGCCGGAGAAGAACTCCAGGAAGCTGAGGGGGGAAACTGTTCAGGTGGACACCACCAACATCCTGTTTGTGGCCTCCGGGGCCTTCAACGGCCTCGACCGCATCATCAGCAGGAGAAAGAACGAGAAGGTAGAAGTTTCACTTACCTCCTGTTGCATGATGGGGGAGTTGGTTAATAAGAGTTCCTCTTTGAAGAATTTAATTTAATTTGCTGTCTACCTGGATGACGAAGCGATGGAAAATCAAAAGGAATTCCTCAGAATCATCTGAAAATGTCTCTCAGTGTCATTCTGATCAAAAATCACTGAATACCGAATTAGAAATGTACGACTGAAATAATAACCCTCTGAACACCCGTGACACATACCTGTCGTCCCACAGTACCTGGGCTTCGGCACGCCCTCCAGCCTTGGTCAGGGTCGCCGTGCAGCGGCCGCAGCCGATCTGGCCAATAGCAGCGGGACTGAGACCAGCGGGGTGGAGCTTGAGCTGCAGGAGAAGGACCGGCTCCTCTGCGGCGTGGAAGCGCGTGACCTCATCGAGTTCGGCATGATCCCCGAGTTTGTGGGCCGCCTGCCCGTGGTGGTGCCCCTGCACAGTCTGGACGAGGAGACGCTCGTGCGGATCCTCACCGAGCCCCAAAATGCAGTGATACCTCAGTACCAGGCCCTCTTCAGCATGGATAAGGTGTGTGTGAACTTCTCTTAACACACACTTCAGCATGGGTAAGGTGTGTGTGAACGTCAATAAACACACCACTAAATACACACTTCAGCATGGGTAAGGTGTGTGTGAACATTTCCTAACACACACTTCAGCATGGATAAGGTGTGTGTCTGTCAACATCACTAAGTATGGGGAAAGTACCACCTATAGCTAATGCCCCTTGTTTCCCTGTCTGTAAGATGCACCAGACTGCCACCACCACACACAGTAACAGTACAGACATCTGAAAATATTTTCTTCAGCCTGAACCAGGTTATCACTAGGATGACAAAAGTAAATAATCTAGTAATAATAATCTAATCTAATAATACTCCACCCAGTAGTTATAAAGGAATTCTGATTTAAGGCCACAATTGAATCTGTCATAGTCAAAGCAACAGGTTGTTTATACAACTGGGTAACAACTGACATAAGAACCAGCAAACCATGACCCAAGTGCATCCACTGATTCTTGTTCATTTCAGTGTGATCTGAATGTGACTCCTGATGCTCTGAGGGCCATCGCCAGACTTGCTCTGGAGAGGAAGACCGGAGCGCGAGGGCTTCGCTCCATAATGGTGAGAGAGAATTCCAGAACAGAACACGGCAGCTGCATGCCATTCCAAATCACAGTTCCATAGAATGCGGAGGTCTGTGCTACACTGAAGGTGCCACTGAGGCGCACTGTACCTGGAGCACAAGTGCCACACAAAAATAGAAATAGAAGTTTTTGGTTTGTTTGTTTTTTTTTACATATGTGCTGCTCTTGCGTCCGGTGTAGCCAGTTCCATTAATTAAAGTGGAAGCTAATTGTTGCGGCGTATGTTTCGAGAACGGCCATTAGAAAGCTTCTTTGGAAGAATTCTATACAGCCAACTGGCTGCCTCAGCCACCAGATCTCATAAAATTGTACACAACACATAATGTAACAATCGATACACATACGTAAATAAATAAAAATCTACCAAAATGGCATAATGCCATAACACTTGTCAAATCAAAATACGTATGCTGATATATTTCCTGACCCGTTTTTTCTATCTCCAGGAGAAGCTGCTACTGGACCCCATGTTTGAAGTGCCTCAGTCCGACATCATGGCAGTGGAGCTGAACAAAGAGGTCGTCCAGGGGAAAGCCACGGCCACATACATCAGGTACGCTTGTAACCAGCGTTTGTTTAAACCGTGGGTTCTCAAACATTTTGGTGCAAGGATCTCTTGTAGGGGAGGGAAAAAATGCATAGACAGTCCCACACAGGACTTGAACTGTCTTCCTCACACATGGGATGTGAGTGTGCTAACAAGAAGGCTAAAACATATGCTAGCAAAGATTTATATGAACCATATCTGGTGCTAGTGTCTGTTGCTAGCACTTGTCTTAGGATATCAGGGGGTGAGGCTAACGTACTACGTAGATCTGGACTTGCTGGCTGCCATTACATGCGCTCTCTGCCAAACTCCTCAGACTCCTCCTACACTATCTCTGATCACTATTGTAACACCCGGGTCACATTAGTACAGGAAGAATGACACAACTGATGTGAGCCAAGGCCCAGTCTGAAGGACTCAACTCTCAGGGCCACACATTCTGTGTGTGTGTGTGTGTGTGTGTGTGCATGTGTGCGCGTGCGCGCGTGTACTGTATGTGCGTGTATTCAATTTACGTAATTTACGCTATTTTTAAAGTTATTTAAAGTCTCTTATATCTTATAAACTGGAAGCTTATAAGCTGGAAGTGTTTCATCTGAAAGTGACTATGGCTTACATGTTGAGAATATGCATGTGAGGTTCTGTTGTGGTGTTGTTGTCCCTGAGATAAACCTGTGTGTGTGTGTGTGTGTGTGTGTGTGTGTGGACCCTTACAGGAATCCAGCAAAAGATTCCACAGAAGAGGAGTATGACTCAGGTGTGGAGGAGGAGAACTGGCCTAGACTGGCTGATGCAGCAAAGAACTAACTAATAACACACTCACACAGAACACACTCACACTTCCGTCTTGAAGACATCATCCCTCATTGTAAATAAACTGTGGACTGTATACTACTATCCCTTACAGAAGGGGAAAAACATAAAACTGATTATGACTCAAATTCCATTGAGTTCCGTTGGAATAAGCATGATGTTTGCTGAGAAGTTTGTACCCTAGAAAAACAAGGCGTAGATTATGATATTGAAGTTGGGACTTGTATCACCAAGAGTATTCCTAACTCTACCTCTGTTCATAGAGGAGACTGTTAATGTCTACTGTAAAGATGTAAAGACTTTTATTTGTTGAGTAGAGAAAAAAAACAAGTATTTTTAACACTTTTTGTAACTTGCCTATTACATAGACTACACAGGTTGGTAAGTAGTAATGAGTAGCTGATCTAGTACATAGCCAGTAGCAGAGCGGATCTGGATTGGGTCTCATCCAGAAATATAACTGTTGTCTGAATTCTGTTTAGTTTCCATACCATAGTTTCAACCCTGTACTCATCATTCAATGAGACTGTTATGACAGAATATGTAGTTACAAAGTCCGTAAAGGAATCTGTTAATTTGGGTCAGTGGTTCTGTGTAACCAGTGCTCCTTTTTTAACGGTAGAGAAATTCTACTTTTATAATGACCCACACCAACAGTGTAGACCTCCAACCACTCGCACCTGTGCTGAATACTAACTGTGTATCTCAAGATGTAAATTGTTTAAATAAAAAGTAATACAATGTGTATAAGCTTGTTTATTTACTCTATCACTTATTATACTCCTGACAGCCTTTTACACTGCAGGCTCATACATACACAGACATGTCATGAAACAAAGGACATGAATTGTTGATTCAAACACTTTTTGAAACACACGGTTTTACTGACTGGACATACATCTGACGCGGCCTTGGCAAAGTAGACTTAGAAAACGTCTACAGGGAACTCTAAATATGTGGGTGTGCTTGATAGTGGGACGCATAATTGTGTTGCACCACCATAGAAGACAACATCCGGTAGAAAATGGCGTGACAACTGCAGACTTCAGTCAACTAAGTTGTTCTTCAAATTTGAATGTGCTGTTTGTGGGATTCATAAACATGGATAACTCACCATACTACACACCCAGCTGTCAGCTGCACCAGGCGACGAATCCGCCTAACATGGATAGCAATTTCGGCGGACCTTTTTACCAAGGTCCATCTCCTGGATTTCCACCAGCCCCTTATCAGCCGCCCCGGGCTGCTGTACCAGGTAGCGTTGATAACTCCTCCGGTCCTAATTTTTGGGCAGGACCAAATATGTACCAACCTTCTCAACCATCAAATGCACCCCCGTGGCACCCTTTCCCACCACTACCCCCGGGACAAGGCAGTGCGGGATACGGATACCCACCGCCTCAGTATCAGCCGCCCCCGGTATTTGAGGGACAGCTGTGTCCACCGAACCCTCCACCCTTTGAGTTTGATCCATCCAGACCACCGCCGGGATTTTGTGAACCAGAATCAAACCAAATATCGGCGTTCATCGAGGCACAGCGCAATGCTTGTAATGCACCACAACAGCCTGAGTTTGAGTCCCACAATGATGGGGTCGCGAACCACTGGGCTCATGGACCTACCGCAGGTCTTCAGAGAAACAGAGACAGTAACAGATCCTTGGATACCCGTATACATTTCACCAGCACCGAGTTTCAGACTGTTGGGCAAACAAATAGAGACAACGAAATGTGTCAGAGAGGTTTTAACGATGCTTTCAATGAACCTCGACACCAGCAACGTTATCAGCCACTGGAACAACACGCACCGCTCGATGAAGAGGCCAAGCAGAGAAAACAAGATGAACAGTGGTTACAGAATTTCGTGCTGAAGAGAAAGAATAAGACCCTTCCACAGAGAAGCAGAATTCAAACGGCGAGCGTGAGTCAGATGAGAGAAGATCTATATGGTGCTGTCAAACTCGTGTCAGAATTGTCTCTCCTCTGTCAGACCTTAAAACTTAATTTGGAGAATGACGACGTTTGGACAGAGTCGTACAGCAAAGCTGTAGGATTAAAGAAAAACATTCAAGAGAAGTTAAGTTTCCTGGGTGACGCAGAGACCGTGTCAAGTATCAAAAAGAAGCTGGTGACTATACGTAAGAAAAGAATAAGGACTCGAAGGAAGAAAATTGAACAAATTGAGGAAGAACAAAAGCGAGAGGAGAGACTGGCCGAACGCCATGCGGTCATCGATAAATGGAGGATGAAGCGCATTCTGAAAGTGGAGGAGAAGAAGCGGGTAAGATTGGGCAAGAGGCCACTTACACCAGGTGGCGCTATGTCACAACAATTGGCCTGTACCATTGAACCAGATACTAGCGACTAACTGTTGTGCTATGGTGTACTGAAGAACATGCTCCCAATAGCCTCAATAACTGGAAGGAAAAATGTGATATTGCTGCCCACATTCTGTGTTATAAAGTCTGTGCATGGTGGTCACTCCTAATTTCATATGCTGGTCAATTAGCCTTAAACACCAGTTTCATTATATCTACTTATTGTATTTCATTGTGTCATCCTTTCACTTGTCTACCTGCACTGAACAGGAGGAAGAGCTGAAGAAGGCGGCCGACTCTGTACTCTCTGAGGTGAGGAAGAAGCAGAGTGACTCCAAAAAGATGCTGGATATCCTCAAGGCTCTGGAGAAACTTCGAAAACTCCGCAAGGAAGCAGCTTCCAGGAAAGGTAAAGGACACAACTCTGAACAGTAACAGATTAACAGTCAATAACTTATTTATTAATTGTCTAATTACAGTAGGCTATTTCCTGCAATTTTCTCTCACTCACACACATTTTGTGTAGTTTCAACTGCATGCAGGTGGTTTCTACTGTATGAAAGGTAGTTCTAAAGTATGACCTCATTCAGTTTTCAGACACCTGGCCTACAAATTGGCATAGCATATAATCACACAAAATGACATTATGGAAAAAAATAATACTCTCTGTAATAACTGTAAATATCCTCACTATGGTAAGGGGATCTTTTAGGCAATATGCTGTGTCAAACAGCTTCAATTTCATTTACAGTGAAGGTCAAAAGGCTTTTGACCATCACTGTATATTATTATTCTTACTAGAATTATCAGCATTGTTGCTGTTAGTATTTGCAATGGTGGTAGTTTTTCCATTGCTGCCTGTCAGAATGTTTAAGGTCCCTGTGCATAAGATAAACCAGCATTACAGACTAGTAAACGAACGTCCTGTGTGAACATGGCCTTGTCCTCAGGCGTGTACCCTGAGAAGGAGAGTGACGAGGTGTTCGAGGGTCACCTGCAGCGTCTGCGTGCACTGATTGCCAAACGCACGACCGTCTACAACGCTGAGGAGAAGGCCCTGCGCGTCATGCTGGAGGGGGAACAGGAGGAGGAGAGGAAGCGAGACCTGGAGAAACGACAGAAGAAAGAGCGTGACAAGTTCCTACAGAAGAAGCAGGAAGCGGAGGGCATGCTCTTTGGAGGTGAGGAGCGGAGGGTGTGGCTTTCGTTATTTCCATATCAGTCACATTTACTGTAAAATATGAGCAGTAATGGCATTAATGTATACAATTTCATAACATTCTCCGGAGAAATATGACTCAGTCAAGCTAAGTCAAGCTTTTGAGACCTTGCACACGAGCAGCCATGCTAATGAATTGTAATTCATTAATTTTATTGTTCCACCTACCTGCCCAGGGACTACAGGTGGAAATTAGCAATATATGTGCTACAACCTTGCACAATGCATTTATTAATGTTTGCTGTCCCTGTTGAAATAAATAAATAAATGGCATTGCATTACATTACAATAAAATGGATGGAGTTAGATTGATGCCTATGGCTGAGTGTGGAGCTGTGGTGGTACCGTGGGCCCTGTAGTCCGTCTCACTCAGTGGGTTCTGGTTGTTTCCTTTCTCCATATAGATGACATTCCTCCTGATCATCCCCTTCACGCCTTCCAGGATTTTTATCTGCAGGCGGAGATTTCTTTACCTGCCCTGGTGCAGATACGGTGGGCTTTTCTTTTCCTCTTTCACTGTGTTTGGAAGACTGGGATGGGATGGGGACTGAGTGTAGTCATTCAAAGACACTGTTTGGAAAACTGGGATGGGATGGGATGGGAATTGAGTGCAGTCATTCACAGACACTGTGTTTGGAAGACTGGGATGGGATGGGAACTGAGTGCAGTCATTCACAGACACTGTTTGGAAAACTGGGATGGGATGGGAATTGAGTGCAGTCATTCACAGACACTGTGTTTGGAAGACTGGGACACAGACACTGGGTTTGCGTAGAGTACTTTAGGCATTAAGACCTGCTGCTGCTATAGAAGTAGGGCCCAGCTGAACAGACCAGCTCCTCCTCTTGAACAGTTTAAGGAGTTTTGTTAAGAAAAAGATGTAGGCAGTATTCACTCAAAAGTAACTTTTTGATTTTGTATTTTTTATAAGCCAGACTTGGGGTCATTGAGACAGGTAGCACATTATTACTCAGACCTCCCATACTCGTATTACTCAGAATTCAGATATACCGTTCCATTTCCCAGTTCATGTTGATATGTTGTGATATTGTGTGAAATTGATATGACGTGAACAACGATGTGGTTTAAATTGTACATGTGATTTTTCATATGAAGAATGTCTGACCATACCACTGACTGTTTGTTCCCAGGAGGGAGTGGGACAGGTTCCTGGTCCCAGAGGAGCACCCAGACGGAAGTGCCGTTCCCCAGGCATGGGTCCTACCTGAGCCCCCGGCTGATGAGGCCTGGGCCAGTGCTCTGGTGAAGCACATCTCTCTCTGACTGATCCACTCTCTGTGATGCCCTCTCTCTGGTATCACATCACCAGTGAGGGATCTCTACTGTCTCTCTCACCCTCCACTGAAAAGTGAAGCACATCTCTGACTGACTGAAGTGATGCCCTCTCTCTGGTACATCACCAGTGAGGAGTCTCTACTCTCTCTCACCCTCCACTGCAGAGCCTGCACCCTGGCAAAGTACATCTCTCTCTGGTCTCTACTCTCTCTCACCCTCCACTGCAGAGCCTGCACCCTGGCAAAGTACATCTCTCTCTGGTCTCTACTCTCTCTCACCCTCCACTGCAGAGCTGGGCTTGTTTTTCTCCAGCAGTGAGAGGTCTGTGAGTCAGTCTGAAGTGAAGTGATTTCAAGGGAACCAGTATGACTGAGATTAGAGACTGGTGAGCTCTGGGTCGTGAAACACACACACACACACACACACACACACTTGTGTAAGCATAGAGATATGAGTGGGTGGGTTTGTTTACCAGTTTGGCACTATTGTCAGATAGATTCTGAGTATTTGGAGAAACCAAATCCTGAAAAGGTAAACAAAAGACTTACCATTGCTTAAGATGAATTATACTTACTAGTTTATCTGTCTGTGTTGCGCCCACCTGTCACATTGGAGAGGTTGCTACTTGGCACGTGCAAACTAATCCAGTTTGACCATTCACCACGGTGTCTGTCCTGAGGGGATCCTTCCTCAGATCCACCGAAAGACCCACAAGCAACACACACACACACACACACACACACACACACACACCTTGTACAATATATTCTCCCGGTCATAGACAGACACACAAGCAAACACTGTTATTTGCCTGTATTTATTTTTGATATCTGAGAATATGTGCTCTTGTTTTGTATAAATTGTAATTTTAATAAAACACGAGTGGAGATGTTTTTGTTTGGGAATAGCGTTCATGTTTTTGTTTATTTGAGACTGGTTGTGGTTGGCTCGGTTTGAAGGTAAGCAGGTAAACAGGGCCTGTGTAGGTGTGTTTGTGTCTGGGGAGGGTGTAAGTGTGTTATGTCAGTGGATTAGTGACAAGGAGGAATTAGCAGCATCTGTGAGAATTAGCTTCCGTCTGTGCGCGTAGTATCTAATCACCCTCTCAAAACACACACACACACACACCCTCCCAGCACGGAAGACCTGACACTCCTCACACACATCCTCCCAGCACGGAAGACCTGACACTTCTCTCAACTTCCCTGTCACTCTTCACACATTCCCGAAACACCTGAGCGAACGCACACTCCTGAGACAGGTGAGTTCTGATGAATTGGGTTCATGTTGTGTGTCAGTTGTCATATCAGTTATTAGGCTGATTTATGATCAATTAATGTTAGCAATTGGCATGATATTGGCATCAGTGGTACCTTGGTATTGTGATCTGTCTTGTTACCTAATATCTACAGTAGGCTATATGCAGTGTTTGTAGATATGCCCACATTCATATGCTCAACATAAATGTGAACATGTTTCTTGTGTGACCAAATCCTCCTGGTTAAATGTTAGGCTTAGTTTGGTTTATCATTTTAGTTATGCGCAGTGGTGGACGAAGTACACAATTCCTTTACTTAAGGGAAAGTATAGATACACCTTGTCAAATATTACTCCAATACAAGTGAAAGTTGCTAAGTCAGATTTTTACTTAATGTGTAACTCCAGCGAAAATTGACCCATGGTCTTTTTCTGCATTAATACACATCAAATAAGCTGTGGAGACAGTATTGTTTTGTTGATAAACCACTACAGAGCCCCCTGTATGCGCTACAGCCCCAAAACAGTGGATTAGCTAAGAGCGGTGAGCAAACGCTTGCCCTCCTGTGTGCGTTGACCTGTTCAAGGGTTGGAATGAATGAGAGAGCATGGTGCGTAGAGACTAGAATTTTTAGAGCATTCTAAGAACTTACAATATTAGAGTTCAGGAATTTAGCAGACTTTTTTGCCCAAATATTGTGGACTTGAATTTGATACCAGTAATTGGTGTACCTGGGAGCCTATGTTGTCTTTACATTTCACTAAGAGATTAAATGCAAAAGGAGAAGTTGCACTCTTAAACCTTCTTGTCTGCTTGATCCACAAAAAAAAAGATCAACCCAGAAGCTTAGTGAGCATCTGCTGGTAAAGTCACGGATTGGGTCATAAATCTGGAGCCATCTGCTGGTTTGAGTGGGCCAGACTCGGGCTGATCCTCCTCCCCATTGTGGTGCTCCATCGTCAGGAAGAGGCTGGGGGGCTGAGGCACTGGCGTCAGTGAACCAGCTGTCACCTCACCTGATGCTCCACTGGTGCTACGACAACCGCAGTTGCCAGGACAACAACCACTCAGACACAGATGCTGTGTGTTGTTGAAAGTGGAGTAGGTTTGACTCGAGTTCAGCTACAGTACCTCTAGGGCTACGTAGGTGCTTGGGACAGGGTGTGTGTGGGTGTAGGTGTGGGTTTGGGTGTCTGTGTGTGTATGTGCCAGGAGTGTCCTTCTGCCCTATAGTATAATATTGTCCGTCCCATTAGTACTAATTGTCATTATGTTCTATGAGTGCAGAGGCCTTGGGACTGTTGGAACATTTTCCTTCCTAAAGTGCGTGAGGTAAATGAGAGGCTGAGAGGTTTAGTGAACAAATTAGTGAGCTATCATCTTGGAAAAACACATCACACCACAGGTCTTCTGTGAATGAGTCTATTGTTGGCTAGCTGTGTCCTGAAGGAGGTTATCAGCGTCCAACTCAAGTTCAGGTCTCCACCAATGATAATCCCGAGGGGGCGGACAGGGTAGATGGATGTGGACAGCAGGTAGTGCCGTGCAAACCTAACACTAATCCCAGGATCCTCCTCTTCAGTGAATAAGGGTGTAAATAGATAAAGACAGGTAAAAACAGCCACCTCTTCATTGTGTAAGGGTGTAAACAAATAGACAGGTAAACATTGAGCCGCAACAGGCAAAGCCTTCCCAGAAGTCTGACTCTCATCTTCCCTGACGATAAACATCCACGCTTCCTGCTATCGCCATGTCCAACATCGGTCATCCTTATGTGATTCCTGGACACAAGCCATCATCCAAGCCTCTTCCTCTATGGAAGTCTCTAAGATTTAAGTTCTAGAACTTCAGTTAAATTCCAGAGTTCTTGGATGGAAGAGTTGTAGAAATCTTTATCTGACGTTAGTTTTACTGAAGTAGTTTTACTGATATTCACCCATTACCACAACCCATTAGTCTACTTGTCACCACAGGACATTTGCGTGTTAGGGTGCTGAGCATGTTTAACTGTTTTTTGGACTTTCCCTATCCTCCCTCTCCCCGCAGACGTGCAGCATGGGCTCAGTGGAGGAGGTGCCTTTTAAGATCCCGCTGGGCGCGCTAGGGGAGGTGAAGGAGGAGGTGGAGCCGGTCTCTGCGCCCGACATCACCGTTCCAGACTACCTAACGGTCCTACAGGAGACAGAGGTGAGTGCAGTCCGAACCTCCTGCCCACCAGAGCCAACGGGCCCCCACTGAAGCTATCTGTGCAGCTCCCACTTGCACTTTGTGTGTGTGTGTGTGTGTGTGTGTGTGCTCGCATATGTTTGTGGGGTGGGAGGCAATGTTTAACTCATAAACTTTGAAATTCAGAAATCAATGTATTGTAGTTATATTTTGCATGAGATTACACAATATAATCTTATTAAAGATTGAAAGTAAACAGGCTATTTAAAAGAATGAGCTAGTCCAGATAAAACATGAGGCTATACTGCATGACATTGACAAGATGATGAACAAGTGTTTATCCACAAAATGATCATATTTAAGTCTCATCACTGTACCAGAAAAATCCAACTTCACTCATTCATTTTTGTACAGCCTAATTGTGAAATCCTCTTTTGTTGTTGTTAGTTGTTGTTTTCTGAAATGCACACAATGTACTTTGGATGTCTAATACCAAATTCCAAAGAGTCAATATACATTACTCTTATGCATTGCAACCTTTCCGTCAAGAGGCAGGGATATCTTGACATTGTATCTGGCGTTATACGGTTAGGATTATGTTCTACAACAACGTATCATTCGTGTTTCTTTCCAAAACACCGATTTTAATTCCATCATGGCCATGTGTTCTCCATATATAGGCTTAGGGCTGCAGCCAAGATGTTGACATTGGATGGGTCTGAAGATCACTGCTGACACGCTCTCAAAAACACGGTTTCACTTTAATGTGATAAGGCCGTGGAGTTTTTCAAGGAATAGTCGCGCCTGGCCTCTTATCTGATCCAAGCGGTCGTCCTATGACCCTATATGGACCTGTGCTCAAGGCTGCCTTGTTTGAAGGATTTAAACTGAAGTTGTCCAACTAAAAGGCGATACCTGCACTAGGTCCCTGGGCAATTTGGAGGAATCTGGTTCTGGAATGTTATAAAATTTTTGGCCACGGTTCGCCCTTCCATCACGATAGTCGTCTGCTCTGCGCGTTCCCCTGCGTTCCTTCATGCTGCTTTTACTACAGATGAAGCCGTTTGTTTTCCTTCTGACTAAAAGAGTTGTTTTTGAATGGCCTCCAAGTCAGTCTGGATGTTCTGCCAAAACAATCTGTTTCCTGTTTTACTTAATAATCATTTTGTTGTTGAACGTTGCCATTGTATACTTTTTTGATGAATAATCACACACACAAACACAAATACACACACACACACACACACAAACACAAAGAGACAGAGAGACCTTGTTTCGATCTGTATCTTTTGCCTGTAGCTATGGACAAATTTATTCATTCCAGTGTTTTTTTTAATGAAATGCTCTGAAAATGCAATGCAAGGATTATTGCTATGTAGTAGTGCAATACTTACTGTCAAAAAGGTCGACGGCCTTGTAAGCTATAGCCACAGTGTGTGGTGCTTGAGGGATTTCCCGAACCTGCCGTGGTTCTCTGAGCAGCAGTTAAGGAACCATCTGGTGACCCTGGTTACTGTGAGGAAAAATATTATGGTCTTATATTTGGGGTAAGGGGAAGGTGACAGGTGACAGTCGGTCAGTATTTGCTGACAGTAAAAGTTAGTTGTCAGGTAATTCAGGTTCAATGACAATGAGGTTACATTTTTGTTGATTATTTGTATACAGTCTGTGGAAGAGTTGTTGTATAAAGTATCCGAAACCCACACTTAGAAGTAGAAGTAGGAGTAGAAGTACTGTATATTTGATCAGAAAATGACTTAAGTAAAAGTAATCTATAAGCAAAAAAGTAAAAGTGTTTACAGTACTTAAGTTACGTATGACAACTAGCCCATTATAAAACATATTTAAGTACTGAAAGTAGAAGTACAAAGTACTAGTAAAAGCTTCCAAGGCCAGGTGGAGTGACAACCCCCTCCCTTCACTATGTTTTTAATGAAAAAGAAAGCAGCCAGAACTTTGGATAGGCTATTAAGTTCATGCAGCACCTTCAAACTTGGTGCGTACACTTCTTACACAATGTCTTCGAAGCCTTAAGAAAGGTATGGCTTCCATTGATTTCACTGCTGCTTCCTTTTATAGGCCTATAATGAAGTTTATCCAACATGTTAAGAAGGGCAGTTACATCATACTCCATAAACACGCTTTGAAAGCCTAAACGAAAGTGCTATTAATGAAAAGCAAGTAGATGGAATTTTAATTGAATTCCGCTCCTTACAACAGCCTATATAGTCCTTGGTGTGCTATGTCTTGGCTATATTTGCTAGGCCTTAACTCTGTCACTATGACTTCATTCATTGCTGTGTCCTGTGGTGACAACAGGTCAAATCTTGGGGTTGCAAATATCTAATATGATGAATGGAAACTGTGGCTTTTGTTTTCATTTGCACATTATTTTAGCCTACTTTCTACTTAATGCTGCTAATGAAAATGTAGTTGAGTTAAAGTATACATTTAATTTAAAACATGGAGTAAAGTAAAAGTAGGAAGAAAAATAAAAACTCAAGTAAAGTACCCTTAATACGCCCCATTTATACTTAAGTAATGTATTTCTACTTAGTTACTTTACTCTGCTAATCTCTGGTCTGTAGTAGTTTACAATGCACAAGTGAAGTCCTCCAAATCCACTTGTATTCTGAGGATGTATCAATGACTGCTCTGAAGATCTTTAGGATACATATTAGGAACATTTGAATTTGTTCCAGAACCCACCATTAACTAAACTTCAAAACTTAATGTAGACTTTTCCCAGTTCTTTTTGTTCTCCTGCAGATAATGTGAGATGAACTATCACCACCTATGTTGTCCCAAGCTCTCTTAGAACCCATCATTTGATGGACTGTAGAACCTAACTTCTTGTCCATTCCCTGTTCTCTCTCTCCCTACAGTATGCGTTCAGACTGGAGAACTGGGTTCTTACGGGCCTCCAGGGGGGATACCCAACCCAGCCCCAGGCCCAAGTCCCACGCTCCCCCTCGGACGTGCTGCCCACCTGCCCTCCCTATTGGATGATGTTCAGCAGCCCGCAGGAGAGCCGTCTGGCCAGCAGGTGGAGCAGTGACCTGTGGGAGCCCAACCCTCTCCGCCGCTGCCGCAGCCTCAACGCCTCGCACCTGCGCAACATCGACGGCCGCGTCCACTTCACCATCTCCGACTCGGACAACGAGGAGGAGGAGGACAACAGTGGTGGTGACGTCGGGGTGACAGGCACTCGCTGTCAAGGAGGAGACTTGAAGAACGGTGCCGGGTCCTCGCAGCGGTTCCTGGACCTGCCGGGAAGCCGGTGTGTACAGGCACAGTCGGTTCCATCTAGGCCGCAGCAGCAGAACCAACTCAGGAACTTGCGGCAAGCATCCCTGTCCGCGCGGAACCCGCCCCGCCCGCCGACCCTGAGGAGCATCAGCCTGTCTGATCAGAGATCGTCACGTAAGAAGACCTCCATCACAGTGTCCAAGAAGAGCCAAGCACCGGTCCCCACCATCAGATACACCAAGCCCTCTGTATTGGTAAGGGCAACAACGTCCACACTGTCTCACTACGATCAGATACAGTTTTTCAAAGCTTGTGCTGTTATTTACCTGGGCGTCATTCATATGCACGTGCGCAGTTCTTATGATCATTAGAATTTGACCTCCCTGTGGATGTTATTTGGGCATCATTCATATGCAAGTGCGCAGTTCTTATGATCATTAGAATTTGACCTCCCTGTGGATGTTATTTAAACTTCCTAGAAATCATCACTCTCTCGGTTTTCTTAGACATGTTTTTCCTCTCCCCCCCACGCCTCACCAATCCTGTCTTTTGCCAGGAAGTTATGTCTGTCCGTCCCAGTTGACAAAGATACGTTATTTTGGGGTTCTCTGTATCTTGCCCTGCCTGGTGCCCCATATAAATCCCCACCAGGAGATTGACTTCTCTTGTTGCCATCTTGTTGAAACACAACTGACCTGCAGTGACCACTGTTCGACCCATGCCACACGATTCCCAGAAACGGTGAGTGTGTGGAAACGAGCAGCTGAGAGCAGCGTAGGTTAGTGGTGTCAAGCCTAAAGTAGCTGATCCTAGCTTCGGTCAGTTGAGACCGAGCTATAAATGTCTCTGACCTGCTAGGTGAGGTTAGAACAAGACGCACAAGAGATTTAAATAGTCCCCACACAACACAGCCCTGCTAAACAGCTAACAGACACATGAACCTGGAGCTCTCCACAGCTTTCATCAACCATGGACATGATACATCTATAAATGTTAATGAGGCTAAATTATATGTGTCGATATGAAGGTCACTTTGATGCAAATTCTCCATGATTATCAAATCATGCTTCACTTAGAATGGACAAATTGCTCTCTTTTTCTTCATCATCATCATACCACTCTCAAATGTCTCAAAACATACCCTGTCTAATATTAGCCAGTGAAAAGTCTTTCTCTGGGATCCAGCCAAGTTGTCACCATGCTGGTTTGGCTTTGAGAAGGAGGTCTGTCGTTCTCAGCAGCATATACAGTATTATATTGTCCGGTTCCGTCCTGGAACACAGAGTCCAGCTTTGGAATGGACCTGGTGCTGATAGTTTAGAGCTGAGATGGCCCAAGTCCACTTTAACGCTTTGAGGAGTAGCCTACGACCACAAAAATGTGATTGACATGCTGCCAACTGAAGGTTTATGATGTAAGAATGAACCCAAGTGACCACTGTACATGATCTATAGAGTATGACTGCTGGAATGAATGAAAAAAAACACTTACTCCTTAGAGTATTAACTGTTTTGGAACTCTCAAGTATCACCCACTAGAATTCCCACAGGAAATTTTTAAACATGGACACATCAAAATGATTTCAGAGCTTTTTTCCTTCCTTCCTCTATTCTCCTCTTCTCATGTTCTCTCTCTTTCTTTCTTTCTTTCTTTCTTTCTTTCCTTCTCTCTTTCTCTCTCTCTACTTCTCTCTTTCTCTCCTCTCTCTCCCTCTCTTTCTTTCTTTCTCTCTCTCCTTCTCTCTTTCTCTCCTTTCTCTCTCCCTCTCTTTCTCTCTCTCTTTCTCTCCTCTCTCCCCCCTCTTTCTCTCTCTATCTTTCTTTCTTTCTCTCTCTCTCTCTCTCTCTCTCTCTCCTTCTCTCTTTCTCTCCTCTCTCTCTCTCCCTCTATTTCTTTCTTTCTTTCTTTCTTTCTTTCTTTCTGTCTCTCTCTCTCTTCTCCCTCTCTCCTTTGTTTATTTCTGTTATGCCTCTTCTTCGGTCTCCCTCTCTCCCTCAAACGTTCTTCTTATCTCCCCATCTCCCCATCTTCCCATCGCCATGCTGCTGTGTGTCCGCTCTCCCTCGTGTCCCTGTGGGAGCTGGTGACTGACTGTTGTTTGTTATGTTTCAGTCCCTGTGCTCCTTCCCTCGGCCCCCGCCTGCCTGTGGAGAACCTCGGCCGCTGGGTTCCCATGCGGTGGTGGACTCCTCGGTGGAGCTGCTGTCGGCGCTGAGCGACGAGGAGAGGGACCTGGTGGAGGCCATCACGGAGCACGGCTACTCCCTCAGGACCGCCATCATCGCCCTGCAGAAGACCAGAGAGCACAGCTCAGAGCAGGTGTGTGTTACACACACACACACACGCGCACACGCACGCACGCATGCACGCACACACACGCACGCACGCATGCACGCACGCACACACATTCATACATACACACATGGATGCACATACTCACTCATACACACATACAAACACACACACACGCACACACAGACACATACATGGATACACATACTCACACACACACACACACACACACACACACACACACACACACACACACACATGTATGCACACACACACAAACACACACTCACAGCTCCAGCTAAGAACTCCAGCTAACACTCCAGCTAAGAAAAACGAGGAGACTAACATTTTACCTCTCTCCTGGCCATAATGGCTGTGTTCAGAAACAACACACGTTCATAGCTGCGTCACTCACACACTTAAGTTCTGGAACATGCCATTTAAATGCAAGAGTCGTCCATGGCCGAGATTAGATTTACACTCTCATGGACATTTTGGAACAGGAAGCGCATACAGGGGTTACATCACTATATCACTAAGTGTGGCATGTTTCCTGCATAATGGGCAGCATTTTTCCCTGATGATGAAAGGGAATTTAGCTGAACTTATGTAATGTGTACTGTACGCTGCCAGGGAGCCCCCCCCCCCCCCCCCCCCAGCACACCTTTATAGCTGCCCTCTGACGGAGCTTTCAACTTCCTCCAAGACCGCCTCTAATTAGGTTCTGGAGGAAAGGAAAAATAACATCATAAAAAAGCAGATAGAAGATCTCCTCGGAAAGTTTCCACAACCTGTCTTTTATTACCCCTCCCTCGCTTAATCCTCATTTTCTACCCCCTCTGTCTCTCTCTCTCTCTCTCTCTCTCTCTGTCTCTCTCTCTCTCTCTCTCTGTCTCTCTCTTTCCCTCTCTCTCTCTCTCCCTGTATCCCAGAGTAGTTGAAAGCCAAAACAATCTCAAATGTTCCCACATAGACGTAGGAAGTGGATGTAAAATAGTATCATCTAAACCAAGGCCTGGGGTCAGCTTTCTGGATGACTCACCATCTCTGTGTGTTTGTGTGTGTGTGTGTGTGTGTCTGTGTGTCTGTGTGTCTCTGTGTGTGTGTGTGTGTGTGTGTGTGTGTGTGTGTGAATGCTTTAAATATCCTAAAACAAAAAAACTCAACACCTCTCTATGGCATTAGATGAGCCCACTGGGAGGACAGAGTACAAAGGTCTTCTAAAGAGGATAATAAATATAAACTAAAAATATATTAAAAATATATATTAACTAAAAATCCAAAAAATAAACGGTAACACTTTATGGGAAGAGACGGGTACATGAATTAATTCATGATTTATGCATTACTTCATTCCTTTATATCTTATGAATCATCAGGAATTGACATGAGTTCATAGTCTCTCATTCATCATAACCTCATGCATTAACAACTAAGACGGGGTCTTCAACCTTTTTCAGCCCAAGGACCCCTTGGCTGAGAGAGACACTGAGCACGGCCCACTAAGACATTAAGTACGATTGGTACATCATTATGATTTATGATTTTTTAAGCATGATCATCATGATAACAGGAATTTAAGGTTAATTGCTCATGAGCTCATCATGTCTGTTGCCCCTCAACTAAAGTGGTGAATAATGACATGTGTTTAGAGAACTGCAAAGTTGTGTTCAAGTCAGAATTTGAGCAGTTATGACCACATTTTTGGCAGAAAAAGAAATAATCATGATCATGCTTAATAAATCATAATTCATAAAGCTGTGTCCAACGTACCTAATGTTTTAGTTGATGTGTTGATGTTCATATATGAGGTCACGAATTACAAATTATGAACTCATGTCAATTCCTGATGATTCATTAGATATTAAAGAATGAAGTAATACAAATCATGAATTGATTCTTGCATGAATTCATGATCATTCATGTACCCTTACAGTAAAGTGTTACCAAATAAACAATCCCAGGCCACAGCGGCTGCTATGTTGTCATGTGAGTCTTCACCAGTGCCCGTGATTACTGCTGTCCAGTGGGATTAGATAGATAGATAGATAGATAGATAGATAGATAGATGGATACTTTATTGATCCCCAGGGGAAATTCAAATTAAACACAGCCGGGGTCAGTGGTGGCATGGGTAAGGAGATTAATTGCCCTGTTTGGGGCAGACTGGCACTGACCTTGGTGCCAAGCCTGGAGCAAGAGGGCTGCAGGTTGTGGCAGGATCAGAGACAGGCTGGGATTAATTAACCAGATGCCCTACAACTGCTGGCATTTATCACACACACGCACAGGCAGGCAGGCATTCACACACGCACACACACATGCACACACACACACACACACACACACACACACACACACACACTCACACACAGAGAGAGAGTCTGTAATCTTCATCCTCCCAGTGCCATGTTGTCTTGTGAGAGTCACGTTCTCTCCTTCATAAGACTTTGTCCTTCTAATCCTTTTATTTATCTGTTTACCTGCATCTGTCAGTCTGCCTTTTCTTCCTCCCAGTTTGTCTACTTATGTAGAAGCTTCACCCACTGGCACTTCTTTGTCCTATCTCTCACCTTATCTACCTTTCTTTCCCTTTCATCCTCCCTCTCTCTCTCTCTGTGTGTCTGACTCTCTCCATCTCTCTCTCTCTCTCTCTATTTGACTCTCTCTCCATCTCTATGTCTGACTCTCTCTTTCTCTCCTTCCATCCCTTACTCTACATGCTGTTCTCACCCTGCTCAGATGACAGTATGCTGATGTCTGTCCCTGGCTGGAATAGTGTGTCTCTGGGTTTTTATTTATCTGATAGGTGTTAATCTGACGCCTGTCCCCCTTGTCCTGAGATCTGGTCTCCGGCCAGGGTTGTGTGTCAAATGGCTCAGCTTTCAATGACACACATGCAGTTTAGTGAGAGACTGACCTCTGGTCAAATAGATTAGACATATACCAGTGGAATATGCTAGATCTTTTTTGTTGTATATGTTGTATATAGATTATATTCTGAATATACACTGGTTGCATAAAACATTGTAAATATGCTCATTGGTCTCCGTAAATGGAAAGAGCCTGCCTGAATCGGCATGTGATTTGGCTTCAATGTGACTGAAGGTTAGATACAGTCTAATTAAGGACACAGCTGTTCATCAGAGGGGTGCATACATTTTATTTCCAACTAGGGTCCAACGTCTGAGTTGTATTTGCCAATCTGATCGCCACCAATCTCATCATTAATTCTGCCATATGAGTCACCTGACCACAGCTGTCACCTGTTACCGCTGCACAGTGTGTTTCACCTGGACAGTCTGTCCCATCCGCAGCACCATGTCCACCTGGGTCCCGGTGTGTGCGCCTCCACCGGAGCTACTTGCCCATCTCACCTGAGGTCACCTGCAGCAAGCTGTCACTTGTTTTGTCTGTGCACTCAGCCTCACCTGGCTAATCTGCCACAAATCTGTTACATGCCTAAGAAACGCACACATTGCACGGTCGAAACATTGGCAAATTAAGACACTGCATCTAGGAAACACACTAGCTGAATCCCAATCTCTCCCGTCACGGACTCACAGACTTTGATGCGTGTTCCAGCACCACATGGTTCACATTTTCTAAGAACCGTTGGCAAGTTAAGAATGTCCACTGCTTCTGGGAACACAGTGTGTGGTTTCTTCCTTTTTTACATGGTACACCTTTACCTGCATGTCTTACCTGTGCCACACTATGCCCCACCCCCTCCGCCTCCTGTGCCATCCAGCTCACCTGGTCTCCCCTCTGTTGTTGTACCTGCCTCCGTAGATCCTGAATTACCTGGTGGCCTGCAACCGCCTGTGTGGCCTAGGATATGACGAGGCCGAGGTGGAGGAGGCTCTGGAGATGTTCCAGAACTGTGAGACCAAGGTAAGTGCAGGCCAATTCACCTCGCTTATGTAATGTTAAGTCATTACCACGAAATACTCTGTGTGTGTGTGTGTGTATATAGTTAAGTCTACTGCAGTAGGAAAGCTAATTACTTCCTGAACAACTCTCAATTAAACATGCACTATTTTTTAGCACTTATGTAGGAAGAGGTAGCAGCCAAAAACTAAAAAGGGTTCAACATCACACACACATGTCTCGAAGGTCAATGAATCAAGAATGCCTATATGAAATGTATATACAGTCCACAACAATGACACAATATGAAAACACATTTCTCAGTATTTATTAATGTTTATATTTTCAGACAAAGGAGACTCTGAATAAGGTTGTATATTTCAGCATATGATGTAAACTGTAAAGAGAGTATGAGACTCTACACTCTACAGCATGCTAACAATGTGATTCTGTTCTATTCTCCCTTCATCCCTTCCTCTTTTCCTCGTCTCTTCCCTCCCTTCATCCCTTCTTCTTTCCTCCTCTCCCTTCCCCTCCCTTCCTCACTTCTCCTCCCCATCTCCTCTCCCCCCTCTTCCGCAGGCTGAGGAGTTCCTTCAACTCCTGAACCAGTTTAATGAGATGGGCTTCCAGCAGAACGCCATCAAGGAGGTGCTGCTCGTGCACGAGAACCACCGAGAGCGCGCCCTGGAGGAGCTGATGACGCGCGTAGCCTGACACCCAGCTGGACCAATCACACAGCTCAACACTGGGCCGTGGCCTGTGAGAATAGACACGGCTGGCCAGAGCTAACCAATGACACAACACAACACTGGATGAACTGGGTGTTGTCCTGGCACACATGGATAATTCTGTGTGCACTGGTTTGCTATGCCAAAGCTTTCTTCCTATCTCTGGCTGGAACAGAAGGGATTGAACACTGTGGCCTTGGAAAGCCACCTCTCTGTGTATGCACAGCTCTGTACATACATAAGCTGATAAGCACATACGAGCATTTATTATACGGCTCTGTTCGACACTTATCCCATATCTCGACTTATTTTCCCATGATGGCCGACGAACAATACGTTATCCCTTCAGTATGTAGATCAGTAGGCCTAATGCAGGATTTAGTTTCTATGTTACTGTTTAGACTCCCTGTTTACTGTTGTTATTGTTGTTTTTATTGGTATTATTGCTACTGGTTCGTTCTATGGTGCCTCCACTCACTGGTAGGACTGACACAACAGGCCTTACCCAGAACCGCCTCTGAAATGGACACGAGCCGGTCCGGATCTGAGAGGGTTCTAGTTAGTAGATCCATGTCATGTCAGATCTAAATCTGTCCCGTTGTCTGGTACTAGCTGATTAGGCAGTTTTGCACCAGCTAAATGTTTGCACTAATCTGTATATCACAGTTGTTTAAAAATCATCTTGTTTATATGAACTGTATACAATTTGCATCTGTATCTGCATGTAAATACATGTTTGGAAACAAACTCAAAACTGTGCAATGACTTATTTTTCAATGACATTTATTCAGTTGTTTGAACAAGGTTCAAGTAAACTGGAATCAAAAGAGGAAACTCATCATTGTTCGATCATCATGGTCTATATATATTTTTTCACAGTATATCATTTCAACATTCCATGGATTTCCTTATGCTTTTAGAGCAGGTTGTGCTCCATCCCCTACAGAACAGGATTTTGAATTATCAATCTTCTGAATCAGTTTGGGGGGTGCTGTGGCGCAGCAGGTTACAGCGCCCGTACCATATACGGGTCCAAGTGCCCACAGGGACCATGGATCCAAGCAGAGACTTTCTAATGAGGAGACACAGCACTCAAAGAATCTCCCATAGAAATGTATGGGGTTAGTTCGTAACGCAAATATGGCAGTCGTATACATATATCCCGCTTTTTCTGCCATCAAAAGTTGACATATGAATACATCGTGCCAATCATGTTGTGAATACATCGTGCCAATCGAGTCGATCTTGCAGCTGGAGCGAGGTTGGCGTTGTGAAGCCCATGCCCATCAGTAAGTATATAAATCAGTTACTGGTGTTAATCATATGCCCATCAGTAAGTATTTGAATTAGTTACTGGTAAAGATGCAGACTCATTTGAGACTGTAGGGATGTTGGCCAAATAAAATACAACTGTAGACAATGTTTTGCATGACACATGTTTTTAATTTTAATTTCTCCCCCTCTTTGGGAAATCAAAGCTCCCTAAACTGTTCTACTTATTTCAGTAATCACACACACGGCTTCTCCCATAAGCATTTCATATGAGCCATTGTGTTACTGAGCGATCAACAGATGAGAGAAAAGAAGATGTACTTCCTGGCAAAGGATAACAGAATTGAGAAAGGAGAACACTTTTTGGCCAGCAGACAGGGTGGTTGTCTGCTTGAGAACACAGAATTCGGCACTGGGCACCAGATCCCTTGCACAACTTTGAGGTCAAGTTCAAGTTTCGTAACCAATCACTTTCCCTAATTGCGGATACTGGCTAATCTTTCTCATCTAGTTTGACGGCTTTAATTTAACCTGCTTTCCTTACGTCACTCATATAAGGGCTGTTCTTTCTCTCTCTCTCTCTTTCTTTCTCTCTTTCTCTCTGACTCACCTCTTTCTTTCCCCTGGCCCCACTTGACCCGACATTCCCTGGCAAAGATCCCCCCCTTTGGAAACGGAATCTCGGCATTGGAATCTCTGTGGAACATCAGCCCTATAAATGGTTTGTTTGATATGAAAACAGAAAGGAGCCCTCTGCATATTTGTCTTCCATTAATATATCCCCGAGGACAGAAGCCATGTGAGTCAACAAATTTACAAAGAACATTGATGGAACTCAAGAGAGAGTTACACTTGTAATGATTTTACATAACGACACCATTGAAAATGTGGCAACCAATGACTATATTCACCAGACGATGGATTCCCTGTCCATCTGTATGTTCAGTTATTGGTGGATATTTTTAAAAGTAGCACAACTCATCATTGTATTGTAAGTTGTAAGTGTGACACCTGCTTCCTTTTTTTTTTCTACCTCTACAATTTACTCTGTCTTGTTCATTCATCTTATTCTCTCAGCATTTAAAAACAAGTGACCTTCAGTTGAGTTAAAGGTGCTCTAAGCGATGCCACACGTTTTTAAGGCTAAACATGTTATGTCACTTACTGCAAACATCACCTCACCAACCGCTAGCTGTCTGTGCCCTGTATACACTGTAAGAAACCGCAATCTCTGTGGACAGCCCAGGCTCCAAAAACGGCAACACAAACAACCTGGGCAAACCTAGCCCATAAAAACATAACAAACTGTTCCAGCAAATCACAGACGAGATGCATGTTTAGGAGAGTTAATTGCACGGGAGCAGCACGGGAGGGAGGGGGAGGAAGTAGCGAGCTAGCTCTCTGTTTTGTTTGAAAGTCAACAGAAGTGATGTTACCCAGCATCGCTTAGAGCACCTTTAATGCCCATTAACGAAGGTCATTTTAGAACTCTACTGTCCAGATCTAGAATTCATACTGACCATCATTTAAAACGAATGAATTGAGTTAGTTATTACATCAACAGAAGGAACCTTCCTTTAGCGACATTCTAATCATGTGTTCGTGACAGAACTCTTCCCAGACATTAATCCAAGCACGAGGAGTGGGCGTTGGGGGGCCAGACAGCATGGCGACCCAGCTCCTGGCGGCTGGTGGGGACAGTCTTCTCCAGGGGTTCTCTCTTCCTCCTGGGCAGCCGCAAGAGAAAGGTCCACATGGTCCCGATGCGGGGGAAGCCCTTCCTCGTTTTCCTGCTCTTCCAGCGGAGATCTCTGATGGCGTACTCCTCCGTCACCTGGCGGTTTAGGGTGAACACAGAGTCTCCTCGTACTGCGGCCGTGAAGAGCGCCTCGTACTGCCCTGGGATGGCGGTCCACTCTCCTGTCGTCAGGTTGTAGCAGTCCATCATGCACCGCAAGAAGTCGTCGTCCGGGCCGTTCCTCATGACGTAGAGATTGTCCCTGTGGGACACCATATAGTGACCGTAACTCTGCGGTCGAACAAGAGTGGTGACTAACTCCCACTGGTCACGTTCGACCACATACTCGTAGATCTCGGTGGCGTCCTTTGGCCTCCACAGGCAGATGAACATCCGGTTCATGGCTTTGGTGCACGGCACGTTGGTGGCGGTCCGCGGCAGGCTAGCCGCAGGTGACCAGGTGTGCTTGGCGGGCCGGAACGCCTCCACTGAGGCCATGGGCTTCCGTTGGAACTCTCCGCCCAGGGCGTACAGCGCCCCCTCGTGGCCCAGCAGAGAAGCGTTGTAGCGGAGCTGTGCGGGGCTCGGGAACACGCTCCAGGAGTCCGCCTCCGGGTCGTAGCAGAACCCGGAGTCCACCACGTTCTTGCTGACGTCGGCCACCCCGCCGACAATGTACAGCTTGTTGTCGAGAACGGCCACGCTGGCCATGGTGGTGCTGGCGTCCAGGGGCAGGCTGGTGAGCACCCTCCAGTCATCCTCTTCCTCGTCCAGGTAGCACACGGTGCGACAAGAGTCGCGCAGAAGTTTCGTGGAGGGCGAGTGAGTGCCCACCATCACGTACGAGTTGGGGATGAGGGACTCCACATAGCTGATCATCTCCTGAGGCAGACATCTTAGGTCATCCTTCAGGTCAGCGTATATGTCACGGATAAACAGCGCAGCGCTTTTGAAGAGGTCCAGCAGCCCGTAGACGGCCGACGTGTGATACATCAACAAGCAGTTGTCCGAGTCGATGATGTTTGCGAGATGCTTGGAGAGCGTCTGGACCTGGAGGAAGGCGGCGCACTCGATGACCTCGACGATCTCGTCCGCGCTCAGCAGGGGCCGCTCCCCCTGCAGCACGCTCAGAGTGATGAGGAACCCGCGGGCACTAAGACCCTGCAGCCTGATCTCCTCCTGCTGGCTCTCGCGCATGCCCGACTGGAACAGGGCACGGAAGTACTCACTCTCCCCTGCCAGGAGAGGGCGCTCTGCAGGGAACACACTCCCGTCCACCCGCACCCTCACACACACTGGCGCTGCCTCTTGCTTTGGTGTGTCCACCAGGGGACACGGTGACCCATCGCTCTCGCTCTCTGAGCCAGAGCAGCTGCCAGGCTCCATCGAAACTCCAGCGTCATCCTTCATCAGGATTCCCGTTACGGCTCGAGCCGCTCCGCTATGCAGTTGACACCACTTGCCATTGTTGCCAATTCTGGGGTTAGCGTTAGCATGCTGCAGCTTAGGGGCCTTTCCACAGGTGATAGGCAGACCTCTTCTACCACGTCGCTGCCCGTGGCAGCACCCACGGCGAGATCGTCCAGGTCTCCACGGCGACACGAAGACGGGTCTGCTGCACGGTTTGTGTTCCTTCCTCGCAGTCCCCGTGCGGGAATAGTGTGAGGCTATAGATAGCTGGGTGGCGGTGCGCGGTGAAGGCCGAACGGCATTGTTGCGCGCGGAGAGGGACGGAGGCGATGGCATGAAGGACAGTGTGAGGTGCTGACAGGTAGGACGAACGACCACTGAGCTGCGCTGGGCAGGCTGCTTCCCTGGAGATTTACTGCCCTTTGTTCCAGAGTCCTGTCTGAACTACAGTGCCAGCTGGAGGGGTGTTGGGTGAGGGAGGGTTGGCGCACGGCAGCCTGGGTGCCTTTCCAAATCCATGCCAATGGCACAGAGTCCGCTGCTGTCCACTTTTTTTTTATTTAGATCTTGTGTTGTGATGATGGCATCTCTCTTGTGTTGACCTTCTTCAGAAGCATGCGATAGCGTTTCGGTCCCAAATTTACGTCAGGGTGACACTCAAAATCCATACCAATCTCTTAGTGTCCATTGTCCACATTGCTTAGACATGTAAAGCATGCCAGAGATACCGGTCCAGTGTGTTTCTCTGAGGATTCTCCTGCTGTCAGTCAAAGAAGTGTTAGGAAGACTGCAACTGTAAAACTGGTCATATCTTGAAGTCACTGTCAGAGGCTCTCCCCAGCAGTGAAACCCCCATATCTGACTCTGAACCTGATACCTTTATAGGGGGGTAGGAGTGTGTCTGTGTGTGTGTGTGTGTGTGTGTGTGTGTGTGTGTGTGGGGGGGGGGGGGGGGTTGGGGGGCATCCCATAATTTTTTTCCACTGAGGCTTGGCATTGTGGCCCAGGGTGGCATGCAAGGGCAGCGTTATATGCAGGCACCATAATCCAACCTAAGCCCCCCACATCGGACACCAGACACCACTCCCCAAGTGGGCGATGCATAGTTACTTTGCCGCGCGACTAGCCGCCACTACATCCCATCATTAACTTCAACATATACTGTTGTGCATCATAATATGCAGCCACCAAGTTGCAGTAAAATAATAAACATCACAACGCTACATGGACTTCCAGTAGCGTTGTGATATATTATAAAAATATACAAAAATATATTATAATAGATAGATAGATAGATAGATAGATAATATATTTAGGAAAGAGTCACTCGAGGTGTCTTCTCCAGTCAAAACAAGTGTGCACTGTATAGCACAACTTCACAGTATCCTGGTAGACTATAAACTGTATACATAAGTTTCCTAAATTCAGCACATGCTTTCTTCAATAAGTAAACTTGCTAAATAAACTCATCAAGCAGCGCCAGCATGTGCTTCCCAGGCCCTGTCCCATTGCCATGACCTTGGACTTGCTAATGACCAGGCTGCTTACAGAGTCAGCCACAGGAATAGATGAGCAAGGAAACAAGGTGTCATGACAACCACTGGGAACACTCCATACATGTTCAAGAAACTTTATCTGTCTTCCAAACGAAGTTGTCACAGAGTGAGCACCATACTAGTTTTTAAATATAAGGGTGCATGTGTACAGAGTTAAGACCTGAAGTGCACACCCCTGGATGGGCTAAGATGCATGCACGGCATTCAAGGATAAACCAGACGTTGCAAATACAACTCACAACAGCTGTCCATTTGCAAATGTCCTGGACAAGTACATTTACAGCAGTGTCTCATTACAATGTGCCTTATGTGCATTTCAAAGTGCATAAGGTTTAATAAACTACAGGCTTACAGAGTAATGAATTATAGCTCTTTTCTAAACTCTGGAAAGATATATTAGGTGAAATATGGTGGATGGGTTAACACTTCTTCTAAGGATTAACTGTACAAAGAGGTGTTGCCTTCACTTGCAGACTGGGTTACTTTATAGCCCTTACTTTATAGCCCTGGGTGGAGTTTACTTTAACACACACACACACACACACACATACACAGACACATCGATCTTGAGATTAGAAAGCTTCAGAAAATTTCTCAGTTACCTGAAACTTAATTGTTAAATGAAATGGAGTTTTGTGTGTGTGCACATCGTTTGCGTGTATGTGTGCGTGCATGTACTGTGTGTGTGTGTGTGTGTGTTCAACTTTGTTTGGTTTTACACTCTGGAAGAAGAGCATGTGAACGATGTAAATGATTAGAGCTGAATAGGCTCTCCTTGCCACTTAATGCACAGCCCATTCATTCAAACAAAACTTTGGGAATTGACTTTACGCACCCAAACTCGCGTGAATGAGGATATGCGCAGCTCAGATTTCTACTCGGTTTTCTGAATGTTAGTTCAGGGATTCCTTACAAGGACTTGGGGAGTCATGCCCTGCGTGTAGGCTAAGCATCCGGACCCTGAAGCACATCTGAAATTTCCGTCAAAGCCACTCTGCGATATTGTAGTTCCTCGGGGAAATGGGAACTGAGGCCAGGTTCATATTCTTAGCCTACAACATGTAGAATCGGGTTTGTTTTCAACTAACTTCACGCGTCTTCATGCTCTTCCGTTAGCAGTAGTTTCAATTGTTTTCTGTATGCAACAGAAGACGATGCCCTGCATATTTTTATACGAGTTTAGCTATGATCGCCTCACAGGTAGATAGAATTGTCTATCGAACAAAAGCCATGGTCTCCGTACTCTGCTGTTCTGTCATCAGCTCGTTTTGTCTCGCATCCCTTGTGTGTCCACGATATCCCTGATGTTTGGCAAAGGCAGAAGCTGTAATATTTCCTCCGTTGCGGAGCGGGGACCTGCAGAGATTAATATTGCCGTTTTGGGAGTCACTGGATCCGGAAAGTCAGGTAGGCTATTACCGATGCAATAGGCTGGATTACGAATCTTTCAGCATATGTGTTGTTGGGTGAAGACATTGTATGATGAACACATATTTGATGCACAATTTGTCATCAAGCCATATGATGTTTGTCATCAGCATGAAGCCCAGATCAATTTGATGACATCTCAGTAGGATCTTTGAAGATTTCCGTTATCAATGAGGATTGCACCAGGGAAAGCCAAAAAATAAATCCTTTATATTGTTATCGTTGTTTTTTAAAACGG
>NC_055976.1:18341572-18399072 GCF_018492685.1 Alosa sapidissima
CATAAATAAATAGGCTAAATATATCTTGCATTGTAGTATGTCAAACTCTACCAGAGTAGGCGATAGAAGTAGGCCTACCTCAACACAGACTCTCCTTGCCCCGTGCACTCTCTCTCTCTCCCTCTCAACAGGCGCATCCCTCCTCAGCATGCACATGTAATCCAAACATTAATCGTGCAAGACGACTGGCAATGCTATTAAATCCGGTGTTACATGGCAACTGGCTCCCATGTTAACTGGCTGCGTTGATGACGGAAGGTCAAAATTGTATG
The DNA here is from genome assembly GCF_018492685.1 of Alosa sapidissima. Taxonomy (NCBI): domain Eukaryota; kingdom Metazoa; phylum Chordata; class Actinopteri; order Clupeiformes; family Clupeidae; genus Alosa; species Alosa sapidissima. Next base: position 18,341,845 of record NC_055976.1, read on the forward strand.
TAGTAGTACATGCATTGGACCATGAATATGCCACCAAAAAAACAAACACCTAAATTAACTCCACGTGGGTATCGAACCACGAATAAATTGACCTGTCTTCATGGTAATAGCGTCTATCCACTTGCGCCACGAACCAGCTGACGGTACTCACATAAATTTACTTCAGTTGTAGGCTATAATTAAAAGAAGTCAGCTAACGTTATTATAATTGTAACAAGTTAACATAGCTGTTCATGTTATCTGGCTACCATGTTATCGTGCTACCGTTGCCCAAGCCATTTAGTATGCCTTCAAAGTATCATGGTTAAGTTTTACAAACGTTTCACTGAGGTTAGGCTGTGGCCGCCCCTACCTGAAGTGTCTGTAGAGCCACATGAACGTCAGCAAATAAATAAAAAAAATGTGTTGCCTAATTGTGTATCCTTTTGTCCAGCCTATTCTTTTAAGAATTCAGTTCATGAAACACAGGCATTGAAATGCACACTGCAATGGGCAGGAGAAGTCTATAACGTGTCCATATTTTACACAAACTTTGCGCACAGGGAGAGTCAAAACTCTTAGGCTTATAGGCTATTAACGTTAAAGGTGCCATGTGTAAGAATTGAGGTAAAAATATCCAAAAAATTACCTACACGCATCAAAAGAATGAGAAGAAATAAGGGCGATGATGTCATTAAAAAAATGACTATTTTTAAAAATAATTACTAGCCACAGCCCAACAGTTATCATAATACCAGTTTCGGCCATTGGAGGCGGTATGCGGGCAACATAACCGCCAGCCAAACTGCAATACACGTTTGTCGGTTGTTACTCTAGGGTAGACCATTTCACTTTCTGGAGGTATACTGCCCCCATCTTTTATGGAATGTGGAGTATGAACTGATTTTTTTGGCGGACATTACACATGGCACCTTTAATGTTGCTGACATGTAAACATGGGTTTGATGTTTTTTTGATACTTTATTTCCCAATTCACAAGTTGGTGCTTCTCCTGTGGCGCAACAGGTTAATACCTATGCTTTCTCATGCTATCGACATGGGTTCAATTCTCCTCACCACACGTTTTTTTTATTATTATTTATTTATTTTTAGACCAGCAACGCTCCCTCAATTTAGGCTACAGATACTAGGTGGCAACAGAGAGCCTGACCAGCAGTCAGTGAAATGTTTGAAAACTTAACCATGATACTTTGAAGACCTACTGGCTTGGGCAACTGCTGTAGCAAGACAACACCATCAGCCGTGTTAACTTGCTACAATCATCAGCTGACTTCTTCTAATTGTATAGACTAAGTCAAGTAAATTTCACTATGACTTATCAACTGGTTCGTGGCTGGATGGTTGATGGATGGTTATCATGTAGGAGGTTTCATTTAGGAAGCAGGTTTGATACCCACGTGGAGTTATTATTTCTGTATTTATTTTTTGGTGGCATATTCATGGTCCAGTGTATGTAGCGTACCACAGACAATTTTGACATTCTGTGTCTGTGTGTGTGTGTGTGTGTGTGTGTGTGTGTGTGTGTGGGTGTGTGTGTGGGTGTTTGAGACTAGACGTGTTGCTCTGCCCTGTATGTTTCCTCTTAGGTTTGTATGACGGTTTGCATCAGCCATCAGTATATTGCTGTCAAAAGCATGTTACTGTAACATGTGGCACCACCATATTCATTTGTGCAAGTGTGAGGGTAGCCAACTGGTACGATAGCTGTGCAGTACAGTACAGTCATTTTCTGTGCATTAGCCACATTGTGTATAAACCGCAGGACAGTGTTTTATGCAAGTAAAAAAAACAAAAACATATTAATACCATCAAACCATCACATATGTGTTCTCTCATCCCTCCCTCCCTCTCTCTTCCTCTCTTTCTCTCATCCACCTCTCTCTCTCTCTCAGGCAGGTGAGTAAGTGTGAGGGCGCTTCGCTGGCCGCGCGTTTTGGCTGCCTCTTCTTCGAGGTGTCTGCCTGTCTGGACTTCCTCTCTGTGCAGCACATCTTCCACGAGGCCGTGCGGGAAGTGAGGCGCGAGTCCGAGCGCTCACTTCCTGTCCGCCCGCTCTTCATCAGCGAGGACCGCCCCCTCCTCGGCCTTTCCTCCCAGACACAGGTAGCCCCACCCTGCTTTAAGGAAATGCCCACCCCTGCCACGGCCAAGCTGGTAACGGTGAAGTCCTCCAGGGCCCAGAGCAAACGGCGAGCCCCCACACTCACCCTGCTCAAGGGCTTCAAGATCTTCTGACTGACTCTATACTGACCCCTAGTGGAGACAGAGGTGCCACGCTCACCCTGCTCAAGGGCTTCAAGATCTTCTGACTGACTCTATACTGACCCCTAGTGGAGACACAGAGCTGCCACGCTCACCCTGCTCAAGGGCTTCAAGATCTTCTGACTGACTCTATACTGACCCCTAGTGGACACACAGAGCTGCCACGCTCACCCTGCTCAAGGGCTTCAAGATCTTCTGACTGACTCTATACTGACCCCTAGTGGAGACACAGAGCTGCCACGCTCACCCTGCTCAAGGGCTTCAAGATCTTCTGACTGACTATACTGACCCCTAGTGGACACACAGAGCTGCCACTCTCATTCTGTTCAAGGGGTTCAAGCTCTACGAGAAGGGTCTGGTCGCATCTAGCACAGTGGATCTACACACATGCGCTGATCTTCTTGCTTAGCTAATAGCTGAAACTAGTTTAGTTAGTTTAGTAGCTGGTGTGTGTTGTGTTGTATTTTATACAGTCTGTGGTCAGTCAGTTTCAGTCAGTTGTGTCCTGAATTTATTTAAAAAAAAAAGAAAAACAATTCAGAGGGGATTATAGCTGCGATTACGACCACATTTGACAATGGTGGGACAAATATCTGTTGGTCCCTGACTTTTCCTGAAACTGTAATTGTCAGACTCCAATGATTTGAAAAGTTTCAACTCCTGCGCTGTATAGGCGGACAAAGGTTGCCCATCGGATAAAAAGTTTAAGAACCACTGGTCCAGATAATGTAAACACAGATCATCAGATCTGTCTGAGCGATCCTTTTGTGGTAGGCTAGGTTATGTGCTATAGTTTGCCATGAACTGAGGAGTTGTTAACTCTGACTATCCTTCGCTTTCACATGATATATGAACATATACTGTAAGAATTTGTTTTTAAAGGTTGACAAGTCATTGAATCCAAACAATTATAGCTAAAAAACAAAGTCTGCACATGCCTGGGTAACCAGTTTGTAACGCTGTCGAGCGATTCGTTAAACCAAGTATTTTCATCCTTTCTCTAAAGGACAATTAAAAGTTAGTGTAAGCTATTAGCTAAGTAGAACATCAGCGCGAGCGTAAGTTAAATAGAAGAACATCCGCGCATGCGTGAGTTAGCTGGTAGATCCGCTGTGGTAGATCGGTGGTGGGAGAACGGTTGCTGTATGTCTGCGGCTCTGCAGCCAAATACTAGTGGGATCTTCTGACTGACTGATTGACTAAACACTGCCCCCTGTTGGATAAACAGAGCAAACCCTGGGGGCCCCCACACTCACCCTGCTCAAGGGCTTCAAGATCTTCTGACTGACTCTATACTGACCCCTAGTGGACACACAGACCCACTACATTCTCCCTGCTCAAGGACTTCAAGATCAAACACCGGGCCCCCACCCTCACATTGCTCAAGAGCTTCATGATCTTCTGACTGACTGACGGACGAAATGCCTGCATACTGACTGCGTACCCCTGGTGATCAAATGGAGTGAAGGCTAATCCCCCACACACCCTGCTCAAGGACTTCAGGGTCTTCTGATTTACTGTGTTCTGACTGACTGCACACTGCCCCCAGGTGGACACACTGAGACGGTGCATCTAGAGGAGTTTTCAGGGGAGATGTCTGCTGTCTGCTGTTTGTGTGAACCAGGGCCTGCATGTTCTGTCAGCACAGTACTGAATGAACTCACTAAATGAATGAGACAGAGAGAGAGAGAGAGAGAGAGAGAGAGAGAGAGAGAGAGAGAGAGAGAGAGAGAGAGAGAGAGAGAGAGAGAGAGAGAGAGAGAGAGAGAGATTTGGACAGAAATTTCAGTGGCGCGCCAGTATGGACAGAATCAACAGTTGCTCTTGAGGACTTCTTCCAGTGGGACAAAATGGACACTATTCTCCAGGGAAATAACATTCACCACAGCATATGGAAAAGAAATACGATGTTTCGCACAAATAGCCACTACCTAACCCCTCCAAAGGGATCCTGCTGCAATGCACTAGTTTCCCACCAGAACTTTGGAATGACAGGGCCCTCTAGAGGGTAACATTTACAACTACAGTTACCTATTGTGCACATGCACATTAGTAATGTGTGATTCAGATGATCACATTCAATTGAAATACACCCACTACATGTCACCTCAACATAGTCCATACCATTTCATGTCAATTCTTTGTTTATTTGTTTTGTTGACTATCTGTCACAAAAGAGTCCAAGACTAGAAATCACAGATGGTTTTACACACCATTTAGTCTTGTTTGTTTTATTTTCTTTATTAAAAGGGGTTGTAGCAGGGATGCTACAGAGTCTGAGTGTAGAAGACAATAACAGTAATAAAGTCATGTATACAGTGCTGTTCTAGGATAAGCACAAAGTGCTTTACAATGGGGACAAAGAAAGATTAAAGGCTGATGAAGGAGGACCAGTAAAGACAATAACAGATGACTACTGTAAAATATGCTGGTGTGATCAATGATTTTACACTCTAGAGTCTAGAGTGAGTCTTAAGACATCATACATTTATTAGACCCTGTACAGGAGTCCCTACCCATCAGGAATAAATGATTTTAAATACAGGTGTCCACCGTGCTTGTCTGTTCAGTCATAAACCCTGCAGCTCTGTTCACAGTGTCCCGACGCTGGAGGACAGGGACATGTACTAGTAGTATAAACATCTTTAACATGTAGATTCTTCATCACCTGCACATACGGAAGCATGTATATGTAATCCAAATAGATAATATGCCAATGATAGTTTAGCTACAAACAGGTGTCTACATGTGGCAATGAAGTTTCAAATGGTACATTACAAACTTCACAAGAATCTGGGAGAATGAGATATGCAAAATGTTTCTAAGTGGAAACCTGATGTAAGCAACAGAAACTAAATATGCATGACATGATGATGTACAGAGTTTAAAAATTGAAACACCATTTGTCGGCTAAATTGAAATACGCAGTTCTCGGAAACTGCGGGAGTATTTGGCACATATTTACATTCCCCACGTGAGCTCTGGACTCTTTATGGGTTCTCTGTTGGCTGACAACATGCGTTAAAGTTTCATAACGGTGCTTTAGGTAAATGAACATACCCTCATCACGTTAGAGAATAATAAACAACCTTTGGGTCACATTGACATTTAACAGAAAAAACATACATGCACATACACGTGGACACATACTACGCACACACACACACACACACACACACACTCACATTTAGTCTGTGCATCCAAGTTTGCATCTACGAGTCTGGGTGATTTGAGATCAGATCTGAGAGTGTTCCTATGGCTCTCTGTAGAGGGATCACCTTTACTTCTAATGTCCAGGTACGCAGGCCTCTGGATTTGTCATGAAAGAGATGAGATGACGCTCAACTGCACAGGTGTGACGACATCCAGGTGTGTGTGACATCACCTTTCAGACCTGTGCCTCACTTTTCCTCCCCATTCCCCTCCACCTGCACCTGCACCTCTTCCTCCACCACCCTCTCCTCTTCCTCCTTCACCTCCTCCGCCTCCCCCCCGTCAGCCTCCCCTCCTCTCTCGGCGTAGAGACTGCTCACTGTCCCGTCCTTCCAGGTGACCTCGATGTCTCCTGACTTGAGCTGCCCGTTCTCGGCAACGTCGTAGTCAGGGGCGCCCATCACCATGGTGGGCAGTTTGAGGCTCAGGGTGGGGGTCATCAGGACCTGCTGTGGGGCCTCCCTCTCCACGGTGATGACCTGCAGCTCCTCCATCTGGGGCTTGAGAGCTAGCGCCGCCGCTTTGTACTTTGCTATCTTCTTCCTGCTCCTGTGTTTAAGTGTGTGTGTGTGTGTGTGTGTGTTTTTTTTTTTTTTTGGGGGGGGGGTACAGTTGATGAAACGTCAGCTCAAACATAATTCATTCATTATTATTATTATTATTATTATTATTGTCATTATTATTATTATTATTATTATTATTATAGTTTGCTAATTCTGTGGTCAGTGTTGTTTTTAAGTGCTGTAGTCCTGATCAGTGCTCACCTGCTACCCATCATGCCAGTGACCAGCAGGATGCAGCCCAGCAGCAGTGCAGCGAAGGCCAGACCCAGCATTGCAATCGTCCATTTACTCTCTGGACAGAGAGAGAGAGGGAGAGAGGGAGAGTGAGAGGGGGAGGGAGGGAGAGAGAAAGAGTGAGAGACAAAGGATTTTATTGAAAAGCAACTTACATTGGAATTGACATTCCCATCAGTATGTGTACTGTAGTACCCGGGCATATGTGTAATGTGCAAAACTTGTTACACGTGGAAAACGTTTTCATGTACTATGTCGAAATTGGCAGGCACATTCTAGCTAAACCTAAAGGGTAAGCACACCATACAATACACTACAGCTCCACATAAACACACACGCACACACAGGTCAACAACCTCTCGGACTGACTACCCCCCTTATCGAGGCCTTAATCGTCCCCACTTTTAAGGAAGCTAACCTATAAAGATACTGATCAGGCAGGCACACAGTCCTCTAGCGAAGTCAGTTTCATGGTGGGATGTAGAGTTCCTTAAAGATAATAGTAAACAGTAACAAGTATCTGTTATCTGAGAGCTGAGATTCGAAGATAACCTCAACACAGCGGGCATTGAACTCTCCAGGGACACAAGGTTGTTTGATGTTTTCATTGCCAAAGGTTATCTGTTTTTTGTTGCTTTCTCCATTTTAAAATGGACTGCAACTTGCAAATTACCACTAGACCCACTGAATCCCTTTTTATGGAATAACACCACTATAGGGCCCATAATAAAACAATAGTCAATACGAGAAATCGCTGTAGCTATGGGCTTGCGATTTTCTATAAGTGATCTGAAAAAGCACTTCAGAGTGCTTCACAAGTGTTGAAATCAGGGTGCAAGTATTCACATGCTTGCAAAGACTGACTCTTTACACAGCCATGACACAAGAATCGGACTTGCCTGAAAAAGGATGGGTCATTGACTCAGTTTTATAAAAGGGTTCTCTCATATAGACAAGAACTGTATAAAGGGAACATTCAAACCTGTATCTGCTTAAACACACACTCACATATTCAGACCAGTGGCTTGATGAAAAGAGGATATCTGAATCTCTTTTTAGCAAACAGAATAAAAGCAAAAAAACAAAAATCTAAGGTGTAGCTGGATATATACTATTTCTGTATTTCAGTATATACTGTCCAGTTTTATAACTGCATGGACATTTTTTTTATTGATTAACTCCCTTTGCAATGCACTCTCTACTCTAATCTACTCTACTCTATCACTTTATCACTAAAGCATCACACAACACTCTCCTAGCCAGACTTCACTCAGATGTTTTCTTCTGAAACAGTGCTTGTTTTTGAGAGGTAGTCCAACATTGGACCTGTCTCAGCTTATTGCATTTATAACCTCAGAGCATTTAAAAACACACACACACACACACACACACACACACACACACACACACACACACACACACACACACACACACACACACACACATACACAATGCTGACAAATGCTGACAAAAAGTTTCAGGCTGGAACATGCGGACTGGGATGTGCTTCATTCGATCACTCTAAACCAGCTCAGTGTGATATTAGCTCAATCTTAAAATCTTAAAATCAGTTCCCTACCTACCTTACCTCATGCCAAAAGAAGCTACACTCTATTTGAAGTCAGTGGCATGTTCAAACCTCTCTGTTCTTTAGTGTGTTTTTTTCTTCATGCCCTGAAAAAGGCCCAAGCCGCTACACGTGGGCATTTTTAGGTCCTTTTTGGTCATGTCCAAGTTGTACATTTTAATTTCACAGAGTGCCTTGGTCGGAGATATTTTTTTCTCTTTTTTCCCATGAGAAACTATACTCTGTTCCAGACACTGGCAGCTATTTACTCCTAAAATGCCTGCTAAAAACGGCTATAGAATCCTATGGCATTCTTATTTCCTGAGGGTTTTCTGAAAACATACTAAAAATTGTCAACGTCTACCAAAATTTAATATCTAAGCCTCTGTAGCATCTAGAAACATAAAATAAAAAGCATGCTGCGCTATGCAGCATCCAGCGGGAGAATCAATGTTGCGTCATGCAGCATCCAGCACGAATGGGTCAATTGTATATTTCAGGTAATATCAATCAAATTTCTGTTTTGTTGTTTTGACTGAGTAAAGATAAATCAAATAACAATACACAATTACAGCTCTACTGAAATTACTTGCAAAACAAAAATAAATGAAAAACAATGATTTATTAAAATTCATTAAAATGGTGGATATACAGTAGCGTTTTGGAACCAAACTCTTCAAATGCAGTTTGTTTTATGTCAGGATGACAGAGAGAGTCGAGATGTGTCAAGGTGTGCGGAGGTGTGCGGAGGTGTGCGGACTCACGGTCTTCGGTCCGGTAGAACCACTTGAGAAACTCCCTCTGCTCCTCGTTCATGGTGCTCTCGACGGGGTTGTCCTGCTCAAACTCTCCCTCAAACTCATTTGATGCCCTTTTCGATCCTGTCAGAGGGGGCCAGAGCAAACAAGACAAGTTACGTCAGACTCTTGCTCACACCCACCCACACACACACGCACGCACGCACACACACACACACACACACACACACACACACAAAAAAGCACTACAGATACAAACACCCACACACACACACACACACACACACACACAAGCACTACACACACACATACACAACACACATACATCACACACATACATCACACACACACACACTACACACACACACTCACACCCACACACAAGCACTACAGATACAAACACCCACACACAGACACACACAAGCACTACACATACGCACACACACAATCACACACACACTACACACACCACTGTTTATGCTGGGCAACATGCTGGATATGGAGAGATACAGGTGGGAACACACACACACACACACACACACACACACACACACACACACACACACATACCACTGTGACTGACAAACAGAAGTACACCGGTCTCCCAGGCTCTTCAAAGAGCAATGACATTTGGAGATGGCGGCTCTGACTAGACCCCCTTAGCTCCTATGGGTGTGCCGAGCGTAGTGGGGAAATGTGTTTTCCTCGCTAACCAAATGCCAAGGTGCCATGAGTCAGATCCAGCGCTACGTGCGGACCCCTACCTGCTCACCGCTCAGATGAATCAGCCTCGCCTCGCCTTGCCTTGCCTTGTCAAGTTTTGACAAAAGTTTTTTTTTTTTTTACCAACATATTTAATTTAATTTACTGGAACTTGTGGTAATGATGTTTTCATCATTAATGCTCTCTCCAGACACGGCTGCCCACTGCTCTGGGTTTGTATGTTCGCATCTGAGAGTATTGGAATCCCAACTTATGATTTTATATTCATTAGCTTATGTCCTCATATTTCTTATTTATGTTTCTTATTATGTGTCCTTATAGCCTCTGTATTCCCAGGCTAGTGTATGTATACATTCAATCAGAATTATGGTTGGATAAAAGAATTCAGCTAAGCTAGCGTTCCTCTGTTAAGTCTTCCACATATGAGATGACTGCTCTGCTCTGCAGTAGCTATCTGCTCCGGTTTGCCAGGTTGCCACTAATCAGGGTCTGATTCAGTGTGGTCCACATAAGATGGGATGACCAACAACATCTCCCGTCAACCTGGCTGACCATTTTCCTGTTTCGTTAGAGCAGCTGGTGGATCTTTATGCAAAGTCATGCTGTCTCTCCCTTAATGTGTATCATTGTAAATAAAACTCTGTTCCTGATTTGTCATGCCTGTTTTCATGCATCTGTGGTATCAAGACTACAATCACTACTCACTGTGTGCTGTGTTTGTATTAACTAAACACACATGGGTAAAAGCAGATGGGAGAAAGAATCTCCCTCTGGATCGATGACAGGAGAGTGGTGTATTTCCTGACACATAATGCAATATTCAATGATAAATCACAGTAAACAGAAACAAATCACAGTTAAATGACACCCCTGGCATGGGTGTCCTGTGTTAGGCCCACAGACTGAACCTGTCACTCTCTGCTCTGCATAGCTGCTCCTGCTCCAACAAACTCATGTGCATATCGTACTGTACATTCATGAGAAGGACCATTTCCTTCACCTTTCTAATGTATGGATCATTCAATGATAAATCACAGTGTGCAGTTGTGTGACAGTTAAATGACACTCCTAGTTCTGCACACTGCACTGCAGCATGGGTCTGGGCTGGGTCCCCTTCCCTGCATATCTTCCTGCTTCCTGTTGCAGAATCCAAGTAGCTTGGCATTTCATCCAGCTCATGTTGTAAGCACGCTCATGAAAATTCCCCTAACCATTTCCAGCTTGGCGCTTGCTTGCTTACTTACTGAGCCTCTCCTGGCAGATGTCGCCCATATCCAGGGACTTCCACCTGGAGGTCGGGCCCCCGGGGGTGAGTCTCACTCGGCCCTTCTCCGCACTCAGCTCCAGGCTGCGGTTCAGGCTCAGGAGCCGGTGGTTCTCACAGGCCCACTCCAGGTGCTCCTCACCGTCGCAGGCCACGGTGAGAACCGGACGCTCGTGGAACGCCGAGAGGCACCGCTGTGTTCCGACGTTCCGCAGGAAGCGCTGCTCCCGCCAAACCCACTGCTGGAGGTCATCGTCAAGGTTACACTTTCGGAGGGTGATAGCCTTGCCGGCAGGGGAGTCCTGGAGACAGAGGCTCTCAACAGTGTTGTGGATCATGAAGCTATTTGCCCCTATATGAGCACACAAAGCACAGGTGAGAACCGCAAACTCTGAAGTCATTGTTGGCTGTTTCACAGTATCACACAGCTCAGGTTTATAAAAATACAACCCCAAAACAGAAAAAGTTGGGACATTGTGTAAATATTTAGTTGCAAAAAGGACACAGACAACATATCAAATGTTGAAAATGAAAATATATGTTAATTTCACAAAATTACAATTGCAACAAGTCTCCAACTAATTCATTTTGACAAAACTGTAAGGAAATATGACAGATTGAACAAAATAAATATCTCAATGATTTGATTGTACATAAAACAGTTCAGCAAAAAGGCTGAGTAATGCAAATTCATTTATTTCCAGGAGTTCTATTAAAATATCATCATTCAAATTCTGAAATTGACTTACCATGCAAGAAGAAACACAGTGCCACCCATAAAAGACTCATTATTCCCAACAGGTAAATACTCCTCTAACCTGTAACAGAAAACAACATTACAAAAAGCCCAAACATCACTTCTGTTGTGTGCCGATGGGACAATCAGATTGAAACAGTACTGCCCTGTGGCCTGTTAGAATGTGTTTAGTCACATTCTGGGGTAGAAAGTTGGTGTGTGCTCCCAGATGTCTGTGGAGAACACTGCCTGTGCCTGAACCTCGCCCTGATCTGGGATGAGGTTTGATCCTTACAGTGTGTGTGTCTGTGTGTGTGTGTGTGTGTTTTCAAGTATGATGTAACTAAACACAGAGCAGCAGTGTGAGGACGTGTCTGATTCTGTGCCTGTGCAGACAAGACAATCTCTTTCTCTTTCTCCAGCCACTGTTCATTTCCTTCTGTGTAATCTGCTCTTCACTTCTCCTGTCTTTGCTTGTTCTCTCTCTCTCTCTCTTCTCTCCTCTCTTCACTTCTCCTGTCTTTGCTTGTCCTCTCTCTCTCTCTCTCTCTCTCTCTTCTCTCTTTACTTCTCCTGCCTTTGCTTTATCATTCTCTCTCTCTTCTCCTCTCTTCACTCTCTCCTGTCTCTTCTTGTCCTCTCTCTCTCTTTCATTCTCTCTCTTTTCTCTTGTTTTTGTCCTTCTTTTCTCTTTTCTGATTCTCTTATATTTCTCTTCTTTTATTCTTTCCTCCTGTCTCTTTAGTTCCACTGTCTCTTCCTCCTTGCTGTCTACCTTACTGTTTCTCATTTTCATTCCCCACATCTTTGTGGTTGCTGTCTCTCCTGTCCTCCACCTGACTCATGCACCCAGCACACACATACACATGGGCATAACCCAGCCAGCCTCCGAGCATGGCAATCTCCACGTTGACTCAGTCTGACAGAAGACAAATATCAAACCATTAGATCAGATTGTTATGCTACATCCTCCACTATGTTCTCCTCTCCTCTCTCTGTTCCTACTATTGTTCTCTCTTTTCTCTTCTGTCTTTATCTACCCCCCCCCCCCCCCCCCCACACACACACACACACAAACGTTTTTTGGTGTTTTATGCCCCCAACTTTGTCTTCAAGGCAGCGCTGCCTGGAAGGTACTAGGGTTAGCCATGGGTTTAACGTTAGTGTCATGGTTGGGGTTAGGTTTAGGATTAGGTGCCTTTAAGTCAGCGGTGGCAGCACTGCCTGGAAGACGATGTTGGGGGCATAAAACACTATCAAGCCATACAAACAAACAAACAAACAAACAAACAAACAAACAAACACACACACACACACACACACACACACACACACACACACACACACACACACACACACACACACACACACACACACTCCTCTTCATCTGTGCAGCTGCAGTGAGAGTTAGCTCAAAATCTCATAAAGCAATGGCGCTCCAGCATCCCTGGCCCACCAGGACTCAACTAGAGTAGACTACATTCCCAACAAGGATACTCTCCATCAATGGAAGTGAAGTAGCATAGTTAAATAGCATAGGAAAAAACAAGACAGCTAATCATGTACGAACGAATCAATCAGAAAGTGAAAAGGTGGTAACAGGTCTACATCAAACAGGTCTCATCTGATGTCAGATACAACAGAGATACTGTAGTTACTAACAATACAAAAGTCAAGTACAGGCTACTAGTGAAGACCCAGCTGGCAATACAATCTCACTGAGCAGAGAGCAGAGCCTGTGGAGGTGAGGATGATGAAGCTGGTCTGGGACTCACCTGAGATGTGGAGGGCCTGAGGGAAGTGCACCCTGAGGAGTAAGTGAGTGTGTGAAGATGGTGTGTGTGAACACAGCTCCGCTCATGACTACCAAAGTTCAGGTGGGTGTGGATTGGGCTGTGTCATTCTCACCTGTTTTATTGTCATTAAATGTGGCTTTTCTGCTTACTGGGCAGATTTACAGCAAGGTTAAGAAACTGAGAACATTGCAATCTATTACCACATAGTTATAACACAGAACTATAATAATGACTGACTTGAGAGCTCATTTTATCCAGCTGAATGTTGTTGCTGAACAAAGTGATGCCCTCATAGAACATTAACCTGAATTAAATGACAGACTTTTGGATAATCATTGTCAGTGAAAGTGAGCAAGTGTGAGAATGGTTGTCTCACCCATGCAGTGAGTGAGGTCTTTGACCATGGGAACTGACTAGCTTATTGTTTGGACAGCCTTGCTACGCGAGTCAAACAGAAATCTGGTGAGGGAAGAGAGTTTCTGCCCTGACGGTCACAGACCTATTGGAGTATGTGTGTGGGGTTGAGAGTGAGAGAGAGGAATTTCAATTTTTTATGGCAGGAGTGGTTAGAGTTGAGCGAGGTGAATGACCCAGAGGTGATCTTTATCGACGTAGTAGGAGAATTTGATTGGATTGTTTTATTGGCTGCGTTAAGGAAGATATGGCTAGCTATGTTAAGAGAAGTCAGCCCATTCTCACCAATAGTATTCATTCTTTATTTTTAGTTTACATGTAATCTATTACTTGCATTGTTGGACTGCGGTGACAAGCTGTCACAACTTTTCATGAAAAGACCACACTACTGCATAATCTTACTGGAGGCTCTCATCTCTAGCTGGTCATAAGATCTCTCTCTCTCTCTCTCTCTCTCTCTCTCTCTCTCTCTCTCTCTCTCTCTCTCTCTCTCTCTCTCTCTGTGCACAATGCAGTGATTTAAGAGTATCCTCTTTTATTTGAGATAATACTGATAAAGTTGATAAAGTTGACTTCCATAGAAGGTGATCATTCCATAGAAGTTGATTTCCTCAGAAGGTGATCATTCCAAAGAGATCAACATCATAAGAATAAGAATTACTACCCACAATATAAATACAAATGGGCATTACAGAAAACAATGCAAGTTAGCTAATATATATATAAAAAAATGTTTATACAAAATAGACAATGCAAAATACTAAAGATGGATAACATTATCTATTAGAAAAATAATTTATCATATAATTAAGAGTTGTGCTTTTACTGTTTTTAACAGTTTTAAAAGTGACTGCTTAACCCTTTAGGCACCAGGTTTTAAAAAAAAACATCATTCGATTTTTACATCAAAATTTCAAAAGGCCGTGGCTTGAAAGTGGTCAGAGATAAAGTCCTACTGTAAATGTGAAAATCATTGAGTATGAACAAAAGTTTATGAAGGGGGTAAATTTACAAATCTAATTTGCATATTATGACGTCACTGAATGACAACCACCTCGAATTATGCACATTTCAGTAAATACTGGATGTTGAACATATATTTGAGCAGTTTTGCTTACTTTTTTGTCATTTCACCCACATAACACCTGAACAGGAAAGCAGTCACATGTAAACCAACAATAGTAAACTATTACTATTACCACAAACCTTATTCTACTATACAATAAAGTAGCCTGGTCAAATCAGTTCCTATCGCGGGTGACTTTGTAGTTCTTCAGAGCCCTATTTTTACTACCCCTGCTGTCTTTACTACGTCCATTACGGACACTATCGTCACCACTGGCACCTTCAGCTATGTTGGGCAGAGGGTCGACATAAGCGTGGTATGCTTAGTGAACACTGTCGGAAAGACGCAAATGACGCACCTCCATTCACAGACGCAGCGTGACTAGACGATCGCTCATATTCTCCAAAAGTCAGATATTCTCCTTCAGAATCAGACTAGGTAAATAACAGACCCAAGACTTCATCACATGTTAAGATCACCTTGGGAAGCAAAGGACAGTAATTTGGATACTGGGCCAGAGACTTTCTAATGAGGAGACGCAGCACTCAAAAAATCCTAGAAATACCGCTAGGTTCTGGCCAAGGCCCCCCAAATACCGCTAGGTTCTGGCCAAGGCCCCCCAAATACCCCAAATACTGCTAGGTTCTGACCAAGGCCCCCCAAATACCACTAGGTTCTGGCCAAGGACCCCCTTGATGTGTTATTAAACCCATCGACAATACTACGGCAAATGTAAAAATACATTAAGCTAATCCTAATAATTATTTTAGCCACAAGCACTTCGCGATGGAGCATACAGTGTGTAAAAATTGCATTTGGGGCTTTCTGCTATATGAGAGCTATCACTCTATTATTCCCAGTCTTTATCATGGAAAATATAATGTTCAGATATGCGACAAATTATTACAATGGCATTATATAACCAGGGGCGCCTTAATACCACCTGAGGCCCCTGGGCTATATGTTTTTAAGCCCCCCCAAACCGCAAATACTAATTATGATACCTGGCCCGCGATCTGACCCGCCTATTTACATAACGTGCGCTTTTGGTTGATGCAGCCTATCATTATTGAGCCTATGTAGTACAGCGGTTAAGCCCTCAAATCAAGGGGAATTGTGCACTTTTTGAAAGAAACATGAAACTTCTACCATAGTTAGGTTATACCATAAGGTTTATTTTCAGATTGGGAGGGAAGTCAAATTTGACCTCTGAGGCCCGGGAGAGGTCAAATCCAAGATGGCCGCCAACAATATTCAAAAGTGCCTCACGTTGGAACCAAATACAGTAGAAAAACACTTAAGGTGTCATTTCCCACTAACCTTTGGGTGCCCAATCTGTATTTGATAACTTTGAAACCACCAGAGTTCAAGAAAATGCATTTATGTAAAGGTCAAGGTAAACAAAACATCAAAATATTCATTTTTTATGTACCCTATGTACCCCAATTCATTTCTTTGTTGTCCCTGTATTATTCAGTTATTAGTTGTTATTTCATGAGATGTGTGGCTAATTTCATTTCTTCACAGCACAGAATTATCCACAGGTGACCCCCCTAGACCATTTTCACAGACCACCTGCCATACCACCGCTGGTTAAAAAAACCCTGCTTTAGAGTTGTTGCTACAGGCCACAGTACAGTATGCACAATGTAGAGAGCGCTTCAATCGACATATTCTAACAGGTAAACATATTGACTATGAACAAACAATATTATTACATAATTACATAATATTATTCATGTTGCAAATTAATTTAACCATAGCCAGGAAGGAGTTTTCCTTGGTAGTTAGCTTTTGAGGTAAACATCATGGACATTCATCATTGAGTTTTGAGAAGGACATTGGACCAGCTCTCATGATAGTCTGTCAAACTGACAGTGATGCCATGCACTTAATGCGAGCAGCACAAGTAGTGCGCAAAGAGATCCTTAATTCATCTTTCTCTTTTGACGGGTCATTCAAAGAAAACTGCCAGCAGAGGGCTGTGCCACCATCTCTCTTGGCCTTCATCAACATGGTACTTGATGGTACAAACATTGAGCATCAGTCCACCACAAAACCTGCCCTAACAATCTCCCAATTGATAGTCTTAACAGTAAGAAGTAATTCATTAAGTAGTAATTAAAGACACAGCCTTAACATGCTAGCTACAAATGTGTTCAAGCCCGGTTGCGCAGTCGGCACCCGCTTCCTTATTTGGGTTTAGGGTTGCCAGGTTTTAGCCTATGACAAAACGGTTGAAATTGAAACTAAGTGATCGTGTATGTGTAGGGTGTATTTCATACACAGTCTGGCAACCTGAATGGATCAATGATTTTAAAATGAAGTTTGATGGCCATGCAAATTACGGGAGTTTTCCGGGAGAGATAACAAAACGGGAGGGTGCTGGGAGATGACCTTTAAATACGGGAGAAACCCGGGAAAAACAGGAGTGTTGACAGGTATGCATTGAGCCAATCCTATGGTGTGTTGTGAAGACATCGTGCCAATCATGTGTTGTGAACTCGCATTTCTGCCGAAGAGGATGCCCGATGAGTGCCCAAAAAGCGTTGCAGTATGGCCGCCGAGTGGAGGGACTTGCCTAAAAGGACTTTGACTGGGCCTACATAGGAACGATTTACATCACAACTTTTGAAGCGAGACCTTTTAGGTGCGGACCGGAAGTCTGTCATGTGTCATTAGAAAACATGGCGGCGTCCTTTGGAAGGTGGTGCCGAACTTAAACCTCTTACATTAACTGTATATTTTGAGTTTTTGTGCTGCACAACGTTGCCTTAATTGATGTAAAAACAAAGGAATGTTATGGATTCGTAACGACGTTTTGACGAGTCACACCGTGACGGTAAATTTAGCTGATTTTTCTGTGGACATGTCAGATAAAGTCAGGCTTGCCTGAGATGGCAGCCAGTGCACTTCATTTTATTACGGCAAAATGTGGACTTTGAATTATTTTAACGTTAGGGCGAGTGGGCTTAGGATATTGTATGCCTTTTGCAGTCATTCTTACAAGAGAGATTTCAAACCTTGTGCCCGAAGACTTCGTGACAGCAGCCACCCATTACAATGCAACTACACACACACAACTTCAAAACCTCCATGGAGAGTACTATTCTTCGGAAGCGACGATTTCGCGGTGGAATCTTTAAAACTTCTCCACGCTTCAAGGTAAAGGCTTTCTGTTTCCAGCTTCAGAAACACAAACGTTGCAAAACTACCTGTAATTATCAAGTATCTACAATTACACATCAAAGCCATGTTAGTTTTCAGCTAGCGTTTACATCAGCTTACCTCATGCATTTCTTTTTTCGGGTTGTCATTTAGCTTAGAGTCAAAGGAGAGGGTTGTGGACACGCTGGAAGTTGTGACTTTGTCAGATTCCGTTCCAGTGTGGAGATATGCCCACAAACACCAACTCAAAGTTCACGACTGGCCCAATGTGGATGTCCATGGACGATTTGACGTCGGAGTTGTGGTGTCATTCGGATGCTTGCTGAAAGAGAAACTGATCAAGCAGTTGCCACAGTAAGTTATTATCAAGTCAGTTTGGCGCCATCTGACTTAAGTCCACAGAGGGAACGCATGTTATCATCATCATCATATTAATGGTAATATATGCTATGGCTTAAGCCGTGTGTGTGCGTGTGTTTAAATGATTTTGTCCACCACATGAATGTGTGTATCCTACCTAAATCTGTGTAGTGATCTGTTTGCACAGCTGTGTCTGTAGATTAGCTAAACTGATGTATTGTGTGTGCGCACTTCAGTGGGATCCTGAACGTGCACCCCAGTCTGCTGCCTCGCTGGAGGGGTCCAGCCCCCGTCTTCCACACCGTCCTACAGGGAGACACTCTGACCGGAGTCTCTATTATGCAGATCCGACCCCTCAGGTGGGCACACACGCAGAGATGCAGCAGAAGAGTCATGATGTATACCATTCACATTGGTCATACTGTTTACTGTACCCCCTGTAAAGGCTGGGCCTTTTAAACCTCTAGATGGGTAACATGTTTGTTTTACTCCCTCATGTGTTGTCATGGTTTCTTTAGTAGTGGTGTGTGCATGCAGGTTTCTTCTGAAGAAGCAGAGATTGTAGACAAAACAATTGAACACAAATTGGGTCTTGTGGTAAAGAAAGCCACACTATTTAAAAAATGAGAGCTGTGGAAAGCCTGCCTTGTAAATATACACAGGCCAACATTTTAAGTAATTTTGCCAGACAATCACATGACCAGCTGCATCTGACTTAGGTACAGGTACAGTCCAAGTTGAATAAGTTGGATTACATTCAGATCAAGTACACATTTTGCCAAATTCAGCCTGTTGGTAACAATAATCCCGCCTCATTTCGACCCATAAACTCCTCTGGCAAGAGGGTATAATTAGGTTCATAGTTATTCTGGAATAACAGAATTTGTTTGAATAGCAGAATGGCAGCCTGCATCTTTACAGTCTGCTCCACTGGCTTGCAGGTTTGATGTGGGCCCCATCCTACAGCAGGAGGTGTGTGAGGTGCCGCCCCGCTGCACAGCTGATGAGCTGGGACAGACGCTAGCTGCTATGGGGGCCAGAATGGTAGAGGCACATTTGAAAGTTGTTAAAATGATGCAAGGCTTGATGTATCAACTACAATACAATAAAATAATTACTAACCGACGCATAAGAGCACAGTCAAAAGAGCACAATGTTTGTCTATAAAAGTTTAAAGTTTATTTATCATTTATTATAAATTCATTTGTTTTCTGTGAAGAGTTTGTCTGTAATTGTAAAATGCTGCTTCATTTAATCTTTGATTGTGATTTTTAAATCCACTTTACATTCATTTGCATAGTTAATGGATACACTGAAGAACCTTCCAGAGAGAATCTCTAATAGGAAAGAGCAAGCTAAGGAAGGTGCAACATTTGGTAAGAGCCTTTTTGACCCCTAAATAAAGGTTATCAGAGGTTACAGTATTTAGGGCTGTTGAGCCGTGTGTGTGTGTGTGTGTGTGTGTGTGTGTGTGTGTGTGTGTGTGTGTGTGTGTGTGTGTGTGTGTGTGTGTGTGTGTGTGTGTGTGTGTGTGTGAGAGAGAGAGAGACTCTCAGACAAAGGTCATCAGCGATGACTCTGGACTGTCTTGTCTTGTGTGTCTGTGTTGACTCCAGCTGAGTTTCCTGATTCTGATTGAAATCGCAGGTGTGCATTCAATATTCTAATTCCCACAGAAATTCCATTTGCTTATGGGAGGTGGATGCACTCTCTTGCTGTGCCAGTAAATGATTTTGAATGCAGTAGATTCATTTGAAATTACTATTACTAGGCTATTAGTTTACAGGTAGAGAAAGTGGTGACATATTCGGCTACTGAATAAACTTCTAGTTTAATTACCAAAAGCTAACATTTGATTAGTTATCAGGGGATGGTGGCACATCTATTTGAGGATATCCAAGTCCTTTGTTGGTGTTGGCTAGGTTAATAAATTCGGCTTCGCATTCGGATGGATACTTGAGAAAATGATGTCCAGCAGGAGGGTGAGATACTGACACTGAGTTTGTTAAAGAAAACCTGATTCTAAGTTCACAGAATCAAATAATGTGGAATTAGACCAGAAGTTTGAGTTAATTTTTTTGCTGGACCCGAAAACCCAGAGTTTCCCTCATCTCAGGGCTAACAAACTCAGATTTTCAACAAACCCCAAACTCTGGAATACCCCCTTGACCTGCCCCCACACCTGACTATAAAGCGTGTGTGTGTGTGTTGCTCAGCCCCTAAGATCAGTGTATCCATGAGCTGGCTGGTGTGGGAGGATCAGACGTGTGTCCAGATCGACCGCTTGTACCGGGCTATCGGCTCAAGGGTAAGACGCGCACACACACACTCACACACACCTCTCTCTCTCTACATGTGAGGTGGTTCCTGTGCCTCATTGATAATAACCAGAAGTGGACATCCTGCCTTCAAGAAGTAAAAGTCTGGACATATGTTGCTTCTGTCCTTAACACAGGGGATATCTCTAATTAGGTGCTCTACCTGGTTGAGCAGTTGTGCTAATTCAGATCAGCTGGTTTAGTGAATGGTTGAGCAGTTGTGCTAATTAAGATCAGCTGGTTTACTGAAATATGATTTTGAAGGCCAAATGTGTAGGCTGCGCATTAAAGTTTGGATAAAAAAAGTTGATGTTTTTCTTCCTCGTTCAGACGCTTGCTGTGTGAGATCTTCCTAGATCTGGCCGCTCAGCCAAACTGAGACGAAGGGCCTTGATCAGATAGGTAGCCAAGGACCTAAAGGTCACTATGAATGAGATCCAAAGTTCCTTTGAGCGGATGAGAGAAGTGTAAAGAAGGACAAACATCAGTGCATCACTCCACCAATCAGGCCTTTATGGTAGGACTTATGGAGTGGACAGATGGAAGCCATGTTTTGCCGGGAGTTTCCCAAAAAGCACCTAAACGACTCGGACCTTGAGAAGTAAAATCATCTGGTCTGATGAAACGAAGACTGAACCATTTGGCCACAATTCCCAACAGTGTGTGTGTCGAAGAAACCAGGCGCTGAGCTGCACTGATGTTTGTCCTTCTTTACGTTTCTCTCATCCTCACAAAGGAATTCTGGATCTCATCCGAGTCTGAAACGTAACAAAATGTGCCGCACTCATGTCGGTGCCTTTGTGTGGAGTGCTTTACGCTCTAAAGCTGGGATGTCCTCGTCTCGTGATAATTAGGTTATCATTGATAAGGGCTATAATACTGTAGTATTTCTGTGGCTCAGCTAGTAGAATACTACCTACCTTAAGATCATGGGGTTAGGAACCCAGGGAAGACATACTGTATCGTAAAACCACCAAACAACAATGTTTTTTAATACTTCAAAACAACATTTGATAAATGAACCTTACATTTTTAGTAGCCATAGGTGTGTAGATTTAGATACACTTATGGTGTGGATGCTTGCATTTCTTTAGGAATCCGCCATCTTGGTTTGTATAGAAATTAATATTAAGTGACGCATACACATAAGAGTCGGAAATACGGGACAGTTGGTAATAGGTGACGTTCCTGTATATCGGTGGAGGAGCAGAAAGGAGTGCTGTATTGGGTGGGCTGTTGTGCTGAAATACAACAAGCTTTTGCCAAGACCAAGGCCTACACCTTTAAGTGGAGCTATGAAAGTAGTGTAGTAAAATGGTGTACGACGTATAAATAAGCAGGAGTCTGGCCCTGTAGCTGAGACTAGCTTTAATTTCTTGAATGTTATTGTTTCTAGCTTTGATTTGATTTCTTGTGTGTTATCTGATGTGCAGATTCCATTAAGAACCCTCTGGATGGGAAAGACTGTGAAGCTGTTGGACTTTGTTGGACAGTGCAATATCTCCCTAACAGGTACTCTCTTTATTATTTTATTTATTTTATTTAGCTGCTAAACTGTTTTGTTTGTTGAACATAACGTGTGTGAGAAAAGGGGAAATGCATGTGTTGTTTAGGTACCACATATATTCTGGCAAAACAAACAAACTCACAAACAAAATGTTTTGGGTTTTTTAGGGTTCCAGTGTTCAGTCCCCGGCTCCATATGTTTTCAGAAGGAAACCAACACCCTGGCGGTGCGTTGTAAGGTAGGCTCTGCTCATCGCTAGCGCTGCCTTTCACCTGCATAGTGCGTTTCAACCTATTTTATACAGTCAGTGGTTTCAACACGCAAAATGAGCTTTCTGTCTTTAGAAATGTGTGATTAATCTGATTCATTTGTTGTGATTGAAACATTTATACCATTTAAAAAAAAAATAGATTTAAAGCATTAGTAATAGTATTAGTGTACGTGCTAGTGTCAATTAGTGATTGACAGCATGCCATTAGTAATAGTATTAAGTGTAAGTGCAATCAATTATTTCATACAGTTGTCGAAAAGCACAAAAATAAACCATCACAACCACACAAATCTGAGTGATGTGCTTCCTGTGTGCTGTAGGACGGCTGGGTGGGGTTTCAGACAGTGAAGCTGAAGAAGTGTTTGTCCGCGGCGGACTTCTACAATGGCTATCTGCACCAGAGCTTCCTCAGGAGGTCACTGGACGCCACGGACTGTGTGTTCCAGAGCGTCAGAGACAGAGACACAGGAGCCTTTAACTCCCACCACAAAGACTCTTTTCTCCTGGGCAAGACCAGTGCCCACTGAACACTCAATAGAGACTTGCCGTTTAACTTAATCAGATGCACCCAGTGAGCATTCTGCAGAGACTTGCCATTTAACTTAATCAGATGCACCCAGATCCATTCATAGTATCCTTTGGTTTGTCTGTTTTAAGACAAATTGTTGATGTGTACATTTGATTTGCCATGGGACTGTGATGGCACAAGTTGTCATTAAACAGATATAAAGGTATGTGCTGAAGGTTACTGCAGTTGGGTTACTCACGGTAGTTTAAAAATCCATAATCACCAATAGTGAACTCAGAACTGCTAATAGTGGTATTTATAAACCGCAGGAATGTGTTAACACAATTATAGCCCTAGAGACCTAAATTAACATTACTTTAAGATGTGAGAGATACATACTGTACACACTAGTGTTAATTGTATCACCTATTTTTAATTTAGTCTTAGTCTTAGTCTTGTGACGAAATGTCCTTTTTAGTCTTTGTCATATTTAGTCATTCAAATATCATTTTTGTTAGTCAAGTTTTAGTCGACTAAAAGTCTCATCATTTTAGTGTAGTTTTAGTCAAAAGAAAACTAAAGGTATCTTAGTCTTAGTCAGTTTTAGTCAACACATTTTAGTCTTTTTTTATAACAAATTATTTCTGATTACCATTTGAGTCAAATAGTGTTTCACACATCTCAATTTTCCAACAATATTGTGTGTCCACAGGGCTACTCGTCTGTTATAATTACTCATTCTGATTTTTTGTCAGTCAGTATGTTTACATGCACAGGTAAGTCAAGCTACAGTTATAGCTCGGCTGGGATTTGACCATAGACAGTAAAAGATTTGACTGGACCACTGTCATATTCGTAGACCAGTGTTTCTCAAAGTGTGGTCCGGGGATCACTGGTGGTCTGCAAGCTATCCCAAGTGGTCCGCGAGCAGACGTGGTAAAATATAATATAGATGAGTTGTTTGCAATATAACTTGTATGTAAATCCAAGCAGTTCTGCAACACTGTCTATGTAAGATATGCCAATTTAAATCATACAGTATGAATCCTCTGACACAATAAGCAAAGTGCAAAGTCAATAAGCAAGGTGGTTCAGTGAGTATGCCTATTGTGTAGACTAATTATAGGCTACTGTTGAAGTAGGTCTAATCTTTTTTTTTTTTTTTTTTTTTTTTTTTTTTAGCTAGGGTTAGTTAAGTGGTCCTGAAACTGAAAAAGTTTGAGAAACACTGTTGTAGGCCAAACTATTAATGTTGTACTCCGCCTCGCTAGATGGCGATATGCGCCCAAACAACACATTCCCCAAACAGACTCTCCATCTTAGCCATAGCTAACCTGCTAGCGAACTTTCCATATTAGCTTACTTGCTAGCAAACTTTGCATCATCAGTCTAACTAGATGAATAGTTGACATTACATGCTGAACATTTTCGTATGGACATTCTGGGGGATGTTGTATGTTGCATATGCTTGGCGCAATGTTGTATGAGAGAAGCTTCAACTTCTGGGTATGTAGCATTGTGGCATAAAGCTTAGGTAGTTAGCTTGCTAACTCTGGCAGAAATCTCCAGTGTTCTTGTTCCATGTAGTTTCGTGTTGCAGCCACAGGGTTGCAGCAGCAGCACGTAGACTAGCCTACAGGAAAGCTGTTGCGTATGAACTCATTCGGAATATTTTGAAAACATAACAGCTAGATATTCTGTCTTCTCATTTTGTAGACGAACATGAAGGGAGATTTTATCTTAGTTTTTATTTCATGCAAAACATTTTAGTCTCGTCTTTTTTCGTCAACAATAATGCATCTTAAGATAGTCTTAGTCAGTGTTTCAGGACATTACTGCCGTCTCGTCATCGTCTCGTCTTAGTCATGAAAAAAAAGGTCGTTGACGAACATATTTCCTCTTGTCTCGTCTGACGAAATTAACACTAGTACACACGCACACACACATACAGACACAGACATACACAAAACCAGCAGGTGGAGCTAGAATTTAACCAGCTTTTCACTGCTTTTTAAAACAGGTTCAGAATTACAAGAGCTTGTCTTATCTATAATAGTGCTTGTGTTATCAACATTTTTTTTAATTATTCTTGGACTCATTATTGAGAAAGTCTTCTTTCTGAGAAGCCTCACAGGCAAAAAATACTTAAGACTAAAAAAGAAACTAAATGTAGACAATAAAATACCTCATTGCAGACTCTCAGCCACCTGTGGATGAGGCAACGTCAACAATATACAGAGAACTTTCTAGATGGGCCTGATTAATGATGCGCTGATTGACGAGGCGGCGAGTGATTTCACAGAGGTGGCCCCGTTCTGGTCTGGTGGAATGCCAGCTGGTGGGAGTCTTTCTCCTAAATCATTTTATTGTCTTCCAGGGAAGCCCTGGGATGGGGTCCTTCAGCTGAAACCCCTCTTAGCCGAGAACGTGCTACTTATAGCCCCGCCAGCTTTAAAAAGCCCGCAGGTGTGTGTGTGTGTGTGGGGGTACTCAGACAGAGACGTAAGTGCAAGTCGTAGATCTACTGCACTGTTTAACAAGTGCTCAGGCTGGCAGGCTTGGCATAACTGTTATGGACCAGTCACCTGGTTTACTGTCACAGGATTGTTACTATATACTACAGTGGACATTTGGTTTCATTACATTACATTTATTCATTTAACAGTTTTATCCAAAGCCATGTCAATTATGTCACAAGGGCCTTTGTCCCCGGAGCAACTCGGGTATAAGTGCCTTGCTCAAGGGCACAACGTCGGAAGCGTGGAATTGAACCCACAACTTTTAAGGCTACTGCATGCTAGCCCAGCTCCTTAACCACTATGCCAAAGAGTATCGAAGTAACTCTGCTACCACCGGTGGTTTCCCACGGAGCAGTTAGGTCTGGATCTTTCCTTAGGTAAAGTGTATCCTAAATCCAGAACTTGAGCTGCAGTCTTACCCTGAGATAAAGTCCATTTTAGTGTGTGCTTGTGAATTACAGGATGATATTTAGCTGTTACCTCAATTTAGTCATTTGCTCTGTTGCTTCCACCCCCCCCCCCCCCTCTTTCTCTCTTTCTCTAAAAGTCCAGTAACCTATTAATTAACACAAGAACACTGAAAAAAAACTGTCCTAATCCCACAGGAAAAAAACGTTATTCCTGCTCTCAACTATCTAAGGCATCACTGGATGAAAACGCTGTGAAGTCTCCAGCCTCCTTCCCGTCACAAACCATGCCGTCATGGTGTTTGTGTGTGTGCGTGTGTGTGTGTGTGTACGTGCGGGAGTGTGTGGAAGGGTCGTCGCCTTTAGTCTGGTTGGTGACATTTCCAGCCCCCTGGCCTGAGTTGTGGCCGTGGGTGAAGAATGCTGTCGTTGAGATGTTATCTAGGGCCCCGTGTCCCTGATGAAGCACAGAGCACTGGCCCTGGGCACACAGGCAAAGGCCAAACACTATTCCCAGCACTGCCCCCCCCCCCCCCCCCCACACACACACACACACAAACCTACTGAACCTCATAGAATTATTACCTGGTTTGGCACTGCTGTGGCACCATGGTTTTGGCAACCCCACTCACTACACACACACACACACTTCATAACACAAGTAAACATACACTCTGAAACACATGCTCACACACACACTTTTGGAAGTATGGGTCTCTCCCTATTCGTTTTGACTGGAGCCTGGTCTTGTTATTCCGAGTGCTAAGAGTCTGCAGTGCTAAAATGCTAACAATGACAACACTTATGGCTGCTAACATGCTAGCGTCTCCAGTCGCCCTGCAAGACTACCCTTTTAAACATGTTAGCATTTCTTGCTGGTCATAACAACATTGCACCACATCATTATTATGACCTGGCCTGGCGACAGCTACGCCAGAGCTAGGTCAGCTAGCCCTAGGGAAAATATAGAGATGAGAGCATGAGGACTCGCATAGTCCACAGCACGACCCCACTGGCAATGCTCAAGGCCACCACTTGTATCCCCGGAATGCTGACACCACACACACACACACACACACACACACACACACACACACACACACACACACATGTACAAACACACAGAGATATGCAAATGTACACACACACACACTGACAGAGAGACTAACGCACACCAATACACACACACACACGCTCTCTCTCTGGCACACTCCCTAGCTGTCTTTCTAACACACACACACACACACACACACACACACAAACTGCCATTTCTCTACCGGCTCATCCAGCGGACTGTCATCACCTGTCAGGTTCAGCGTCACTATCTGGCCTCTGCTCTCCACTGACCATCAGACCTGAGACACAGCAGTAGCAAGCAGCAAAACAGGTGTGTGTGTGTGTGTGAATGTGAATATAAATAGTGGATAGTGGATGGTGTATGGCTTAATCCATTGGAGTTTGGCACAGTCCATAAAATAGACCTCTGTCTCTCTATCTGTGTGTGTGTGAGAGAGAAAGTGTGAATGTGGTGGTTGCATGCTGGACACGTGTGTTATTTTTGAGGGTTATATTTGAATGTATGGATGTGCTGGATGTCACATGACTGTCATGTGATTCGGATGCTTTGCATAGTATGTACAAGTAGATGGAACATACAGATATATCAAATATCATTCTCTCTCTCGCTCTCTTTCTCTCTCTGTCTCTCTCTCTCTCTCTGTCACACACACATACTCCACATACCCCCCCCCCCCCCCTTATGGATACATGTTTTATGTGACCGTGACTGTGTTGCAATATGGTATCAGATGTGTTCTCTCTACTTCTCTGTCTGCCTTTCTTACATGTTAAAAGGCAGAGTTAAGGCAGAGAAGATATTCTCCATCATATCTGATTAATATCTCTGTGTTTATGTGTGTGCGTGTGAGAGAAAGAGAGACAGAATGAATGAATGCATGCATAAATAACCAAGTGGAAGACAGAGACCGGCAGACAGACACATGTACACACACACACACACACACACACACACACACACACGCACACACACACACACTGAATCCACTACTACACAGCAACAGACAAATATGGCGGCAACATGACAGCAATCGTGACAGGATTATGTGTTGGGATTATTGTCATTTTGTCAACACCATTTTCTAAATGCTGACGGTGGAAGCAACTTCTAATTGAATGGATTTCAAGTTGAGAGAGAGATTATTGCAATAAGAGAATGGGGTCCTCCATTCTTAACGTCTAAATGACCTTAGCAGATGAGGTGTGCACCACTTTTTTTCCAACAGATTATTATATTTTGCTTTATGACAGTTTAATTTGCAGGTTAAGTTATTTTTTTTGTAATTTTGCACATACATATTTTAAATATCAGAGGGGGACAGAAAATGCCCTCTAATCCTGGAATGTCCCATCAAGACACAACCAGCCAATCGGAAAAGTGACTTTTACGTGACTTTTAACTTCTGTGTCATGGAATAAGAGAAACCCAAGTGGTCATATGCAGTCGGGGCTTTAATTGTAGACGTTGTGCTTGAAGCGTTGGCATCCGGCGTGAAGGACAAATACTGGAGATTTGGAGGACGGCTGGAGTCGGAAGTGGCGAGCAACGAGGCAGCGAGGCAGCGAGGCAGCGAGGCCAAGGTGTAAAATCAGTTGAGTGGCAGCCTGGACAGTTTCCTGGAGCCGTGCTTTCTCATTATCCCGAGCCTTGTCAGAA
Organism: Alosa sapidissima; assembly: GCF_018492685.1. NCBI lineage: Eukaryota > Metazoa > Chordata > Actinopteri > Clupeiformes > Clupeidae > Alosa > Alosa sapidissima. The sequence goes on from NC_055976.1 coordinate 18,370,233, forward strand.
AGGTCACGCTTGTTGGGGAGTGATTGACAGCCTGCGTGGGGAGGGAGAGTGCTGGCTATGTTGTTAACGGTACATTACGTTTTATGAGACCTGTCATAGTATCATGTCTATACTGCACTCTGACGAACCGGTCTTTAGAATAGGATGCATGGCTTTACATCGAGGGCCACACTTGATGATCAGATGACAGGCTTTATAGGTGGAGTGGATGAACGTGTGGATATTTCAAAGAGTCAGGAAACCATCGTGGATGCCTACTAAAAGAATTCCCTATAGCTTATATCCTTAACCCATCTGGTCTCCTAGGACTGAGGTATGACATGAACATCCCCCACTCATCCAATCCCCAATTACGTTACTGTTACCCTATGATGTCTATACTGTGCTCCAAGACGGCTTTTGGATAGGAAAGTACCAGGGTTTACATTGGGTTTACATTGAGGGCCATGCTTATTATTAGGTGACAAAGTTTATGGGTTGGGTGGATGAATCTTGTGATGTTTAGCAGAGTCAGACAGTAATATTGGGTTCCAACAAAGAGTTTAATCCAAACCTGTTTCCTTTACAGGAAACTGAAAGTCTCCAAAGAATCCAATACAAATGTATTGTGTCGAATTCAGTGATTTTGCTTGGCCTGGGCTACACTGTGTGTGTGTGTGTGTGTGTGTGTGTGTGTGTGTGTTGCTCAGTTACATCTGAAGCACTCCACTTGTGGAGCGTAAAAATATCATCTTTGAATGTACGCATCATCATCACGTCTGGTGTAGCCAGTTCCATTATCGTAGTGGAAGCTGTTGCAGCAGACACTCTGTGAACGAACACCTCACTTCTGTGTCCAGCGTAGCCTGCCTGTCACAGTCACCTAGCTGTCCATTCAGTGTGTGCACTCACACAACCCCTGAGGCCATACACAGCCCTGGCCCAGGACGAGCCATAGTCCTACACAAATCCAGCCAGTCATTACTGTGCTTGAGAGAAACGGAGGGGGAGGGCTCTAATTTGATTGGCTGTTAACCTCATATATCATTACCATTAGCCAATTGGCTCCCATCTCATCCAGTGTCTTACCACTGGGCTCTGTCACCACCTCCTCCCGCGCCTTCTGTTACCCCCATATTGTGAACATCTAGAATGTGACCCCTTACCCTAGTCCCGGTTCTTACCCAAAGGGGCTTGTTAACCCCCCTTGCGTTCGGTGGCACGCTACAGGGAGCTGTGATCTATGTTTAGGGGATGCAGGAGGCTCTGGGATACTTTGGCCTGGACCGTGACCTTAGATTCCAGCAGTGTCTCTCATTTGAAGGAAAAATGGCATTAGGACCAATGGCTTAACATATGGAACAATGGCCTATATGTTTAGATCTCTGAGTATTAGCACTGGAAACATAACATCCTTCTCCTGTTTTCTGTTATGTATACTGGCATACTTTTGACATGATGTATACTAAGCATTTGACTGATAACATTTTAATTGATGCCAGCATAGACTTAGTTGTTGTTTTGCATTATTTGTTATTCTTGGGTGATAAGTTGCATAATACATTATAAGAAAGTATAAACATTAGTCAATAAATGTAGGGTCATTGTTTTTGAAAACCACCTGTCATACAATCCTATTCTGCTTTCCACCAAAACTCCCCACCCCTCCTTACTTCACACAAATGAACAAATGATTGACAGGCACCTAGTAATGCTGTCTGGTCTGGAATGTTTGCCTTTTTTGAGTCTATATTATTTGTGTTTTTTCATTCATGACATTCATGTCTACTTTTTATATGACATGTAGCAGCATTTAGAGTTACATCAGTGATATAGTTCTCAGTGACAGAAAAAAACAGCTACAACAATTAGATATGCTATGTAGGTTTAATGTCACACCTCAATACAGGCTTTAAAATATATTTTACATGTGTTAACCTACACATGTAAAAGCACAGCTTTGTATGGTGGCCTGTTAAGGACATCTCAAGTGAAAATGTGAGAGCTGCTTTTAATGGTTCAGCTGGTGATGATCAGCGGAACCAATCAATGCGATAATCAAAATTGGCTGACAATCGGAATGGAGCTGACCAAGCCCTGCCACTCATTTGGCCTTGATCTCTGCCAGATCTGGCTGTGATCTGGCCCCTTGGTCTGGTCTTAATCTGCCACTGATCTGGACATTATCAGGCTTTGTTCTGACCTTGGTGTGGACTTGCTGATTTGTCCTGGTCAGCTGTTGGGTCTCTGTGTGCTCTTCACATCTGGCTGAACTCCAGATGCCCATATCTCGTTGCCTCTAGCGCTCCAGGACTCCTGGAAGGGTCTGAGCCTCCTGCTGAGGCAGGAACCGTCTCCCCTCACCAGTGAGCCCAGCAGGGCGTCTTTCAGCCCTTCTGCCCTCTTTCATCAGTACCCATCATCCCCCTCTCTCTCCTCCTCTGTATGCTCTCCCTTGCTCTCTCCTCCTCCTTCATGTGTGCTCCCTCCCTCCCTCTCTCTCTCTTCTCCTCCGTGTGCGCGCTCTCTCTGCTCTCTCTTCTCTTTCTCTCTCTCTCTCTTTCCTCCATCCATTTTTTACAGCGCTGCTGGGCAGGCTCCTGGCTGGTGGTATTGGGTGCGAAAGGCACCCAACCAAATTTAACACTCTCCTCCGTCCGCTGAGACACCACCCGACCCCCACCCCATCAACCCACTTTCATCCAGACTTCCATTCACCCACCTCTACCACTACCACCCTACACCCCCCCCCCCCCCCCCCCAAGTCACGTCAGGCAAAGGAGGTGTTCTGGATGGGGGGGGGGGGGGGGGGGGGGTAAACATAGTTGAAATGTGGACAGGGCAGATGGAGAGTGTCAGGGCTTGGTGAAGGAGAGGGGAGAGAGAGAGAGAGAGAGAGAGAGAGAGAGAGAGAGAGAGAGAGAGAGAGAGAGAGAGAGAGAGAGAGAGAGAGAGAGAGAGAGAGAGAAGGATGGATGGCAGCCACAAATTTGGAGGTGCACTGTGATTATCTCATTGTCAAAGAGAGGGTTGGGTTTCAGAAGTTGGGTGGGAAAGGGAGGGGTTTGTGTGAATGTGTGTGAGTGTGTTGGGGGGGGGGGGGGGTATTTATAGGGCAAAAAAGAGGAGTGGGTGACAGTAGAGTTTGTTTGTCAGAACCAGAGGGGAACTTTTATCCAGGATGCCTGAGCCAGCTAAAAAAACAGGTACAGTAGCTGGGGTTTCAGCTGGACAGGTTTGGGGGCACTACTAAGCAGCTCTTCTGATGTCCGGAGAGTAGGATAATACATCAGAGATCAGATGTTACTGTGGAAGGCTGGCTTGCTGTAGGAAATGAGAGGATGACGTCATGAATGTTTATGCTTAGTTTGACCGCATCTCTAACTCCTGGTTAATTAGGGTTTCAAGTTGTCATTATTGTTGTAGCTCTTTCTTGAGATGAGGTACTAAGGCTGAAAAACCTCAGTATCATGTTGGGAGTCAGCCATCTCTGTTTGTGTAGTGAGCAGTCCAGTAACGTCATCATTTCCTTCAGGCTTTATCTCCTTTTTTATTTCCTTTCTTGTTCTATTGTATATAGGTGATATAACTTGTTTTGAATGACGGACAAGTTTAATTTGTTCTCCTGACAACACTTGCAAATAATTCACCTACGACTGGCGCTCTTATCTTTTGAGTCATAATCTTTCATCTGGGCTCAGTCACACTCTGTTCATCATCTCCCAGGAATCTCTGGTCTGTCAAACACTCTGCATGTCCTCGGTTGCACAACCTGGTGCGGTGACTAATGTATCTGTGTGCTTCCTTGATGACAGATCAGAGAAACACTCATCATATTTGTCACCACTAGCAGTCATCCGTCATGCGAGCAACCAGACAAATGCACACAGAATGACCCAGGGCATGGTGTGATTGTTTAAAATAACGCCTGACGGATGTGCTGAAGTTACAGTTGCTTTTGCCTCTCATGGATGACCAAAGATAGTATTTTAGCTCTGTCCACAGTTGCTATGGTCTTTTAAACTAGCTCTTCCAGCTGGCCTAATAATGAAAGGGACAGAATCTTTTTCAGTTGTTGTTAGTCACACAGCCATGATCTCCTTTATAGATCTTGATCTTTTTAGTTTAGGCTTTTACATTTTTCCTGCCTCTGTTCCAGTGCTGATTGAAGCCGTGGGGTTTGTTTCAGCCAGGTGTTGGCCCATTGGCATTTAAACAAGAGGTTGTAAATAGCCCGTCAACAGGAGGTCCCTCTGTCATTGCTGCTATGCCAGGAGTTCGCCTCTTAGGTCCAAAGAGACGCTTGAAGCGACATCAAAATTCCCCTCACAAACATGAAAGATAATCCAAAAAGATGCTGAATAGGATGCCTGTAGTGCAAATGGCTTTTCTGCCTCATCTCCCGTGGGGGAGAGGATATGGTGCACACAGGGCGAGATAGTGGCAGAAAGCATCGAGTTACCCTCTGCATCTATCGAGGCTGAGTGCTGCTAGATTAGGTGTGCTAAGACCGCTAGCATTCGAACAATGCTGCACAATTACGAGTGGTGATCCGCTCTAAGCATTTCATCCTGATCCCTCAATCTGCATTCAGTCGCAGTCTTAGTCTCTGCCAAGTCCAGCACTATCTTCAACTGTAAAACAGAGTCCATTAAAATGACATTTTTATATTTATATTATCTTTTTATATTCATATATTAATTTTCAGCTCTGCATCTCTGTTCCCTGTAATCTCTACGGCAAAGTTCTGACAGTGGTCTTCTGACTGCAGGCTCTCATCAGGTCATTTCCAGGTTGCTGAGCCCATTTGCAGTTCACATGTGTAAACATACAGATTGATGTAGAGATGAAAAGCCAATCTAACAACAACAACAACAACAACAACAACACATGCTTACAAACGTAAAGGTTTATGTAGTGTTGTGATGAAGCACATAACAGGTCCAGACAGTGATGATGCACCTCACATCCAGCCATCTGTGATGTGTTTGTTTGTTTGTTTGTTTACATGCTGTGCTTTGTTTTTTTTTAGACTTGAGAAAACTGTAAACAGTGGCTTTGTTGTAAAATCATATCATATCATCAACAAGTAACAAAGATTTTCACTCAATCATTGTATGTAATGATTCTTCTTGATTCTGAAAGAGTGAAGGGCCTTTTTTGGAAAATGCTCCAAGCCGAACATCTCTGGGCTTTTTTGCTTGCACTATGGTTGGATTCTCAATGGCTTACCGCTGATTCATCCAATGAAAAACTTCCATTTAGTTATCTTGAACAGCTGTTTTTTGATGGGAAGCTTCGAGACAAATGTTCTAAGGAGAAACCCAAGGGTTCTTTTTCACATAATTCATCACTTTCTTAAGATTCTACTTGGAATCCTGATGAGAAGCTGTAGATCTGCTTTATGGCCTAAGCAGATTTCACAATTTCTTCCACAATGCCACATTACAGGATCATGTAGCCTATCTATCGTAGCCTTCTCGTCGTGTGTGGTCGGCCTAGTGTCAGTGTCGTAGGAGATTCCCAAAGAATTCTGTCATGCTAGACTTTTGGTTGTGGAGTCATGGAACGTCGCAGACAATATGATTCATAAATCGTTGAATATGTCACATTACAAGTCATTTCTGGCCAAATTGGGCTGAAATTGTGTAATCTGCATAGGTCATTAGATGGTTTCTGGAATATTAATTACAGATTTCCACTGGACCATCCATCAAGTTATGATAGAACCTGAATAATTGTTATCTTCTCACAGCAGATGAGACAGAATATTAACTAGATATTATTGAGGTTATTTTATATATAAGTTAGGCTACTTCCTGTTAACCTGACTCTCGCCAGATGAATTTCGTTCCGCCTAACTTCGCCTAGCTCTGGGATTGCTTCCGTTGAGAGTGATTTCGGCACCAGATTGTATGGTAGAGCCAATCAGGACGCAGGGTGAGAGTTTCATAGATGCAATGTAGCGTAGAAGCGACTGTGAGACTGTTCTCAGCGTCATGGGTTGGCTTCGATGTGAGTTGTTGAAGTAGCACGTCAATAGATGACGGACAAGTGGCTTATCCAATCATATGCAAGGATTTTTGATAAGGCCCAGCCTTCTGAAGCACCACTCCAATGGATCGATTCCAGATGGATGAGTGGAGCTAGGCGGAACAAAATTTATCTGGTGAGAGTCAGGTTAACTTCCTGTAGCTGTCGATGAACTTCTACGATTTTTATCATGGACTTCTAGAATGACTCAGCATTAACACCCACCAGTAGGTCTAGATGAACTTCACTTTGTTGACATTTTGATTGTTAAGTCACTTGACGGTGCTAGGCTACCCCAAAACATCCCCTAGCATCCAATCAATATGAATTTAGTATTTAAATCACTGTTCGAATCTGGCCATCTCTTCAGACGGCTGCTAGCCAGGACTGCCGCTGAGGTGAGACCATGCAATCAGAAATCATGTCAGGACCGCTGGTGAAAAATGGGTGAAGGCGGGTGGGGGGGATGGGGGTTGGGGGGGGGGGGGGGGGTTGCTCCTAGATGGCCTGTCGCAGGCGTACCATTCTTCCAATGCTTTCTCCACGACTGAAATAGACCACGGCTAATCCCCCTCACAACTACCTGTGGAGCAGTTCACAGGGGTTGCCCATAGAGAGCTTTTGTTTTGTGAGACACATGTGGGGGCTAAATTTAAGACAAGGCAACATAATCTTCCTACAGAGAGGTCACTCACTGGGATACTCAACAGTGTGTGCGTGTGTGTGTGCTTGTGTGCGTGTGTGTGTGTGTGTGTGTGTGCGTATGCGTATGCGTGTGTGTGTGTGCGCGTGTATGTGTGTGTGTGTGTGTGTGTATGTGCAATGTTTAGTTAAAGAGGCAAGAATAACTGATGAACAAAAGAGCTGACCCTCACGGAATGGCTAAGTCAAACAGAGAGAAGGGCGAGAGAGTCTGCCAACCGTCTGTCAGACACTGAAAAGCTGCCAGTTTAGGCGCTGATATATATCAGGTCAAAGGTCAAATTCACTCCATGACCTTTGGCCTGCGGTACCTTCACTGGTTCCTATATTTCATATCAAAGTTAACAGTAGAAAGGTTACAGTGTGTTTTGTGACCCATAGAAGTGTACTGTATACTGTAGCAGAGAGAGATAGACTGACAGTTTACTCAAATAAGTAATAATGTTATTACCACTTGAAAAGTGTTATTTAACCCGTAAACACTGTTCCGGTCAAATCTGAGTGATTTACAACTTCCTTAAACCAGATATTGGTAGATATTGCATTTTTCTTCTGATTGACTGAAGGGCTACGTCTGTCGGGAATGACAGAAAACACTCTGGCAAAATAGTAACGTCATTTTTGTTTTTGCATTTTGGTTCCAATGTTACATTTCCTGTCTTGGTCCACTGGATCTGCTGTTATTATGTCTGTTGGTAACACTTTATAATAACTACACACAATTCATAATTTATTAAGCCTTTGTTACTTATTAGTTAATGGTTTGTTCATCATTAGTAATTTCCTGTTTATCATCAGTAAAGCATTTGTTCACACAATTATAAATGGTTTGAATAGTAAATAAGCCTATCCAAAAAATATGTTTGTAAGTACATGATTTATACTTAATAAGTAATGAAACAACCACTTATAAATGAAATCATTTTCTTATTATAAACCAGTTGCAAACTATTACTAAATGCTTTGTTCATCATTTGTAAAGCATTGTTCCTATGTTAATTCTTATAAATAAAGTATTTGTACACACAGTTATAAATGGTTTGTTCATAGTAAATAAGCCTATATCTAAAATATGTTTATGAATTATTGTTAATAGTTAATAAATAATGCAATAATATTTTGTTGATGAAGTAATATTTCCATTATTTAACAGTTGTTACATACACATGCACTAATGATTAGTTAGGGTGAGGATACATATTTTATAAACCACTTCCTAATACTATAATTCATGATTAACTCAGGAGTTACAAGTGGTTAGTTAATGATATTTTGTGAGCTTATCTAAAGTGAGGACTTTCTATGCCTTGCAAGACATTTTAAATGAGTTGTAAAGATTACATTCACATTCATTCATTTAGCAGACAAGCGACATACACATGTCAATTAAATTGAAGGCAATTGACATAACAGGGAAAGACGGGAATCGAACCCCCAACTTTTCACGCTACTGCATGCTAGTCCAGCTCATTATCCACTACACTACCTTGGCCCAGACAGAAACCCCTACAACTATGCAAGAGTTTCTGTTTTCTTCTACTACACACTGTTAAGCATTTATTAAACATCTGTAAAATATTATTAAATGCTGTATTCTTAGTTTGTAAAGCATTATTCCTACATTAATTCTCATCTGTAAATCATGTTTACACACAGTTAAAAATGGTTTGTTCATAGTAAACACGCATATCTATATTATATTTTTTGAATTGACTATTGTAATACTACTGGGCAGAGGTAGTGTAGTGGATAGGGAGCTGGGTTAACATGCAGTAACCCATAATGTTGGGGGTTCAAGCCCTGGCGTCCACCAATGTGGCCTTGCCCTTTAATTTCATTGACATGTGTAAGTCGCTTTGGGTGAAAGTTTCGGCTAAATGAATAAATGCAAGAGTAAACTTTATAACACATTTGTAAAGTCCTCACTTTAGATGAGCGCACAAAATATCATTAACTAACCACTTGTAACTCCTGAGTTAATTATTAATTATAGTATTATGAAGTGGTTTATAAAATATGTATCCTCACCCTAACTAATCATTAGTGCATGTGTATGTAACAACTGTTAAATAATGGAAATATTACTTAATCAAAAACATATTATTGCATCATTTATTAAGTATTAACAATAATGTATAAACATATTTTAGATTTAGGCTTATTTACTATGAACAAACTATTTATAACTGTGTGAACAAATGCTTTACTGATGATAAATTATGTATGAACAAGAAATTACTAATGATGAACAAACCATTAACTAATAAGTAACAAAGGCTTAATAAATGATGAATTGTGTGTAGTTATTATAAAGTGTTACTTGTCTGTTTATGACTCCTATGTTTGTGTGTGGCTATTTTGTTTTGAATCTATGATCTTCCATAAAATCCAATGTTCATCCAGGGTTTGCGCTGATGTGCGTGGCAAGTGCACTCATGTCGGCGCTGGTGTACACAGGACTTTAAGAGCGTATGTTATCCTTCACAATGGACATTTGAACATATACAACTCACTGTGACCACTTCCACTGAATTTTGAATGTTTTATTTAACTTGGTCACACTTCTGGTGTTCCCAGTCAAAAGTGACTGCCATAGGAAATGAATGGTAATGTTCATCTAGCAGATTGAAGACATCCCCATACACAAACCCTTACACACACACACACACACACACACACACACACACACACACACCCTTATAACTTGTTCTGAGAATAAGGTGTTGAAGTTCCAATATGTTTTTTACAGTCAATGTCCTTTAAGAAATACATTTTTTAGTGTCTGGTGATGTTTATTGGTTTTTGTGTTAATATAAGAGCAGTTACAACTGGTCTGGTCAAATTTGACCAAAAACAGTAAATTATGGGCGGTAGCAACGAACAGTGTTTAAATGTTAAAAGGCATATGCATGGAAACAGGACCTGACAGCAACTGTGGTTAATATTTACATATTCCTGCTGGCCAGAAATAGGCTGTCCACAACTGCCCTCTTTTGTTCTCTTGCGGGTGTATGAAACTCGAGACCAAGCCCGGTGTTGGCTATCTCTGACTCCTCTCTCTATCTCTATCACTCTCTCTTTCTCTGTCTTTTCTTTCATGCTGTCTCTCTCTCTGACATGTTTGCAATGTATCAGCCTCTCACACTTTGTTGTCGAAGACACAGCTGTGTATTAAGTAAAGATGGATGCCGAGTGGGATGACATGTTTTATTAGAGTGACATGGCTCCTTTCTCAGCCCTCCTCCTGGACAGTCTGCCCATTGTGGATCCCATAACCCCATGGGTATTGCTGATTATAGACCTTTTTCACAGCAGCCATTTTGACATGAAATGGCACGGTAGTTCCACTTCCTGTTCCTGTAATCACAGGTGTTACTAATAATTAAGACAATAATTAAGTGTCAGATTCAGCCATATTTACTTTAACCAGAGCCCTCGTTAATGTCATTAGTATACAGCATTATAGGAATATAATGTGGGAAGAAGGAGTGGCAGAGCACAGTGTAGGAACTTAGAGAGGTAGGATAGATATAGAACATCTAGGCCTTTCCACCAACAGCCAGGTTACAGGCCCAGTGGTTGTGGTTGTAGCATCTTTAGTACTAGTTATGGTACTAGCTATGTACTAGTTAATGGGGGCAGTGGTAGCATAGTGGTTAAGGAGCTGGGCTAGCATGTAGTAGCCTGAAAAGTTGTGGGTTCAATTCCTGTCTTCCACTGTTTTGCCCTTGAGCAAGGCACTTAACCCCAGGGGACAATGGCCCTTGTAATATAATTGACATGCAAGCTACTACTTACTATAGATATGATACCAGTCTTCGTGCTAATAGGTATTGGAATGGTGTTATGGACAACTGTGGGGTTTTGTTCTTGATTCAATTTAGTTTAGTTTCAATTCCATTTGATCAATTAATACAGCATCAATAACAATTGAGATTGCCTTGAAATTGAGACATTAACAATTGAAATTAGCCTGAACCATTGAGCAAGTACTTGGACAACAAGGGTGAGGGAAACTCCCTTTTAACCTTGAGCAGAACCACTAACAAGGATTTGGGACCAAAAATTGATATTCAGCACATTTAGATCGTATTGAACCAACCTTTTTTCAGTTGTACATTTTCCAATTTAAAACATCTGTGACATTAGCATTTGAATGTAATGCACTTCTGGTAATCATTTAAATGCAGTCTTAATTTAAACTATAATGTTGATAATGAACATATTATGACAGGCATTATAATGGTGTAATGACTGTAGAACGACATGATGTGTTAGAGAGCACTACCGGTACTACTGTATGTGGGGGTGGTACAGTAGATGTTTTGCTGTCATGAAAATGCTTTATGTGGATAATTGTGTCCAGTTTATAGAGACATTTATTTTTATTTTCCAAACAACCCTGAGGCAGGCTGCAGTGAGCCTATTCCCTCTGTGTTAGCCTCTTGTGAGGCCTTCTGACACGCCCTGGCAGGATTTCATCCCTGGTGCTGACCCACTCTGTTCCCCTTAGTGTCGGCCTTCACTAAGAAACCCAAGACCTACATAGGCGTGCTCGGCGTCGCCGCCATCTTCGAGGCCGAGACCGAGAAGCCCGACGCTAAAGTGCGCTGGCAGAAGGACGGCAAAGACCTCGCCACCAGCGACAAGTATGAGATCAAGGCAGAGACCGGCAAGCACTCGCTGACCATAAAAGATGTGGCCATGGAGGACGCAGGGGGTTACTGTGTTATCGCGGCAGCGTCAAAGGTCAAATTTGAACTAAAGATAAAGGAACCGGAAGGTGGGTTCGGGTCAGAGTGAGCCGCCCTGACCTCTCACTTGTGACCCTCAGTGGAGTGCTCACGGATATTCTGACCAATCACTTCACCTCGGCACTGTTCCACTTCACAGGGTGTGATTACGGTTTTACTTTTTGACTGTTTAACCAATCACTGATTGCCACTGTCTGTTTCAGCCAATCACGTGACTTACTCCATCTGTCATCACCTGCTTTAACCAATCACAGCACAGCACTGTGGCACTTTTCCTTCTGGCTTTTCTCACCAGACAGATACCGTACTTGTGTAATTGCGGAAATATGTCAGAGTTGTGCTAGGTCTGGAGATAAAATGGCCACCAGTATTGAAGTCTGTCTGAGAATGATTCTGAGGGCTACTGATAGGCCATTGCTTTTCCAGGCCTTACAAAAAAGGATTATAGGAATCTTATAGTATTTTGGGACAAAATATTTAGTAATCTTATAGGAATACTATAGATACATACTACACACTATAGAAGTGCTATAAGACTATAGGAACACTAGAAGTATTATACAGTACCACCACAGTTTTACTAATAGCTCTTTTTCGTAAGGGTTATTCTGGGGCTGCTGATGGGTAGGCCGTCGCTCTCCCGGTGTTGGTGACCTTCACCCCGGCATAGTGAGCGGATGTTTCCTGGTCGGAAGCCTTGGCTGAGCCTCAGAGCCAGGGGACCTGCCAGCGACTGAGGCTGACAGCCGATAAAGCCTGTCGGCTTGGCGATGAGATAAACCAGCGTAAACAAGGGCAGCATTCTCTCTGGGGGCCATGGCATGAGATAAAGCACAGCAGCACACGAGGGCAGGCGAGCGAGCGAGCAGGCGGGCGGTCAGACAGGCATTAGGCCAGACACTGCTGCTCGGTTTTTATTGGGGCAGGTCCCTCCATTAACCTGCACCAGGAGAGCCATTAAAGGATTTATGGTGAGTGTGTGAGGCACAGGGCTAGAATCCAAACTAGCGGTCAGCTTTGTGGATATTAAATTAGCCATGGACACAGCAAGCTCACCAGAGGGGACATGGGACTCGAGCTACTCAAGTTACGATACACCCCAGCTGGGATAATGTGAATCCCAGGGTGCAGTGAGCAATAGTTTCACTCTACACCACACTTCAATCACATCACACCCAAAAAGCTGCTTTATGTTGCTTGATAATTGCTATCACTTCACTGTTCACATTGTCAGAGCATTTGCTGCACCACTTTGCACTGTTTCTCATATAGCAAACATTGACAAATGATTTTTGTTTCTTGATATTTCACTCAGTGGGCTAGCGCTTGCAATGGGCTTTGTCCTAAACCACCTGAAGGTCAGATTTCTTATCAAACACTATGGTGGTCCTCTGCCTTAGAAATGGTTTAACCCTGTGTTTCTGACACATTACATGACCCCATTATTGAAACCGTTCCGGTGAAAACAATCCAAATTTGAATACTGAATCAGAATGTTAAAGTGCTTGATCACTGTCCCAACAAACACCAACAGTTGGGTCAGTGTGCACCATCAGTCTGTCTGTTGGTGTTTATTGGATGGAGTCCAATGGAGTTTATTGGATGGAGTCCTGTCCTAAAGTCATTCTTTTCAATTACTGTCTGGGCAGTGCAGAGCTGGAATTTGGTTTACTGAACAGTAGACAGTGTTCTGTCAAAGATCCTTAATTAAATTCAAAGATCCGCTTCAACCTTTTTATACAGTCTATGTTGGTTTCAACCCTCTCTGGTTCTGTCTGGCACACGCTAACATTCCAGAGCTGACAGGAACATTCTGAGGCAGTGTTCTGACTGGAACATTCTAACATTCCAGTTCTGACACTAACATTCCGTGGCAGTGTTCTGACTGGAACGTTCCATTTGTTGTCCAGTGTTGAAGAAGGTGGCTGCCCCTGCTCCAGACCCAGCTCCTGCTCCCGCTGCTGATGCTGCCCCTCCCCCAGCAGATGCCCCGGCTGATGGGGCAGCTCCAGAGCCAGCTGCCCCCACGGAGGCTCCAGCTGCTCCTGAATCTGGCCCCCCAACTGCCCCTGCCCCAGAGACCAACGGCCACGGCCCGGACCCCATTACTGACCGTGAGTTACCGCTGGGGAAGGCTGGAGATGTCAGGAGTTTACTCACAACAAACAGACATGGCAAATAACAATAAGATCTAAACATGAATACATGAATTGAAGATAGGGCCCTAGATGCAGAATAGTGTTTAGCAGATACTTTTGTCCAAAGTAACTTCCGAAAACATTAAGATTGGCAAAAAACATTTATAGTTATATTAAGATTGGCCAACACATTTATGGTTATTTAAAAATATAGTTGACAGCAACAAGGTATATGATAACTGACACCTCTCAGTGTCCTGATACAGTGCACTGATGTCTCACTGACTTGCTGTGTCTCTGTTTGTGTGTCACTGACTCTGTCTGTCTGTCTGTCTGTCTGTCTGTCTCTCTCTGTTTCAGGGCACCAGTCTTTGGACCCAAATGCTGAACGTAAGTCACCACTGGAGCTGTGTGCAGACACCTCAGGCTGTCACACCGTGCAAGAACGCTAGACACAGCAGGAGTTGATACAGTACATGAGCTGAATACTATTCACACATCAGGACGTCATATAATCTAAGAAGTTTAATCCCAGATGGAGTGCATATATTAGAAGTCTAACCGCCTCTGGAATGTATACAGGAGACATTTAGAGACATCTGGAATGCATTCATTATGAGAAATCCAGACACATCTGGAATGCATTCATTATGAGAAATCCAGACACATCTGGAGTGCATGCATGAAAATCACCCTCAGTGTATTTCACATTAATGATCAAACACCTATTTCCCTGCTTGTCGCACTCTTTCTCTCATGACCTGTCTTTGTGTCCCATCTGTCTGTCTGTCTCTCTGTCTATCTGTCCGTCTGTGCTTCTGTCTCGGTTTGTCCTGTGTCTCTGTCTCTGTCTCTCTGTGTCACTGTCTATCTCTCTCACTCTCTGCCTCTCTGTCTGTCGGTCTCTCTGTCTGTCCGTCCCCTCAGGGCGAGGATCTGTGGACACTCGGCAGGACCTTACTGGGCTGTTCACAGAGAAGCCTCAGAGTGCGGATGTCACAGTGGGTGAGTCACAGTCAAGCCACTCCTGGAGCAGGGTTGTGCACAATTCGAATTGCAATTCTGATTTGTGTTTGCTACCTCAATTGAAATGCAAGTGAAATTCTAGAATTGAATTGGAATTTAGGAGCCAGTTTCAATTCAATTCTGGAATTTTGCACAAGCCTGCCCTGGAGATGTCATAGGTCACACATGGGGGTCATTGATAATGCTGAGCAAAGAGTCCTGAGCACATAATTCCGTTTGGACGGAAGCACGCACACCGGTTTCATGCCTGATGTAGCCAGACGTGTTGTTGCAGCGTATGCTTTGGGAACGTTCTGCTTCAGCCACTTTTTTCAGTGTAGCTTGGCACTGTAAGAGCTGGTGTTTATTCCAAGTATGTTGGTAAGGGCTTGTGTATACAAGTTGTTATATTACAAACCTGGATTGTGTGTCAACAGGCTCCGCAGCAATAAGAGAGACAGCGACAGGGGCGCCGCTGTGGTGTGTGTGTGTGTGTGTGTGTGTGGGGGGGGGGGTTAGGATGATTCTAAGGGCCCAGCACTGAATGGGGGCCCCCAGAGAGCGCCCCCCCCCCCCCCCCCCCCCCCCGATAATATATAATATATAATATAATATTATTGTCTATCATAGGGCCAACACTTTCTAGAAGCGCCCCTGGACTGCAATATAGAGTGTATTCAACATGTGTCTTGTTATTCAACATTCTTACTAGATACAGTACATCTGTGAAATGATGTATGACATTCATGTAAAACCTGCTATAGGCTCCTAGTTTGTGCTTATAGTTCAATGAAGAAAGTGGACAAAGAGAGGACAGAAGAGAGGAATAAGATGTTATTGTGTTTCAAATTTTGTCTCTTAGCATTACAGTTTTTTTCAGTTGCTATGCCGGATTTCTTAGATCAGAATTGACATTCTCAATACTGTTTGTTCAGACTCCATATCATCTCATCACTTGTGCACATCATTAAAGCACTTTTTTTCACCATCATGAACACATAGCAATGCTTTTGTACATCCATGCAACTTCAATTGCAACAAATTGGCCTTATTTTATCTTTGTCTGTCAACAGATTTTTTTAAAAAAAATATCCACTGTCTTGCAATCATCCAATCAACCCTCTCCACACACAATAATGTGTAATTTTGTAGTTTTGAAGTAGAAAATAGTGTTGCCTTGCACATTGTTCATTAGAAAATACTTACAGAGTAAACTGTCACATTGACAACAAGACCAAACAGTGACTGTTTTGACATAAACAATGGTGCCAGTCATTTTGATTGCACTGACAGTTTAATTGGTATAAATATTTGCTTTTGATGCATAAACAAAGTATTTTGAGAAATGCACTAACTGTTGTGCAAATGTTCATAATGATATGAGAAATGCACCAAAGTGACTGAGAAAAACTGTAATAGAACACATAATCACACAGTATATAATATTCTTAAATCCTATATTACACCCACTTGCACGTGGTAAATATATAAAAAGTATTGGCTGTTGGATGAAACTAAAATTGTCATACTAAGAAGTGAACTTTGCTTTCTGGCCATAACATGGAAGCAACATTCTCCAAAATATGTGTATCTGTGGTTTTTATTGTCCTTACCTGTCCAGGTGAGAACATCACGTTTGTGGCCAAGGTGAACGCTGCCTCCCTCCTGAAGAAACCCACGGTCAAGTGGATCAAAGGGAAATGGATGGACTTGGCCAGCAAGTCCGGCAAACACCTGCAGCTCAAGGAGCTCTATGACCGCAATACAAAGGTGTGTGTGTGTGTGTGTGTGTGTGTGTGTGTGTGTGTGTGTGTGTGTGTGTGTGTGAGAGAGAGAGAGAAAGACAGAAAGAGAGAGGGAGGGAATGTTGGGGTGTGACAGTGTATTATGTGGATGATGATGTAATTCAGTAAAGCAGAAGAGTCATCTAGTGAATGTTATTTATACGGTAAATATGCTATTCTTGCAGGTGTATACTTTTGAGATGCAGGTCATCGCTGCCAAACCCAGCTTTGCCGGAAGCTACAGGTGTGAGGTGACATCAAGAGACAAGTTTGACAGCTGCAACTTTGACTTGACTGTACATGGTGAGCACATCTGCTAGGAATAAATCAGGAAAACAAAAGAAACCAAAACGACAGAGTCTTACAATTCAACTATAGCAAGAATCAGATCAGCAAATGTAATGAGTCTTACCATTCAACTATAGCAAGAATCAGATCAGCAAATGTAATGAGTCTTACCATTCAACTATAGCAAGAATCAGATCAGCAAATGTAATGAGTCTTACCATTCAACTATAGCAAGAATCAGATCAGCAAATGTAATGAGTCTTACCATTCAACTATAGCAAGAATCAGATCAGCAAATGTAATGAGTCTTACCATTTAACTATAGCAAGAATCAGATCAGCAAATGTAATGAGTCTTGCCATTCAACTATAGCAAGAATCAGATTAGCAAATGTTTGTTGGTTGACTTGCAAAGCAGACGAACAGGGGAAGCATTACATGTGACATCTTTTGAGAAGAAAAACGTAATTCGCCATTAACCATTATTCAGCTTTCCAAATTTCCAAACTATCAATTGGCATAAACATAAGTTTTCTGCATCAGTTGTGGCGTGATGAATTGTACGTGTGATTTCCTGATTCCACCTGTTTGCTTCTCCAGAGGCTCGGGCAGCGGAGGAGTTTGATATCCGTGCCGCCTTCAGACGCACGTAAGTTTGTAAATCCTTATTGAGAGGCACAAGGAAAGCTGATATGTCATGTGATGATGGCTTTTCAGAGCTCAGAGCACTTGCTACTGTTTTTCCATGACGACTGTTCCAGTACGGTTTACAGCAGCTAGTACACTCTGATTACTGTGGGGAAAAACAAGATAGAAAGACAGTGTGTGTGTGTGTGTGTGTGTGTGTGTGTGTGTGTGTGTGTGTGTGTGTATGTGTGTGTGTGACCTTGTGAGAGCTTTTGTGAGAGTGTGCGTGTGTGTGAGAGAGAGAGAGAGAAAGAGAGAGGATGTAAGGGATTGAAAATGGAAAAAAGTGAACAGGGAATATAGAGAGTTGTGAAAGGCAGTTAGTTCACAGGTGTACTTTTCTCACTGAAGGTGAAAGACAGTCAGGGGCGTTGGACTTGGGGTAAAACCAGCACTGATTACTAGGGCCCCACCCTTTTCTCACTGAATGTGAGGAGGTCTGTTCCTGCCTGAATGTCTGGGCTTATCTGATGTATTTCTCTAACATCTGCTGAATTTGTTTCCACAGTCTTTCTGAGGTTACAACAGGGCTTCTAAATTCATAATCAATATTAAAGATATGCGACTGTTTAGAAATCCATCTGTGTGTTTCCATAATGGATTGTAACGCTGTGGAACTTGTGAAACTTTATCAGGAGTACAAGTGCAGCAGGGAAAAAGAAGGCTGGAGTTGGAAGGTACTGAGGCAGTTTGTTGCAACGTCAGGGAGCATTTTACACATCCAGAGGTCTATGGGTCTCAGCTGCGGCGTCTGTTCGGCCTCTTCTCTCTCTCCGGCCTCTCATCCCTCCCTCCCTCCCTCCCTTTCATCCCTCTTGCCTTACTCTCTTTCATCCTCTCTTTATATCTTTGCAACTTTTCATTCATTATTTTCATTCATTTTCATCCATCCATCAATTCATTCATTCATTCCTCCTCCTGTCTCTCTTGATTATTGCTTTCTTTCTTGTCTATAATCTTCAGCTCTTTCTCTTTCTCTCTCCTACTCTGGGTGAACAGACCCAGATGACCTCAGATACATGTGACTATGTTCCTCTTCGCTGGTTTTCTCGGACAAGGCACTGCAGCAGCACTGAGAGAGACTGGCTCTGAGATTGTTTTTTTAAAAAAAAAGTCAGAGACATTTAACAAAGAGAACGAATGCCTCAGTCTGACGCACAACTACCCTTTGAAGATATTCCAGGAAAACAATTGAAGTTGAAGTTCTATTGAACGATTGAAGTTGTTCTGACCTTGATTCAAAACATTAGTGTGAGCCCCTCAGAGCTTATAAGAAAGCTTCAATCATCATCAGTTTCAACTCTCATTACTATCAAACTATAGTAATTTATCATAATACTATCACATTAGTATTACTATGACTTAATATGAATTCCAAATACATTTTAGTTGTGTGTGTGCACACAGTATCTACAGTATGGATGTTGTTCTCCTGTTGAAGCTCAGAGCCCTGTTCTCTGAGAGCTGCTCGTGCCTTTGACGGAAACGGTGAAGCCTGTCTGCACAAACACAGTCCTAGCGGTGTGAGTGTTAGTGCGAGCCCTCAGGCCCACTGGTCATGTATCAGGCGGCGTTCACACTGACACGCTTTTATCACCTCAAACTACGCATTCAAAATCAATTGCTTCCGGAACGATGCAACTGACTGTGGCGAGACACACAAAAAAAAAGCAAGGCTTCTAAAAACGCTAGGTGCTCAAAGTTTTTTTTTTTTTTCTCAACAATGGGTGGTTGCTTAGATGCCTGTCGGGGAGCTAGCTATTTAGCTAAGCATAACGTACTGTATCATAGCAACAACACATACACAAACAATGTCCACCTTGCATGTTTTTAACACTCACTACTTAGGAATATACTTGCGTTTTGGAAGTGACAAAAGCGTGTCAGTTGGACCCTGAATGGACCCTTAAGACAGTGCTTCTCACCCCACGCCATTCTGCGGGCCCTCCAGACACACCCTCCATATGACTAAGCTGTTGGTAAAGGTACACAATCACTGTAGTCGCAGTGCACAGTGCACCTTTCGCTCTTTAGACATTGACATTGGGGGATGCTGGAGGTGGTGCACTATGACTGACTCAAACACTCTTAACTTCATACCATGGGCCTTAGAGGGTGTGTTCATTTGCACATGACTTTCCAAAGACAAATAAACTTGACCACCACTAAGTAGACAGCACATAATATGGAGAGGAGATTAGTACACCCCCCCCTCCCTACACACACACTTACATTACACCATCATGCAATTATTTCACTATGCCTTTAAAAATAACTTTTAAAAGAGGGAAAACATTTCGTCTGCTCTTGTCCTTGGTGTGGATTTCAAAGTCCGAGTCTTGGTATGTGCCTTGCTGCTGGAACATCCAGACTCTGATTGATAGGTGAACACCAAAGACTGACCTTCATCCAGTATGGTGATAATACTAGCTAGCCCATAAACAGGACCAGTGTAAACCTTTCAAAGGAGGGCATTTTAAGTCTCTTACATTCAGTAGACAGAATGTCCACTCTGACTTAACTTGTGGAGTTATGTTACTTGACTGTGTTCGTTAGTGCCACAACAGCACATCCTGATGGGATTTAGGTATTTTATTAGAAGTATATGATCTTCAGGAGACAGCCGAAAAACATATGCTGGAAAGTATGTGATTAAGGTCCAATCTTTCTTATGAACATTCTTTGTTATGTATGTGTACATCTACACATAGAGAGGTTCTTACATGTGTTTAGTTGAAACACTGATATTTTATTGCTAAATTCTTTTTAGCAATGCTAGAAAGCTATAGTCACAATTAATCAATGTCAGAGTGGTCTGTGAGGTAATAATATGTCAGTGTGTTGTATATTGTCCTGGTATTGTATATGGTGGTTGTTAGTAAGCTTTTATATCAATCTGCTAATTCCTGCAAAGTGTTGTGGTGTGTGTGTGTGTGTGTGTGTGTGTGTGTGTGTGTGTGTGTGTGTGTGTGTGTGTGTGTGTGCGTCTGTGTGTGTGTGTGTGTGTGCGTGTGTGTGTGTGTGTGTGTGTGTGTGTGTGTGTGTCTGCGTCTGTGTGTGTGTGTGTGTGTGTGTGTGTGTGTGTGTGTGTGTGTGTGTGTGTGCGCGCCTGTGTGCGCATGTGTGTGTGTGTGTGTGTGCGTGTGTGTGTGTGTGCGCGTGTGTGTGTGCGTGTGTGTGTGTGTGTGTGTGTGTTTTCAGCACCATGAGTGTGTGTGTTGACAGTGTGTGCTCTGGATGACGTGTCTCCCCTGCAGTAGCGTTGATGGGAGTGAGGAAGCTGGAGAACTGGACTTCAGCTCAATCCTCAAGAAAAGGTCAGTCCCACCCTGCCATTTACAATGTGGGCATAACATAGACTATATATATATATATATATATATATATATATATATATATATATATATACATACACACACACACACACACACATAGGTATATATATATAGCCTACGAAGCCTTCATATTAAACATATGCTTAACATATGAGCGTAGTGAAGCATATCATGCAAATGTATCTCTGTTTCATGTTGTTCGTGGTGACCTGCTAATGTTGAATGAAATGTGTTATGACATGAATACATCATAAAACATTTATTATGAGAATTCCTATCCTTGAATGTATTTAATTGGATGTTGTTTAGGATGTATGACTCATAAGCGGGGAAATTAAATAAAGCTAATCTTGAAGATGTTTTTTTTATCCATGCTGTATGATAACTTTTCCATACTGACCAGTTATTCATGTGAAGTATGATATGAAACTTTTCATAATGAGACATGTGACAAACATGTGACATTGAATGAGAATGACCTCTGGCCCCCTGTTTACTTGCTGTTTACTTCCTGAATTCCTTCCTCCTCCTTGGACTGCTGTGGACATCACAGAAAGTAAGTGGCTGAGTTCAGGCTGCAGGCTCACACAGGCATTACTGCATGGTGACCTGAGGCACAGATAGCAGCAGATACTGGAACAGATGTGAGCCACATCAGGGCCACATCAAGGCTGCATCATGGCCATATCAGGGCCGCGTCAAGGCCGTAACAGTGCCACATCAGGGCCGCATCAAGGCCGTAACAGTGCCACATCAGGGCCGCATCAAGGCCGTAACAGTGCCACATCAAGGCTGAATCAGGGCTGTAACAAGGCTGCATCATGGCCACATCAGGGCCGCATCAAGGCCGTAACAAGGCTGCATCATGGCCATATCAGGGCCGCATCAAGGCCGTAACAGTGCCACATCAGGACCACATCAGGGGCACAACTGGCCTGGTGTTGACCAGATGTTGGCTCAGGTCTGGGCCACATGTTCCAGAGTCTGATGCGATATGTGGCTGACCCACCCCTCACATGTACTAAAGTAGTGTGTGTTACAGCTGCAAATACGAGATCTGACACTGATGGGGATGCAGGCAAAACTTATTTTTAGATTTTAAATATTTCAGAATGTTATATTCTCAATATTTCCATCCCACCCAAAGCATTTTGACTATGGCTATCATTCTTCTATGGTGGGAGAGTCTGGTGTTCCTGAGTTTTAGTTTATGAGTTTAATCTCCTGTGTTAGTGGACAAAGCTTCTTTTTTTTGTATCCTTGAAAGCCTTTTTACTCCCACATTGAAATTGGGGTAATCTGATACAAAACCAATAGCTTACCAAAAGGTTCCACCAAGAACCTCGCTTGAACAGTGTTTTATACAGAAAAAAAACATTCCAAGGTTTTGTACAGAGAACCCTAATATTAATGATTATTTGGATTCAGTGTTCTTTGCCTCATCTCTCTCTCTCTGTGTGTGTGTGTGTTCACACACTGACCTGTCTGAGGAGAAAACCAAAGCTCCTCATTAGGAAAGGTCATTCACCTGACTGCAGTGACTCATACATCACCTTCACCACCTCACTCAGTGCCATTGTGTGTGTGTGTGTGTGTGTCTGTGTGTGTATTTTCCCTACTTTATATTCACCTCCTGAAGTAGTTGAGCACAGTGAGGCCAATGTCTTATTTTCTACTCAGCTACACTTGATGTGCATTATTAATTTCCACACACTCGTTGAATTTAAAGCCACCTACTCCACTATGATCCACTGAAAATGATCTTTTGCTTACGTGGGCTTTAGCACCAGTTAACTTATATTATTAGCTAATGATGATAATTATGAAAATTGTTTATTTGTCATTAAAGCTTCTGCACTACTATATGAGGCTAAATTAGTGTCATACAGTTTCTGTTGTTGTAATTGCCAGGCTGATCATATGCATTGTTAACAAGTGCTTGTAGATTAAACCTGATGTTTTTATGTGCTCTTTTAAAATGTATGTCATGTGTGTGAGTTTGTGCCTGTGTATGCAAAGTATATGTTTGTCTATATTTTATATGTGTGTATGTTTGTGTGTATGTATCTGTACTGTGTGCATGTGTACTTATGTATATATAGTGTACACATAGTGTATGGTGTATAGTGTATGTTTGTGTGTGTGTACGTGTACGTGTTTGTGTGTGCGTGTGTCTGTGTACGTGTTTGTTTGTGTGTGTGTGTGTGTACGTGTTTGTGTGTACGTGTACATGTACGTGTGTATGCATTTCTCTGAAGGTGTGTATTAACGCATTGCGGTCTGTCTTGCCCTGCTTGTGGCTTCTGCATCTATATGAGAGCAGCAGTTTTGTAAAAGCTTCGCCGCGGTAAGAGTTCTCCCTCCTCTGCTTCCTCCCGATGTGTGTGATGTGTGTGATGTGTGGCGTAGAGTTGTGTGGTTGAATTCAAATTTAAACTGAAAGTGCCAAATGTCCAGCTAGGCTGTTTAGCCTTCAGATGTCTTCAGAAAATAGGACATGTCCAGCTAGGCTGTTTAGCCTTCAGATGTCTTCAGAAAATAGGACATGTCCAGCTAGGCTGTTTAGCCTTCAGATGTCTTCAGAAAATAGGACATGTTCAGACAGCCCTGTGTGTGGCACATCCACTTACTCACTTCCTTCCTAGTGTCCTAAGTACCAGTCACCTTAAGATGGTGTTTATTCACCATATAGGCTAGTGCACTGTGTAGTGAATTACTAGATGCTCTGAACACAGGACTGCCCTGTATCAGGAATGATCGGGCTTAGTCATCATGTGCACCTGTACTGTATATCACCTGTATATCACCTGTGTACCTGCACCTGTATATCGCCTGTGTACTGTATCGAAATGAAGATAAAAATATAATTGTAATAAGGTTGAGGTTTTCCATCCTGCCTTTGCATTAGGGCATGTCCAGAAATGATAGGGTTTATTGATATCATATCCAGAAAAAAGGAGGGTTTTCTGCACAGCAACATACATGTGGTGTTGTTGAACTGTCCCTGTGAGTGACCTGTCCCTGTCCCTGTGCCAGGGCCGTGCAAAACGTGAAAGGGTCGGACACTGATGTCTGGGACATCCTGCTGAAGGCCGCGCCCACGGAGTACGAGAAGATCGCCTTCCAGTATGGCATCACCGACTTGCGCGGCATGCTAAAGCGCCTGAAGAAGATGAAGAAGCCCGAGGAGAAGAAGAGCGCAGGTCAGTGCTACCTCAGAGAGAGAGAGAGAGAGAGGGAGAGAGAGAATGCAAGGAAGAGTGGAAAAATAGATAGATAATGTCATGCTTAAACACAGACTAGTGTTTTCTCTATAGGAGAGAGGGAGAGAAGAGGTGAGAGGAGAGACAGAGAGAGAGAGAGGAAAGAGGAAACACACAGAGAGAGAGAGAGAGTCAAAGGGAGAATATAAGAGAGGTAAATAGATAGCAGCATGTTCAAGAAGGGGAAGAATCTAAGAGTACAGGTTAGTGTTACGGGACAGTGAGAGAGTGAAAGCTTAATTAGCTTAATCTAACATTTGTGTGTGTGTGTGTGTGTGTGTGTGTGTGTGAGTGAGTGTTGAACCTTGCTAATGTGGAGTTTATGTCTGACCCCTCAGCTTTCCTGAGAGGGATGGACCCTGCCTACCAGGTGGAGAAGGGACATAAGATCAAACTGGCTGTCGAGGTGGCCGACCCCAATGCTGAGGTCAAATGGCTGAAGAACGGTCAGCCCATCCAACAATCAGGAAGGTAGCTGTGGGGGAAAGAATGCCCTACTAGGCCCACGTGTTCCTAAAAAAGTGAACTCTCTCCATTTGGTCCTGTTGAAGAATCGTCATTAATCCTCTACAATTTAAGGCCAATGGCCACAGGCGCGCCAAGTGACGTCAAAATCTAGAACTCCAATCTCTTGAGCGTCAAAAGACGCAAATGTGGCCATTGGCCTTTAGAGCTCCCAGAATCTCTATACCTTAGAACTCCGACAGAGAGCTCTCTTCCTTGAGTTATCTTTAGAACCCTGCCTTTAGAACTTCAGAACTCACACTTCATTAAGTTATAGTAAGCAAAAAAGATTTTTGTGAATATAATGAGTAAAGGAATTGGTAAATCTCGCTAGCATATCAGAGACACTTCTTTTCAACACTACAGTACTTTAGTCTCAATTTACAGCAAGTATGTGTGAAATGAAATGCTACTCCATCTGTCTACTTGTGATGACCATGTGACCTGTCTCTCTTGTGGTGCCTGGTGACTCCTGTGTGTGGCGGTGGTTCTCTGGATATCTGTGACGACTGTCCCCTGTCAACCCCAGCAAGTGAGTGGCTTCTTTGTGTGTGTGTGTGTGTGTGTGTGTGTGTATGAGAGAGAGAGAGAGAGAGAGAGAGAGAGAGAGTGTGTGTGTGTGTGTGTGTACGTGTGTGTGTGGTGTGTGTGTGTGTGTGTGTGTGTGTGTGTGTGTGTGTGTGTGTGTGTGTGTGTGTGTGTCTGTCTGTCTGTCTGTGTGTATACATGTACGTGTGTGCGCAGTGCAGTTCAGTGAGCGAGACAGTGAGGGAGTTGGCCCTCTGGCTCCCACCCAGGCCAGATAAGAGCGGCTAAGAGCCTGTCACACTGCCCTCTGTAGCCCCCCTCCTCAGAGCGCACTGTATGGGAGAGAGCCTGCTGACATGACAGACGTGGGGTGAAGTAGAGGGGGGGGGGATAAGTGGCCCCGGGTTCCTGGGATCCTATCACCACAGATAAGAATACTGAGGCCAGTTTTCCATTAAGGGCCAGAGTGACATTTGGTGCCATTCCTCAGCTGGAGAGGGTGGGGAGGAATGTTAGTATTGTTATTCACTTTGAGTACTCCAAGATATCCTTTAGTGAGAGAGAGGGAGAGAGAGAGAGAGAGAGAGAGAGAGGGAGGGAGAGAGGGAGGGAGACAGGGAGAAAGAGAGAGGAGAGAGAGGGAGGGAGGGAAGAGGATCAGGCTCAGAATACTCAAAATGGTGACCTGGTCATGTTTGCAGTCGCAACACGTCATCGTTTGGACACACCTTGTCTTGCGGTTCATTTAGTTCATTTTTCTTCTAGTCTTTTTTATCTGGTGTGGTGTGTGCTCTGAAAGTGATCTACGCCGTTGGACCAGAGCGCTTAGCAGTTAGCGATTAGCCCTGTAAACACTTTCAATGTTTCATGAAGGAGAGACCAACGGAATGTCTGTCTGTCTCCCTCTGACTCTATTTACGTCCGTCTGACGTCATAACCCCTCTATTCCGCTGTTGCCATGACATCCAAACCCAAGGAGGAAGCACTCCAAGGGCACGAAGGACACATTTAAATTCAGCTTCAGTCACAGAATATTCCTTTTAATCTGAGGTGGAGATGAGATAGCTGGAGAGAAAATTAAATACAAGCTCCGTCTGTCCACTGTCTTGCTTGGAATCAAAGTTCAGATATCTCACATTGGCTAATGATGTTAGTTTTGTTTTTAGTATTTGAGACATGTCTTTGGAGTTGGTAAAGATCAGAGTTGTTCTGGTGTCGATGTTTAACAGAGAGAATATTTTAAGATAAGATTAAACATGCAAATGTGTGTTGCCTCTCCTCAAACAGACAGAGCCCTCAAAGTTGGCTTCTGTCCCCATCTGCTGAGCAGTAGAACAACTGCAAGTGTGTGTGTGTGTGTGTGTGTGTGTGTGTGTGTGTGTGTGTGTGTGTGTGTGGCTGTTACAATTACACATACTAATTTTACTAACACATGCATTTCACAATAAATATGCTTAACTTTGTTATCAGTTGCTACATATAATGTGTATGCATGGGTGAACTATGGGGCTAATCTGTTTGTTTCATCTCTCTCTGTGTGTGTGTGTGTGTGTGTGTGTGTGTGTGTGTGTGTGTGTGTGTGTGTGTGTGTGTCCGTGTCCGTGTCCGTGTCCGACAGGTACATCTTTGAGAGTGTGGGAAACATGCGGTACCTGACCATCAATCACTGCTCATTGGCAGACGATGCTGCTTACACCTGCCTAATTGGAGAAGAGAAGACTGTCACTGAGCTCTTTGTTAAAGGTGAGACACCAGCATACTGATGAACATACACAGGTTTTTGCACACATAACATGTCAGGGAGGTGAGGAATTTATTCACCAATATGTAAGTGTCTGATGAACTTTGTTAAGGTGTTTTTCTTCATATGTTTACACTCTCAGCCCTCCTTACTGCATTCACGCTGCGTCTAGTGTCTTGTTTCTGAATCCCCTCTGTTCCTATCTCTCCGCCTTTCTATCTTCACCACTGTCTCTGCCTCTTCCTTTTTGTCTTTTGTCCTCCCTCTTTCTCTCTCTCTCTCTCTCGCTCTCTCTCTGTCTCTCTCTTGCTCTCTTTCTGTCTCTTTCTGTCTCTTTCTTATGTCTCTTCGACACCCCTTTATCTCTTTAACTCTCTCTCTCTCTCTGTCTCTCTCTGTCTCTCTCTGTCTCTCTCTTCCCTTTGTCTTTCCCAGAGCCTCCGGTGACCATTCTCCAGAACCTGGAGGACCAGATGGCGATGAAGGGGGAGAGGGTGGAGTTTATGTGTGAGGTGTCCGAGGAGGGAGCCACCGTCAAATGGTAAAATACTGTTACGCCCGCGTGCGACTGCGCACACACACACACACACACACACACACACACACACACACACACATACACACACACACACACACGCACGCACACATACACATACACACACACTCTCTCTCTCTCTCTCTCTCTCTCACACACACACACACAAAAACAAACACACACACACACTCACACTTACACACGTACACACGTACACACACACACACACTCACATAAAAATCTAAAGAAAACGTGTGTGTGCCCAATATTCTCCAATATCCAAGCATGGTCTGTAAATAAAGAGACCCACCATCGGAGCACGAGCACCTGCACACGTGACACGACTGAGCTGATTGGTCGCTATGTGTTTGTAACTGAACTCCCATTCATGAACCTCTAGCACTCTGGTTCCATAGCTGACATTCTCTTCCTGTCCACCAGATGGCATGTGTGCCTCTTGAGCCAGCTGCACCTCCCCACACACACACACACACACACACACACACACACCGCGGCATACCGCTCGGTGGAGGAAGGCTATCGCATGTACACTGGCATGGTGCAGGCTGTATATCTCCCGAGTGCTGTAAATTACCGCTGCTAGGAAAAGGTCACTCTTTCCTTTTAACGCCTCCGCTCGCTGTGTCCTTTAGTGGAGCAGGAAAGTCACCACAGCTTTATGGCGGCCAGAATGACAAACTGGGGAAACTTTCTTCCTCACAGCCAGCCCTGAACAGGTCCAACCAGGTGGCTTGTAGGCTTATCCCATTAATCCATCTGAAATGTCTGGCTTGTTTCTCGCCTCCTTGGTTAAAACTGTCATTTGCTTTAAGGACAGCTGTCTTGGCTTATAGCTGTCCAGATACATATGGTGAATTATTAGAAAATAGCAATGATTTTCTAACCATATAGACATTGTGGTTACTATGGTAATAACTGTGTCAGTGGTGATGACACAGCTTGCTTCTCCTTGCTTCCATATTTATCTATGGATGTAAATACTGCATAGCCGTCAAAAAGACCAGCCCCTCGTTTTTTTTTTTGTCATGGGAGATGTGACATACGCTCAGGCATCAGCATCCAAAACCACCTGCAGCCTCAGCAGCCGTGGGGAGTGGACCGGGCTTCTAATCTGAGCTCTGGTCATTTTCTCAATCCCACAGCTGTTCTCTAATCGAGGAGTGAGAACCAGAGGGGCATAAGTGACGAGGTTTAAATGGCCCTCCGCTGTGCGTCGGCCGCTTTAGAACCTCGACCGTGCATTCATTTCTGTTAATTAGTCGAACGCTATGTCGTCCATTATCCCTTATATATATATTACTGTCGAAAGGACAACATTATTTTATTTATTTTGTTTGGCCTTTTTATGCCTTTAATGAGACAGGACAGTGGAGAATGACAGGAAGTGAGTGGGAGAGAGAGGTGGGTGGGATCCGGAAAGGACCACGGGGCAGGAATCGAACCCGGGTCGCCGGCGTACGGTGCAGGTGCCCCAGCCAGTCGCACCATGGCCGAGGCCAGGACAAAATTATTTTAAAAGTAATTTTAGAGTTATTAGTGAATTA
>NC_055976.1:18404072-18440163 GCF_018492685.1 Alosa sapidissima
GTACTCTTAAGATGAATGTGTTAGAAACGACACAAACGGTGTTGTTCCTATCTGGACGTAGAGATTGTGTTAAAAAAACAAAAAAACACAAGTTGTGTTATTTTCAACACATTTGTGTTAAGAGTGTATGCGTGAGAGCGGTGGAGTGCCATCTGCCCTCCTGCACCCCATAAAGAAGGTCCTGCTTCATGCTGAGTTCCCAGGAGCTTTATGTAGACATGCATTCAGGTGAGTTAAACTGGGAATATGGTTCAACACACTTAACAACATGTTGGTGCGCAGTTCATAATATTTCTATATTCCCAGAGGTTATAAGATATCACTAAAGTCAAAAGAAATCTTTTAGTAGCAAACGATCCTCTTCCCCGATTGCAGCACCCTGGGTCTGATCTAGTCTTGTTGTAAATAACCATTGAAACCCAAGGCATCACGCACCACTGGACATCCCTCATCTTCGGTTGCCATTAGGCGTTTTAATATCGGGGACATTCACAAACACATCAAAGAAATGGTTGTAAACAGTGTCCTTGATTCTTTTGTTTATCCGTAGATGTTATTCTTTTTTTTTCTTTAAACAAATACAAGTAATTTCTGTTGTTCTATTGGCAACCAAGGCTAACTCTATATACCGTTTTTGTAAATTCCTCTGGTTGTATTCCATTCCAAAGGTTTAGCCCTGAGACCATGAAGGCATTAGCCCTGGTCCAGCCTCAGGGCTGCCTTTTCTCCACACACCAGGGTTTGACTCCACAGTGGAAATGGGCCCACCAGAGCAGACACAGTTCAGGGTCAGTCTCTCACTGGGGTCGTGCATTGTCAGTAATCATATGAGTTTACAGTAAGATGATTGGCACTTGGACCTTCCACCTACATTTACCCAGAATACACCACTGCGCAGACTCTCCACGTGCCCCTGTGTACTGTTTTATCCCATGGAACCCTATTCCCAGATGTGGAGCAGGGATGGCGCCCACCCTGCCTCCACTGGTGTGAGTGCCCAGTGTCCACCCTGCCTGTGCTGGTGTGGGTGCCTGGTGCCCACCCTGCCTGTGCTGGTGTGGGTGCCCGGTGCCCACCCTGCCTGTGCTGGTGTGGGTGCCGGGTGCCCACACCCTGTGCTGTGCTGTGCTCTGCTCATGTAGGGTAGGGCCAGAAAGCCGGAGGGGGAGGACACAGAGGATTCCGTCCGCACATGGACCACCGGCAAGAACGGGGAAGTGAGTGCCGGCCCTCCTGGCTGACTAACCACCGCCCCACCAGCACTCTGTGCTCTGGCCCGCATACACACACACACACTCACTCTGATCTCTCACGCTCACACACACTCACTGTGCTCTCTTGCGCTCACACACACTCATTCCGTTCTCTCGCACTCACACACACACACACACTCACTCTGCTCTCTCACGATCACACACACTCATTCCGTTCTCTCGCACTCACACACACACACACACTCCGTTCTCTCACCCACAGACACTCGCACACACTTCGCTCTCTTGTGCTCACATACACACTCTGCCTTCATACACACACACACACTCTGACCTCTCACACACACCGTTCTCTTATCCTCACACACACACTCCTATCCTTTTTGCCCACAGACACACATTCCTCTTCAGAAGTGTGGAGTCACTCAACTCTTTTTGTCATGGTTTCTGACTAAGGCTACGTCTACATTAGGCTAACATAAAAGCTGTCTATTGCACAAAGGCAGTGACTTGGCAGTACATTGCCCATTTCCCCCCAGTTTTCAGATTTTACCTGATGCTTATTTCTTCCCTTTGTACCCATGCTTGTTGACTGTATGTTTGTCAATGATTTTCAGGAATCAGAATTCCAAATTTGAATGCAGATTTTTAACACGGCATAATTGCTTATCTGACCTAGCAACAGTAACATAGGGATGCGGGACTTGACAAAGGGTGAATGGTCATTAGATTTGTATATCAATGGTAATAATATGGATGCAGATTGTATCTACTTTGAAACTGAAACAGTCTTTGGACGCGGAATGGATTTGTTCCTAAAATCTGTATTGAAACATATCCGACCTAGTGTAGATGTAGCCTAACTCTAGCACTCCACTCTCTCTCTTTCTCTCTCTCTCTCTCCTCTCTCTCTCTTTCTCTCACTCGGCCCTCCCGCCTTCACACACACACACACACACCCACACACACAACACACACACTCCACTCTCTCACAGACACACACTCCGCCCTCTCTTCCTCATACACACACACTCCTCTCTCTCTCACACACACACTCCTCTCTTTCTCTCTCTCTGATGACACACACTCCACTCTCTTGCCCTCACAAACACAAACTTTGCTCTCTCTCTCTCTCTCTCTCTCAGACACACAGTCCTCTCTCTCGCCTTCACACACTCTCACTCCACTCTCTCTCTCTCTCTGACACATCCTCTTCAGACACCTGGCGTCATCCAGCTCTCTTTGTAGCTAACTAACTCAAGCTCTCGGCCCCCCCCACCCCCTCTCTCTCTGAGACAAACACTGTCTGGCCCGTCTCTTCAGACACTGACAGCAGCAAAGCCGTCTTTGTTGCCTGGTTATTCATCTTCATCTTTTGACCCTCTTGTTCTTCTTCTGCATCGTCTGCCTGTGGTCTGGTGTTGTTCCGTCCTCTCTCTCTCTCTCACGATCACTCACCTGCTCTGTCCGTGGTTCCGTCTCTGGATCTCCTCAGCAGAAATACCTCTTCCTCTCCTCCTGTCTTCCTCTCTTCATTTCCTTTTCTCTTCACCTTCTGTCCACCGCCCCCCTCCGTCCCCCCACCCTATTTTTCTCAATGCATCACAATCTCCTGTCATTCTTTTCTTTCTGTTTTCTTTTCTTCACATCCTCTCTATTTCTCTCTATTTCAACCTCTTTCTCTCTCTCTTCCTCCCTCTCTCTCCCTCCCTCTCCCTCTCTCTCTGGCCTGCTCCCTCTCTCTCTGGCCTGCTCCCTCTCTCTCCCTCCCTCTCTCTCTCTCTCTCTCTCTCTCTCCCTCTCCCTCTCTCTCTGGCCTGCTCCCTCAGGCTTCTCTGGCACTGGCTTGCTCCTTGTTGCATGTGGTTCTGCACTCGTGTGCCAAGTGACCCCAAGAGGACAGAGAGCTCTGCGAGCCACCTGGCCCTGCCTTCCTGCCCTGTACGTAGACGACTGACTCCGCTAAGGAAGCAGGAAAGGACGGCAGGAGAGGCTGCAGGAAAGGACAGCAGGACATCAATGGGATTTTAATGCAGCTTTTTTGATCAGTCCAGTACAACACTGGACAGTTCCTATCTTTGTGAAACTGTAGTCACCTCTCTTTCAATGCACATCTTAGCCTTAAAGCTAGACAGATTTAAGAGCACTAATCTCTTTTTAATGTTATTTTTATATTTCTTGTGTATAATATATAATTATACATTATATGTATAACTTATCTTTTGCTCTTAAATGTAGGACAAATGTAACTGTATGTAATTACCATCCAATTCAATTAACATCACAAATGTAACCCGTTTACTGGCACAGTGATAAAGACAGGTCATCTCCTGGTTCTCCCAGGTGAGTGCACGTTTAAACGTCTGTTTAGCCGCCTATCTGTCCATATCAACGTCTGCACACGGAGTCTGACCACTGCAGACCGTAAGTAAGGGGTGAAATGTCCTGGCGTGTCCTGTTGTCAGCTGGAAAGGGGTGTGTCCTGTTGTCAGGAAGTATAGGGCATGTCTTTGTTGTCTGTGCTGGGTTTGTTTGTTTATTGTTACCGTGGATACTTGTTCAGCATGGCCAGAGCAGAGGACTGAGACTGCTCTCCCATATGTGTGTCGTTGGTCATGTTGGGCTATTGGGTTGACCTGCATTGAGAACATGTCAGAAGTATTTGACCATGAGATACAAGTATATGAGACACTACGCCACTTATGTCAGCCAGTGACATATGGATATGAATGTATAGAATATATATTTTTATATCATATAGCAGACAACAGATGTCAACAGATCATCATTCATCAAAATTTATTGTGCATGGATCGACACACAGTAAACTCTATGAAGTACCTGAGTAATATCCTATTCAAATACTTCACATATGACACATGTATCTGATGCAAGCCTTGCTGGATGACGGCACGTCGTATTGGCCGGAGGAGGTGTCAGTTAAGTGTCTAGCCAGTGACGGTGGGATTAACTTCCTGTGGTTGTGGCCTAGGTGATCACAGAGGCCACCTCAGATGGGCGTGTCCACGTGGAGAGCACAAAGGGCCACTGCATCTTCACCATCGAGGGGGCGGAGCGTCAGGACGAGGGCGTGTACTCCGTCATCGTGCGGAATCCGGCGGGAGAGGACCAGGCTGACATTACCGTCAAAGTCGTAGGTAAGACCAATAGCGATGCAATCACAATAAAGGTCTATCTATCTAAAATCCCAATACTCCACCATATCCCCCTCATGGCATCCTGGTTATGAAACAAGTCCTACAGGATGATATGATTAAAGGGGCCATCTACGATTCTAAGCGATTTCTAACACTTTTCTGTCACATTCTGCGGATATCTCCTCATGATCTCCATTCCGTGAGTACACTGTTAAAAAACTCGGCCTTCATACACACCCATAGCTCCGTGAGTGAACTGACCACCAAACATAACAGAACTGTTCCAGCCAATTACTGATAAGTGGGATATAGGCGTGTTCGACTTGAGGCAGATCTGTGCAGATCTGACTTGATGTGATGCATGCTGGGTTGAACACAATGCATACTGGGATGGACGGAATGCTTGCTGGCTAGAAATTCTGTCCGACTTCTGTCAGCCGGGGAGGGACTTACCACCGTGACACCATGTCACATGACCTTAAAATATCGTGGGAGTCTTAGCCTGCAGACAGATCTTGCAGTTGCCTTCCACAAGCTGCACGAGCTAAAACACGCCCTCATGACGTCAGTTCAAAGACGTGATAGGGCCTTTTGGGAGGAATGTCCTCATGACGATTTTGACGGGAGTCTCATGGTGCTTTCTTATGTTGGAATATGCGAAAATAAACAGAAATCGAAGGGATACCTTCTTATACGTGATTTCTTCAACAATGGTAGGCTAGCCTACTGAAAACGTTTGGATATTCTGTTATTTTCTGCTGTTGGCCAAATAGATAGACACACATATTGGGGAAACACTTGATATTGAATTTATGTGCTACAAATGCAGGCCTGTTAACTGTATGACAAGAGTGGTTTATTTAAACTACATCATAAGAATTTATTTCGTCAGTCATCATGCTCATTTTAATGAGTAAGAATGAAAGTTCTGCTGTATTTATTGCAAACAAAATTCCGCGATATCTCTCGCGATGTCTCCTGCGAGTCACGTCCGGGATGAGCTGCCCTCTGTTGTAGCTCCTCCTGGCTAGCATCTGAAGATCACGTTTACGTAGAAAGCCAGACCAAGTCAGATCTGCCTCAAATCGAACACGCCTATTGAGTATTCATGACATTGAGCTTTGAACGATTTCCGGGGCACGAGTTGGAGGACCGAGGACCGAGGCTATGCTAAGCTTTTGGATGCAGCCCTGCTTGCGCAAGGCAGGTGCAGCCGTGCTGTCATAGTGATGACCCCTGCTGACTGATTTGACCCTTGTCCTTTTACATATCTCACAGTTCGGTTTACATATCTCATAGTGGCCAGACATACTGTAATGCCCGACAAGAAAACCTGTCTGGTTACATAGCGGTGTGGTGTTTAGTACCGTATCCTGTGTGGTTACATCTCATCAATTGAGAAGGGTCTGTTGTCAACGAGACTACCCATGTCCCTCATCGTTGCATAAACACCATTACATCTACAAGGCCAGAGCTCGTTGTTGGTCTACTCTCGTCTCAGCTGTCACTCACGCCAGCGGCTCTTAATCAGGCCCAGAGATCAGCTCTCCTCCCTCTCACATTACTGCTCAGGGCCCTAAAGAGGACTGGGGGAATGGGAATGGGCCGCACCATTAAATCTAAATTTAAGTGCAGAGCGCCGCTGCCGTGGCATGAAAGGACGGGGAAGAGGCTCGGCTCAGCTCGGCTCGGTGCTCTCATCTCGTCTTGTCTCCGGGGAGAATGTGCGTCTGGAGGAAAGTAATTGTGGTTCCAGCGAATGGTTAAACGCGGACAAGGTCTCCCATGGGCAGTAAAATGGTCTGATTTATTAGAGGATCATTACCTTGTGCTGTATACGGCTATTACTGAATTCACTGGATTACTTGCAGACACACACATAAAAAAAACAGCCAGTAACAGACACACACAAATAAATGTGTTTGCAAACACAGACAGACACACATACACACACACACACACACACACACACACACACACACACACACACACACACACACACACACACACACACACACACACACACACACACACACACACACGTGCTTGAAGACACATATAGACAGACACATATACACATTCCCCTTAGTGTAAATGCATGGTTGTCCAGGAGTTGTCGGTCACCTGTTCTATCAACCTCTCTGTAGAATTTATAGCTGTCTTTACTCCTGACTTACTTTTACAACCTCAGCTCATGAGTACCTAGGAGTAGCACATATACACACACACACACACACACACACACACACACACACACACACACACACACACACACACACACACACACACAAACACACACTGAAACATGTGGCACTGTGGAATGTTGTGTTCTCCCCAACTCTACAGATGCTTTCAAAGTCTTTTACTTTCTGCCCTAGATGTGCCCGATCCTCCTCAGACTCCCAGAATCCTCAGCGTTGGGGAGGACTCCTGTGTTGTCCAGTGGGACCCTCCGCTCTTCGATGGAGGATCACCAGTCACTGGTGAGTGAGTGGGGTGAATCAGTCAACTACAGTGTTTCATTATGGGACCAATGAATGAGATGCTGCACAGCACTTCTGTTGCATGACACTCAGAAACACAATAATGCAGAAAACTATTCATTTCCTCTGATACTCCAGACAAGACAACACTCAAAATTGAAAACGGGCTCCACAAATTAATTTCCTATCCTATGCATAGGCAGAGATTCCCTTACATTCCTCCATATACATCTTGTAGTTAACTTTTCAAATACATGTCCATGTTGGACAGCAGTGGCTTAAGAAGGCAGTTTCCCCATTAAATGCATTTTTTTAATCTTTAATGGTCCTTATGCTAGGTGTATTGGTTGAACTCTAATCCTGTTCTCTAAGCCCTGAAGGCTATCACATCCATTTGCATATCTCATGAAAGTCTTCACCCTCACCTACATCCTGAAAGAGATGTTATGTTTGTCAATATCGCCTGTGTACTGTATTTAGCCCATTTCCTTCTCATCAGGTTATGTGCTTGAAAGAAAGAAGAAGAAGAGTTACCGCTGGATGCGTTTGAACTTTGACCCCCACAAGGACACCACGTATACAGCCAGGCGGATGATTGAGGGCATGGCGTATGAGATCAGGGTGTACGCCGTCAACGCCATCGGAATGTCACGCCACAGCATGCCCTCCCAGCCATTCGTGCCAGTCGGTGAGTCTCGGCATCAGCCCTACGAGGTGACGCACACACTCAATCAATCAGAGACACTCGTGAGGCTATATGTGAAAACTCAACCAATCAGGGACACTCATGAGGCTAAATCTGATTACTCATTACATCCCATTACTGATGGGGTATTTTGTTCTGGTGATTGAAATATGAAAAGTTATAAATTGATTCTGTGAAAGCCAAAGTTATAAATTGATTTTGTGCAGAAAAAGTTATGTTTAGTTGGAAAATGTTTAAAACATGTTCTGTACTGTACTTGCTGAAACATATACCTTTCACCTTGGCTATATTACAATATCAGTGATATTATTATCACTTCATGATGGTGTATGAAGAAAGGGTTTCTGTATCTCGATCATGCTGTCTCTACTGTATTTCCAGCTGTTATGTAAGAGTATGAGGGTGGCATGAGGTGCACTGTTGTCACAGATAGCCATTTGTAAAGTGAGGAAGGCCACAATAATACAGAGTTGTAAAAGTCCTGCCACATGAGGAAATGAGGCAAATACAGAAGGAGAGGAGATGAAGAGACAGATCGATATAGAGTGTGAAAGAGTGTGCTTGAGAATAATCAAGAGAATGAAGAGAAAAATTATATGTGGCCTCTCTCATTTTGAACCATAAAGCTCTTCAACAGACCCTAACCTTGTGAAAAAGAGATGCAAAGAGATTTAGGGCTCTATTTTAGCGATCGGAAACGCCTGGTCAGAGACACAAAGTTTAAGGTGTGTCCAGGATACATTCGCTAATTAAACGGCATAATTTTGTTTTTGCGCATTGTCAAAAAGGGTT
The DNA here is from genome assembly GCF_018492685.1 of Alosa sapidissima. NCBI lineage: Eukaryota > Metazoa > Chordata > Actinopteri > Clupeiformes > Clupeidae > Alosa > Alosa sapidissima. Next base: position 18,412,426 of record NC_055976.1, read on the forward strand.
GTTCTTATGTCATAGGTGTGTTTTGGGCATAACATCCTTAATACCAACATCTGTCATACCCTTTAACAGCAAACAGTGCAACAGCAAACAGTGCAACATCAAACAGGCGTTGGTATTTTGACAGTCATCGCATTTGAATGAACACTGCAAAAAATGATATCTTACCAAGTGTTATAATCTTATATTAAGATAAAAAAATCTAGTTAGTATTGTTTTTAGTAAAAATATACTTACTTTGAGCTCTCTTGTAAGATTATTTGACTTTAAATAAGTCAAAATCTTATTAAATTAAGAAATAAAAACAAATAAATTGATCTGCCTGTAGAGTAAGTAATTTTATCTTAATTTAAGATAAGATTGAAGATTTAAGACAATTTAAGGTAAATGTACTCACTCCACTGGCAGATACATTGGTAACACTTTATAATAACTACACACAATTCATCATTTATTACTTACTAGTTACTTATTAGTTAATGGTTTGTTCATCATTAGTAATTTCTTGTTCATACATAATTTATCATCAGTAAAGCATTTGTTCACACAATTATAAATGGTTTGTTCATAGTAAATAAGCCAATCCAAAAAATATGTTTGTAAGTACATGATTTATACTTAATAAGTAATGAAACAACCACTTATAATGAAATCCTTTTCTTATTATAAACCAGTTGCAAACTATTACAAAATGCTTTGTTCATCATTTGTTAAGCATTGTTCCTATGTTAATTCTCATAAATAAAGTATTTGTACACACAGTTATAAATGGTTTGCTCATAGTAAATAAGCCTATATCTAAAATATGTTCATGAATTATTGTTAATACTTTAATACTTAAATTATGCAATAATATTTTGTTGATGAAGTAATATTTCTAGTATTTAACAGTTGTTACATACACATGCACTAATGATTAGTTAGGGTAAGGATACATATTTTATAAACCACTTCCTAATACTATAATTCATGATTAACTCAGGAGTTACAAGTGGTTAGTTAATGATATTTTGTGAGCTTATCTAAAGTGAGGACTTTCTATGCCTTGCAACACATTTTCAAATGAGTTATAAAGTTTACATTCACATTCATTCATTTAGCAGACAAGCGACATACAATTGTGAAAGACGGGAATTGAACCCCCAACTTTCCACGCTACTGCATGCTGGTCCAGCCCCTTATCCACTACACTACCTTGGCCCAGATAGAAAATGCCCACAATTATGCAAGAGTTTCTGTTATCTTCTACTACACACTGCTATTAAACATCTGTAAACTATTATTAAATGCTGTATTCTTCGTTAGTAAAACATTATTCCTACATTAATTCTCATCTGTAAATCATGTTTACACACAGTTAAAAATGTGTCTTGCCCTTTAATTTCATTGACGTGTAAGTCGCTTTGGGTGAAAGTGTCGGCTAAATGAATAAATGCAAGTGTAAACTCATTTGTAACTCATTTGTAAATGTGTTGTGAGGCATAAAACGTCCTCACTTTAGATGAGCTCGCAAAATATCATTAATTAACCACTTGTAACTTCTGAGTTAATTATGAATTATAGTATTAGGAAGTGGTTTATAAAATATGTATCCTCACCCTAACTAATCATTAGTACATGTGTATGTAACAACCATTAAATAATGAAAATATTACTTAATCAAAAACATATTATTGCATCATGTATTAAGTATTAACAATAATGTATAAACATATTTTAGATTTAGGCTTATTTACTATGAACAAACTATTTATAACTGTGTGAACAAATGCTTTACTGATGATAAATTAGAAATTATTAATGATGAACAAACCATTAACTAATAAGTAACGAAGGCTTAATAAATGATTAATTGTGTGTAGTTATTATAAAGTGTTACCGATACATTTAGTATAAAGTATCGTTATACTAAAAACAATACTAACTAGATTTTTTATCTGAATATAAGATTAGAACATTATAGCATTTTTTTTTGCAGTGAATCTGCTTGCACGTGAGACCGTGTATGGAACACAGGGATTCCACTAAATTTACTAAAACCTGTGTGATATCTAGCAGAGTATAGCCTACATGCATCGGCACTTGTCTATTATTTAAACTCATAGGCAGGGGTGTAGTGGTAAAAAGAGGTGGGTAAACTATAAATTCTGTGATCATCGTAAGGGACTGCGCCATGCGGTATTTTTTAAAAATGGGTTGATAAACTCTATTTCTGAAATTTTAGAGGTGGATAAACTGTGCTTACTTGTGTTAAGCCTCCACTACAGCCCTGCTCATAGACAAAGTGAAATTAAGACAGTTAATTCTACACAGTTATTTACTTTCACTATTGAATGACAAGGGCTTACAATCGAAACACCTGAAAAAACACCTGAAAAAAGCAACACTTACCCCAATAGGTTCGAATGACTAAATAAAAATCCTAAGGATATGTATCCTGCAGACGAGTTGTTTGGGACTTGTTGCCAAATGCTGCTTACATCTCGTGACAGTGCGCGTTCAGCTGTGCTTTATACAGTATATGCCTTTCACTTTAGACCAGGTTTTCCTTGGTCAGTGGCGTAATAATTTTTAGATAGCGTGTTAGATAGCGATTTTTGGGCCATTCACCAGACCACACCTGTTTCGTTAATTGACACACACATGGGCGCAATGTTTAATTAAAGGGCAGAGCATGGCGAAAATTCAGCACTGAACTGGTGCGTCGCACTTTGCACTGGGTATACGATAGGGCCCATAAAGTACAAGGAGAAAGTAAAGACAGAGAGATTGAGAGACCAGGAAAGAAAGAGAGCAGTTAGAACGCCTGAGGCCCTGGAGGTTAGTTCTATCCACAGAGGACACTTCAGAGTGGAGTTCCAAGTCTGGGGAACCGATGGAACATTCTCTTTTCCGTGTCTACACCTTCCTCATTTCTCCACCTTCTCCTCCCTATTCTCCACCTTCCCCTCCCTCTTCTTCAGCGTCTGCACGGACAGGCGCCCGAGCATCTGTAGCCGGCTGATTAGGAAACTATCCTCGGTATTCCCCTCTATAAATAAAGGCACCTTAGCTCGCTCGCTTGTGTGCGTGGAAGGGCGGTTGATGTCCAGCCTCCACCGGTGGCTCAGTGGCCAGGGGCACTGTGGGGTGGGGAGACCCCTCCCAAAGAGAGAGAGGAAGGAAGGACACGCAGACAGCTGAGTGGACTTTGACTGGCTACTTTCCCTAAAGGGACAGACACGCTTGCCGGAAGCAGGGAGTGTGTGAACGTGTGTGTGTGTGTAGCTGTGGTTGTGTGTGTGTGTGTGTGTGTGTGTGTGTGTGTGTGTGTGTGTGTGGGCTAGGGGGTCCACCACTCACTCCGAGAGTGAGAGAGGAGAGGAGGCTTTACTGGCAGCTTGAGCCCGGCGTGAAAGACAAAGGACAAAAATGACCAAACCCGCGCTGCCCAAGACGGCAGAGAAGAAGCCGGCTGAGGAGGCCCCAGCAGAGGCCCCAGCAGAGCCCCCAGCAGAGCCCCCAGCAGAGGCCCCAGCAGAGCCTGCCGCCCCACCGGCCGAAGAGCCTGCTCCTCCTCCCCCAGCTGAGGAGCCTGCCCCTGGGTCAGACGCTCCCCCAGCTCCCCCGGCGGAGGATGGAGCTCCGCCAGCCGAGGGAGAGGTTCCCGCGGAGGGAGCGCCGCCGCCTGCAGAGGGAGAGGCACCGCCAGCAGAACCTGCGCCGGAACCCCAGCCCGAGCCCGAGCCAGAACCTGTCGGCAGTAGGCTTCCATTTCACACTCTCTCTTTGGGTCAAAGTCATCGAGTGCCTGTGGATTGTACACACCTGTGTGAATCGTTTGCGAATTTATTCAGCTTTGTGTGAAATAGGAATTTCAATAGTATTTAGAAGTTGAACTAACATCTTAAGGATATGCTTAGTATATGTGCACACTGGGGTGTTTTTTAAAAGAAGTTACAAATAGTTAAACACCTATGGCTAGGTCTGTGAAAAACATTAATGTTTGATGTCGTTCCATTCATAGGTTAAGGTTATTTGTGGCATGAGAGAATAGGGTTGTGTTTGTGTGTGTGTGTGTTTGTGTTATGTGTGTGTGTGAGTGTGTGTGTGTATCTGTGAGCTGTTATCAGAAGGCTGTTAGGCAGCCTGATGTAAATCTGCCAGCAACCACAGAAGGCGCATGTCACAGATATCTGCGCTATTGTCGTGCTCCCGCCTGTTTCTCGTCTTGTGCCACGTGTGTGTGCTCTGGCGTGAGCACTATATCAGTACTGACCACTGCCATAGCAGTGTCCTCCTCCTCACACAAAAAAAGCTTTGTCTGCTTCAAGGTTAATGCAGTGCTGTTAATGCACTGAGTGCTTTAAGTATTGCTCATGTTATGGTATACATTAGATGCATATATTAAACCTGTGCATTCCATCTTTTGAAGTGTATAAAGTATGGAACGAAGAGGCTAGAAATATTGTTGTATTTTTGTATGGTAACCTTTGACCTTGGCTGTCATTGGCAAGTATGGGGTCACAGGTCACCTTTTCCGCCGCCTTCTTTTGGCGTGACAGCTCCCATGTGACGTCATCATCGCGTAGGTCGACGACACTTGGTTGACAGTTTGACAGATGGCTGGCGATATATATACCTGCATACAGAGTACGACTGAATGTTTTGTTTTGAAGTGATTTATGTTTAATGGTTTTGGCGTGTGTCAGCAACGTATACCAGACAAATGGGAGTGCTTATGTGTAAATCCAAGCTACTGCAAACACATGCAATGAGTTATAGTACGTCTGCACAAGCACTAAGCTAAGTCTACAGTAAAAATAACAAGGATATGCCTAAGCTTATAGTATTTTCAAGGAATAACATTCAAAATATTTGAACTTGGTTAATTGGCGGAGGGGACATCTTTTCTCTCTCACTTATTTTTCAAGGAGACTGCAAGATCGCAACTGTCTTGATCAGATCTGGGACCAAACAGGGCAAGATCTAGTCTAGGATAACTTGTGTGTGGACCTATTATTCCCATTATACAGGCACTCTGAAACAAGGTGAGGGTGGAAGTACAGTTTTTACACAGATAGGACAGAAAGAGATAAGGACCAACCACACCGGTTAGATGCTTGGAGACTCATGATGACGTAACTTAGAATCAAAGAGCATCTGACAGCTCATGATGACGTCACTGAGAATCACAGAGCATCTGACAGCAACTGAGTCTGGACCAAAGATTCTAGAACAGAGCTCTGTTCTAGAATCTTTGGTCTGGACTCTTTTGTTTCAGTAACATTATGAGGTCACTTGTCTTAGCATCATTCCCCCTTCTAGCATTAGCTTAGCGTCTATGGTTTCCAGTCATGTCAGCTCTTGATTTCTGGTGTGTGTAAGCCTGTGCTGAAGGATGTGGTCTTACGGGATGGCCCAGACTGACCACAGTGGGGAGCAGAGCTGCCAACCCTCACATTTGATTGGTGTAAGAGGGTGTGAAGCCAATCAAATGAATGAATCTCACTCTCAATGTGTGAGAGTTGGCAGCTCTGGTGGGGAGAGATACTCTAGGAAGACTTTCAGTAGTTTCCAGGGCTCCTGTGAGTGATTGGCAGCTAACTGCAGCTATCTCCCTCTATTCCTTTCTCTTTTTTCTCTCTCCCTCTCTCTTCTCTCTCACTCTCTCTTTCTTTCTCTCTTCCTCACACACACTTGTCTCGTTCTCGCTGTCTTAGTCCAAACCGTTCAAACTGTTCCCAGTGAACTTCCATCTTTTCCTTGTTTCAGAATGGCCTTATACTGTAAGTGGACCTGTATTTCCACAACTATAAGACATAGCTAACATCTGCTGCCATTTTGGATGGCACAGCAGCAGTTATGTAATGTACAGTTTTACACTAGCCGAGACATTGCTACCTGTCATTGCGATTATTTCCTTCAAAATGGTTTACATATTAACATGGGGCCATGTTTTTGATCATAGTAGATTGGTGATGATTGATGATTTATACAGTGAGATGAGGGTGGCATTCACCCAAAGGAAACAAAATAAATAAATAAATAAAAACACCCACCTACCTACCTAAACTCTCTTTGAGTAGATGTAAACTCTATCTGTTTGGTGAGTGTCCTCTCCTTTTTCCCAGCCCCAACCAGTGAGCCCCTGGGCCTTTGCGTTGATGACATCAGTGACACGACCATCTCACTGAAGTGGAAAGCTCCAGATAGGCTGGGATCGGCTGAGCTCGACGGCTACGGGGTCGAGTACTGCAAGGAGGGCAGTGAGTATCAGAGACAGGACATAGTATAATGGGACCCAGAGACAGGACACAGTGCAATCAGGGATGGATTACTGCATGGGCCTACCGGGCCCAAGGGCTCAGGGCGCCCTGAAGCCCAAGCCATTGCATGGAATCATTGCCTCAATATCAACACATCAGGATGTAGGCTATGAATCTGATTGAATTATTACACTTATTTACATTGAATTATTACACTTACATACAACACTTATATACAGCCCCAGGGGCCCAAAAGTTCATAATCTGTCCATGAGTGCAATGGGACCCAGTGAGGGGAGACAGGCTGATGGCACACAATGACAGATACAGTCATAGGGGACACAGTAATAGGGGGTAGTGATGAAACACAGAGAATGAGACATAGAGAAGAGACACAGTAATGAGACCTAGTGATGGGACTCAGGTACTTTATGGGACCTAGTGATGAGACCTATTGATGGGACTGAGGTATGGGACCTATTGATGAGACCTAGTGATTAGACTGAGGTATGGGACCTAGTGATGGGACTGAGGTATGGGACCTAGTGATGAGACCTAGTGATTAGACTGAGGTATGGGACCTAGTGATGGGACTGAGGTATGGGACCTAGTGATGGGACTGAGGTATGGGACCTATTGATGAGACCTAGTGATTAGACTCAGGTATGGGACCTAGTGATGGGACCTAGTGATGGGACTGAGGTATGGGACCTATTGATGGGACTGAGGTATGGGACCTATTGATGAGACCTAGTGATTAGACTGAGGTATGGGACCTAGTGATGGGACTGAGGTATGGGACCTAGTGATGGGACTGAGGTATGGGACCTATTGATGAGACCTAGTGATTAGACTCAGGTATGGGACCTAGTTATGGGACCTAGTGATGGGACTCAGGTACTGTATGGGACCTATTGATGAGACCTAGTGATTAGACTCAGGTATGGGACCTAGTGATGAGACCTAGTGATGGGACCTAGTGATGGGACTCAGGTATGGGACCTAGTGATGGGACTCAGGTATGGGACCTAGTGATGGGACCTAGTGATGGGACTGAGGTAAGGGACCTAGTGATGGACTGAGGTATGGGACCTAGTGATGGGACCTAGTGATGGGACTGAGGTATGGGACCTAGTGATGGGACTGAGGTATGGGACCTAGTGGGTTCCCCCTCATACACCCATGAGACCACACAGAGCATTATTCGTTACCTGCATTCTCTCTCCTAGTCACATTGGGCACATAGCAACTCTTTTGGGAAACACACTCCTGGTGCTTGTCTGGTCCAAACTTAGGGACGGTTAAGATAAAAGTAAGTAAGAATGTGTGGGTGGCAGAGCAGAGATAATAGTGGGAGACAGGGCTCATTCAGATAAAGGGTTCTCCGCTCAAACTGTGGAGATCCACTCAAGAGTCCCCTACCAAATTTGGAAATGACTGCAAGTAAAAAGTATCTTCAGAGATCTACACGCTGACAGATTAGATTTTTTAATTACATGTGTAGAGACAAAATAAGCATTTATTCAGCACAGTTTTTTTTTAAGTGAATATTGGCTACATATCCTGTCACTCACAACACATGTAGTTTGTGAAACTACTCAAAAAGAAAAACACTAAAAACTCGCACCTGGTTATCAGTCGGCACCATCTCCAGTTTTGTGTCTCACACCACAGCCTGCCAGACCCAGACGCTCTGCTGTCAAGAGCACTGGGCCAGCGCCAGCAGCATTAGCACACCGCTAACGCTAATTAAATCTGTCCATCGAGGTGTCAGATTCAGAGTTTAGCAAACAACAGGTGTACGAAACACTACATATAAGCCCCCTTTTGGACCGGACCCGTCTTGGCCCAGGTTCTGATGACCAAGGAGTGGAGTGGAGTGGAGTAGAGGAGAGACAACAACCCTAACTGCGCTCATCACGTCTGTGAACTGTGAGGCCCAAATCACTTGACAGGATGCGACAGTTAAGAGAGAGCACACACAGGTGGCCCATCCTCCTCCCTCTCACCTCTGCCCGAGCCAAACTAGCTGTGGGCCAGAAGGCGAGAAGGGGTTCCCATGCCCTTCTGGCTAGGGACAGACAGGACATTAATAAAAATGAGCCAGGCAGAACACATACTGGACTCATTAGTTAAGACCTGTAATTGCGGAAGTTAATGAAACATAAATTACAGAAAGTTAGTTAAAGACATATTGATAATTGCCTTCATACATTGAAGATTTATAGATGGAGTTAAGAAGAGTGTGATGGTCTACAAATGTGTTGTTTATTTTTTTATTTATCTTTTTAGGGCATAGTCTGCCGGAAGTGTACCTATGTTCCCCGCTTTGTATGGGACCGGGGAACATAGGACCCTAACCCTAAACCTAACCCCGAACCTGGGGAACATACAACCCGGGGAACATAGGGATGACCCCAGTCTGCCTTTGTTGGAGGAATTTTGAATGTCATTTTGAGACTAAACTTGATCTGTATCCAAACCCTCATCATCTCTACATTGTACTTCTGAAAACAACAGAAGATAACTGAAAGTACTGACAGAAAGTCCAACCGGCAGTACTGCTGAAGCATATTCCCTTTCCTGTCATTTTGAGTTGAGGCCAACTCTGGTTAGTACTGTAATTCCAATGGGCTAAAGGATGTGTCTCTTCTTGTTTCCTCTCTAGCTGATGAGTGGATTCCTGCCTTCGAGGGTCTCACTGAACGCACCTCGGTCACCATCCGTGACCTGCCCACGGGGGAGAGGATGCAGTTCCGTGTGCGGGCGTACAACTTGGCTGGCCCCAGCTCCCCAGCTAGCCTAGCACAGCCTGTCACCATCCGAGAGATTATGCGTGAGTGTCACACACACACACTAACTAACCATTCTCTACTGGGGGGGAAGACACAGGGACACCTTGCTATGTGTTAGCAGAAGACTGGACACACAGCTGCACAAAAAAACATCAGTAGATGCCAGGTTGTAGCAAATTGCTAGTTTCCGCCCATAGTCCCTGGACAGGTAGATGGCACGATAAAATACAGAATTTAAAAAAAAAAAGTATTTACAGTATACAACACAGATACTTAAAGTCATAAAAATCTACAGACATTATTGTTCCCCTATCCCACCCCATATAGAGCTAAAACTAGACCCCCTCCCCCATAAACACACAGTAATTTAGCACATCAATTCACTGATTCACAAGCTAGCACTGGACAAGGCACACCGCTACATGCTAACACCAGAAAGAGCCCACTGCTACAGTACATGCTACCAAACTGGACAAACTGCTACAAAATAACACACACTAACCAACACTGCTGCATGCTGGGACTGGAGGCTGGACATTGCTACAGGCGAGACCTGCCTACGTCATTCTAACACTCGTATGACTATTCTACTAGCACCTGCTGCTGTTGTTTATAAGGTTTAACTCTCACATCCATCTGGAAGGATGATCAATTAGCCAAAATAAAGTGTGAATAGTAATCTGTCTGCACTCATTCAGTGTGTGTGTGTGTGTGTGTGTGTGTGTGTGTGTTGGGGGGATATCAGTTTTACCTCCCTCACTCAACCTTAAGGTCTTTAACTGACAGGGGGGTGGGGGTAGAATCTCACAGTCTTAAGTTACCCCTCTTGGACTCCTTGTCCCTTTCTCACCTAACTCTAGCCTCATCAAAGCCCATGTTTCACATGTGTCACTGGATTGGGTACTGCTCCTTGGCATCTTGGCAGGATGTCAGGAGGATGCCACACCAGTGTGGTCTCATGGGTGTATGAGGCATTGCTAGTGTCAAACACATGATCTCCCTTCTTTGAAAGAGAGAGATCATTTCCTTTAAGTCTGGGCTGATAATTGATTGCTTGTTTGTACAGAACGCCCCAAAATCTGGATACCCCGCCATCTGCGACAGACCCTGGTGAAGAAAGTCGGGGAGACTGTCAACTTGGTGATTCCCTTCCAGGTCAGTGGGTCTGTCTTTCCTGTTATACAGTGTTCTTTGGGCAAAGGAGATGAACAAGGAAAAGGAAAATATCCACTCCCATCCTTTTTTGCTCCCAAAGGTGATTTAACTGTACTGAACGTTTCGACCACTTTGGTCTTCGTCAGGTTCGACCACTCTGGCTGTCTTCGTCAGGTACATCCTACCTGACGAAGACCAGAGTGGTTGGAACGTTGTATAATTAAATCACCTTTGGGATCAATGGCAATGTTTATTATCCGACACCTGTTGGAATACAGGTGTGCGTAGTACACTCTTACATTACAAGGGAGATGAACATCCATTTCCATGGGTGCTGTCTCTGCTCTCTAAAATAATCATAAGCATGTATCCATCAATACAAAGCAATACTTGGTATCCTCTTTGCACTGGTTCTTTGTCTGTACACCAAGTTTGTATTTTCTGTTCAAAATGTAGTCGGACTTTATATTTGTTACTGTTTTGTAATCATAGCTATCACTGCTTTCGTCGCATCAGTGGCTAGGTTTTGCACCACTGTGGAGGGATCCTGGTGGTTCTTGACAGCATGTTTGGGATCTCCACTAGGATCATCTCGAAGGCCACGCCAACTCTCTGCCCTCTGCCTTTACCCTTCCTGCCTTAAGGGAGGTTAACAGAGCGGTGGACTGCCCTCCAAAAATACACCCCAACTTTCCGTGTCTTTTAGCCCCTTGGCACCCCCAACTATCGGACCCTTGCACCGCCGATCACTTCCCAGGCCTTTTAGTGTGTGTCAGTCTGAAATCAGAGCCAGAGTCATGGGCCACAGACATGGGCTAGTGTGTGTAACACCCTGCTCCAAAACACTATTAATACATAGACACATAGCCCCTGCTCTCAACCCCTACCCCCCGAAACTGTATCTGAGCACCCCAACTGCAGAGTATGTGGGATGGGTGGAAAACACTTGTATGCAGCTGTGTCTGTGTGTGTGTGGAATTGGAACCCACAGCCTAAGAGCCCTTTGTGAATCCTATATGAATGCACTGGACAGTGGCCAAACTCCAGTCACGGAGAGTAATCATCATTAAGATGCCTCGTTGCCTGCACATGTGTTTTAGGGTGCATTTCCATAGCCCTCAGATCTATTGTATACCATAGCCATGTCAACATCAGGGAACAATAGGCATGAGTGTAATGAGGATTACGCATGCGGTCGATGTACTGTAGCCACTTACAGTGTATGTTTGTGTAACAAGGGCATGGTATTTGGAAAACGTTGAGAGACATTACCAGCATAGTAATGGAAACTAGAAAATCAGGTGCAAAAAAATGTGAGACCAGGAAAGCATAAATTTAGAGAAAACATTGACATTCAGCTTTTAGAAATAGTTTTGTCTTTTGCAATCTCTTTTTCCTTTACATATAGACCCTTTCAACAATAAAAACAAAAACAATGCTTGAACGTTCTATTTGGGCACCAATCTACTTCCTCTGCATTAAGATAACATATGGAATGTTAAAAAGGAAGTCTTGTGGGGCCAACTATGATGCTGATAATGGAACTCTCTTGAAAGGGTCTATAGAAGGTACGGTATTCCCAGTTTAACTTCCCTGCCTCTGTCCTCGAACAGGGCAAACCTCGACCCAAAGTTACCTGGACAAAAGATGGCGAACCATTGGAGCCTAAGCAGGCCAGCATTCGGAACAGCGACGTGGACACCATCCTCTTCATCCGTCGGTCAGAACGCAAGGATTCTGGGAAGTACGAGATCAAACTTGAGATCGAGAATGTGGAGGACAAGGCTGACATCACCATTCAGATCGTTGGTGCGGAATCCTAAAGATATACAGTAGCTATGACATCATGCTTGGTGGAACCTCAGCTACAAGCTTAGTCATGCACACCTGAATCATAACTCTATTCTTTTTACGGCACGTGGCCTTAGGACCAGACGACAAGTGCTGTTGAACAAAACCCAATGTAAAAAGCGATTAAATGTGTAGGGTGTCATGGTCCTACATCTAAAATTTAGAAGATCTTTTTTATACACTGACTTGATCTCTCTGACAAGATATCTGATGTATGTTTTGCTTTGTTACCATGAATACATCCATCTAGTTTGTTTGTAGTGCCAGCTTTGAGGTGAGTTGCCAATAAAAATATATATGCTGTTCAGAGCCAGTCAGTCATTAGCAAGGTGTTATAAAAAGCCACAGGTGCTGCACTGCTGACAGACACATTTCATTTTTGTCGACACACTTGTCGTCTGAACTATTAGTTAGCCTTTACATTTTAAGTTCCTGACAGACATTGTTTTAGATTAGTACACTGAGCACTAACATTGGACAATATTTTACAAGGAGGTTCACGGTCATAAAAGTCTGTGCATGGATCTGCTTTTAAACAACACGTAATCCCTTCCACACGGCTGAATATTCAGTAACGTGACTCAAATAATATACAGTAATGTCATAGTCAAGATATTTCGGATCATTTAGTTTGATTACCTTAAATGTCTCCAAAGCGGCTTTGAGTGATACCTATCTGGCTGTCGACTTCTTTCCCTCTCTCAGACTTACCTGGCCCCCCTCTGAACGTGAAGATTTGTGAGGTGTGGGGATTCAACGTGGCCCTTGAATGGAAACCCCCCAAGGACAACGGCAACTGTGACATCAGCGGCTACACCATCCAGAAAGCCGACAAGAAAACCATGGTGAGAGTCAGGGAGGGTTGATTTTGACCTTTGACCTCTGAAAAGTGCAATGAGCGATAAAAGGCATGACTCCACAAATGTCATAGACCTATATTTGTCCTAATTAATATCCTAATTAAACATTAAGACTTGGCGAGATGAGGAACAGGCTTTAATTGCCCTTTTCAAGGCGTCCGTGAACCATGTCCAGACACGCCATTGTGTGTGTGTGTGTGTGTGTGTGTGTGTGTGTGTGTGACTGTGCGTGCATGCGAAGTTCTTTTAGTTTTTATTGTGTTCTGACCTTAACATGGCATGATATCAAATCTATTACGGCTGTCAACCTTTGCACGTAAGTGCCAGAAAAGCCTTTGGAAATGGAGAAGGATAATTATTCATGGTCTCTGTGGCATCCAGTGGCCTGCGAGGTTATCATAGACAGCTAAAACATCATCCAGATAAATGCAGTTAGTATTTCAAGCCTGTGTGTGTTTGTGTGTGTGGAGGCTTGTGATGGGTGGTGGGGGGGGGGGGGGGGGGTGCAGCTATGGCAGTTCCCAGATGTCAACCCTCCACACGTACAAACACACACACACACACACACACACACACACACACACACACACACACACACACACACACACACACACAGCTACAGCCAATGCAAGGTGGCTAAGCCCCCTGACTTAGGTCTATAATTGAGAAATGTATGTACACTATTCCACAGGGGGAGGAGATAAGGAGAAAAAAAAACATTGCCTGGTCACCTGGGGATTGTTAGGCCCGGTGTCATACACTGCTGGATGATTTCCCAAGCAACCAAAGGGGAGAGATGCGTCAGAGCGACCCAACTATGCCCCCCCCCCCCCCAAAAAAAAAAAACAGAGCGGGCAGGCCAGGCATGCCCTAATCATAGCCCCAGATGGCCTTGGCCCAATTTGGGATGCCTACAACACACCGCTGCTCTGCCATTGTGTTTTTTGACAGGCAGAAGGTTAGCCCGCTAAATAAAAAGCCCCCGGTTCAGGTTTCACTCAGCCTCCTAGGCAGCCGCTCATCATTATTAGGCCCAATTAATTTGGCTGTGTGCTGGGGCTCCAGGCTGCCGCATGCCCCCGGGTCCGGTTTCACAGGATTGATAGCATCACGATCGGTGATCAGGTGGACACTCAGTTAAATATAAAACACAACGCAGGGCTCCCCAATACTCCTCAGCCAGTAACACATTACACACACACACACACACACACACACACACACACACACACACACACACACACACACACACACACACACATATACACACACAATATAAAGACGTACTTAAGGTGTATATCAGTACCTCTCATACACAAATTTGTGTGTCGTGTGTATCCATAACTCCTAATGATGACTGTAATATTAAAGAAGAACTTCAGCAGTTTATTACACCCCTAATTCTCTTTCCTAAATCTCTCCCTAACTTAAGTTTGAACTTGTTATGATCCATAAATAGACACTAGTTGGTTACTTCGGATTATTCCTTTAAGAGTTTAGGTGAGAGGCACGGCATGTGTCCCATGTAAAGCCTAAACATTCTATTAAATGTGCGCATAAATGACAGTGGCTACTAACATGGCTACTCAGACTAGCCCTGACAGGTGTGTGTAGTCATGCCTGGTGCCTGACTAGTCATGCGTTATGCCATTGTACTGTACTTGTCATTGTTGTACGTTGTACATTAACTGTACTTGTCATTGGCTTGTTACTGTATGTCTATGGACACAAACTACTTTTCCCTTTGGGGATTAATAAAGTGAATCTATCTCTCACAGGAGTGGTACAACGTCTACGACGGGTACAGACGCACCAACTGTGTGGTGTCGGACCTCATCATGGGCAACGAGTATGTGTTCCGCATCTACGCCATCAACATGGTGGGCAGCAGTCTAGACCCCTGCGCCACCAAAGACAGCGCCTTCATCCAGAAAACAGGTAACTGCCTACTACTAGTTAATCTACGACTACATTTAAAAAAACAGGTAAGTACACCTGGTACATTAGGTAAGTTCACTTGGGGCTACATCTACAAAACAGGTAACTACACCTGAGATACATGTACTCTTACCTGAGGTTACATCTAAGAAAATAGGAAACAACTCCCCCACACACAGGAAGCTACATCTCAGAACGTTTAGCTACATCTCGTACAGGTATGCTTACCTGAGACTACACAACTACAAAAAACAGTTAGCTACCAGTGATGCATGGGTCCGGTCACAAGCGGCCTGTGCTCGCCAGATATTTAAATCAACCCGACTGCAATTCAAACCATGAATATTAAATAAGACAAAATGATACCTGACCTGTGATCCGACCCGCTTATTTACAAAATGTGCGCTTTTGGTTAATGTAGCCTAACATGCAGTGTATCCTTATTCTGCCCTACAAAAGCAAAAGGCAGTAACTGCATTTTTGGTCGAAAATGAGTTATTGTCATTTTTGGGATATGAAAGACTTCCTTTATCATGTGGATAAATATCTATACTCAATTTGACTGTTTTTTTTTTTTTTTTTTAATAGAGGGTTGTGTTCACAGTAACTCCCCAAACCATACTGCCCTACAAAGGCAAAAGGCAGTAAGTGACCAGAGTGTCAAACTGAGAAAAATGACTTCAAAGTGTTTTGTTTTGTCAATACAAATGTATTATAAGTAGAGCAATTAAAGCTCCTTATTTTTATTACATAATACAAAGGCAGAGTAGCCTAGAAATCTAGACGCACCCTAGCGGCAGCAAATGTAATGCAAATGTAATTTGCAGCCCGGGCTAGTCTAGCAACTCTCCGTTGGCTTGCAAGCTGGAAAAATTAAACTTCGATAGGGCCAATCACATCGTGTATAGAGACGTTAGGCGGGCTTAACGTAATGATTGATGGCAGAGTTGCAACGGTTCGGCTTGAATTCCCTGCTACTTGAAAACAAAGGAGATGGATGTTGCAGTTGGTGAACAGCGTGACACGAGTTAAGCTTTTTTTAAGTTGACAAAAGTTTGAACTAGCCCACTAGCTCTGCTGGTGGGAAAACGCATGGGACTTATGAGTTGAAGCGCTGTCTTATTGCGTGCAGAGGGAATTTGAAAGACAACCGATTATCCCGCCCCTCGGACTGAGCACTGCCACCGATGAGTCCCCAGACCCTATATTTTAATGTGGGTCTGGCTCGTCAGGCTAAAGGCAGAGTACAGTATCTGACAAATAAGGGTTAAAGGTCAGGATTTTTTTTTATACACACATTTCTTCATCAGGGCAACAAGTCACCAAATTTTAATTGCTCTACCTATAATACATTTGTGTAGACAAAACAAAAACTTTAAAGTCATTTTTCTCAGTTTGACACTCTGGTCAGTTACTGCCTTTTGGCTTTGTAGGGCAGTATTGAGCCCATGTAAAACCTTTACATAAACAGCAACAGAAAGCCCTCCCCCGAAATGACGAAGGCAGTAAAGGTAGGCAAGAGCGAGGTAAATTGCCGGTCAAAACGTTAGTAAAAGAGGAGCTGGATTATCATGCTGAATAAAGCTAATGCTTTACTGATGTTAAAGCACATACACTGTTTAAAGTCATACACACAACAAACTAAGGTAACTTTTATCATGTTTATGGCTGCGTAAAGTTACCCATATTAATGTTGGCTAATATTGTCTGCCGTGAAATTACTACAGTACATGTCCTTTTAGCTGACCAATGCATATCCATTTGGATAAATGGTGGGGCTGTGTACCATAGCCTATGCATAGATGGCTGTGTGCGTAGTCTATGTACCATAACATTTATTCCTGCAGACACCCTTTACCCATGACATCCTTTATCAAATGCCCTCTAACAGCGTTTAACTTTTACAACACTGGCTATTCACCTTATTCCACCACACCCATTTTAAAAACATATTTTTTATGACTTGTATGACTCCTCAATTTAAATCAGCCCGCTCACCACTGGTAGCTACACCAGGTATGCTCACCTGAACCTGTATCTCAAAAACCAGCTCCTGACTTAAAGGAGAAGTTCGGTGTGATACTGACCTACATTGTGTTGAAACATGATACCGAGTCTGAACTTTTGTCTCATAGCTCATCTCGGCTTGTCCCCTGCACTCCGAAATTTGGCGCTAGTTAGCCGATGTTACCAACAGGTTTTCATTGGGGGTGCCTCGGGCATCGGGCTAGCCATGCAAATAAATCACTGTTTTACACCATTTACGAGGCTCAAAGTAGCTCCACACTTCATTGCTAGACTGCCGAGGGCCCTGACATTTAAAACGAGACATTAAGAACTTTGAAAAAGCACTGGTAGTTTATTTACAAGACGATTTATACAGACAGTACCTTCAGGAAGTTTACCGTTCGCCGGCATCTTGAATTTAGTCACGATAAGTCGAGCGACGAGTACGAATGAACAGGTATGATAAGGGATCAGATTCCAAAAATAATTCCGTGGAAATGCATGGATTCCAGTTGCTTCCAGTAGAAACCTCAGTTGCACAAATTGTCGCATGTTGTGCCACGGCAGTTGAGCTGAATCATGTTCAGCGCTATTATTTGACCTTGACTACCTTACCTTAACCTTCCTCTTGATCTTGCCCTCAGGTTTTGTGTACAAACCTCCCTCCTATAAGGAGCATGACTTCTCTGAGGCACCCAAGTTCACCCACCCTCTGGTGAACCGCTCTGTCATCACTGGCTACAATGTCACCCTCAGCTGTGCCGTTAGGGGCATCCCCAAGGTCAGTGTGAAGGTGAAAGGGTCAAATTTGAGAAGGTGAAAGTTTTACTTCCTGATTTTCTTCTCCTGAACTAGGGACGTTGGGTCAGGAGGAAGTTGCCTTTTGGTTTCAGTGCCATTAGATTTACATCACCAAAACACTTCCTCATTTAGAAGCTTGTTGTATCACAAACAGAACGTCTTTGGGTATCATTTTCACTGCTATGACTAGATCTACCTTTCCTCTTGTCATCCGGTTGATTGCTTGCTCATATTGTCTTTGGTCTGTATCCTATTTATGTTCCTTACATTGAAAATTGCTTGCATTTCTTTGATTTCTTTTTCCTTTGATTTGTTGTTGTTTTTTTCTATCTTTGTCCGGTTTCTCCTCTTTCCTTTCTTGATATTTTAATTGCTCTATCTTTTCAAAAGCCACCTATGGACAAGTGTTGCGAATTAGCACCTGTGTTAAAACACTCAAACAATGCATCTGGTTTGTCCAATGTAATTTCTAAGTCCATATCAAATAAACATTAATAATAATAATAATAATAATAATAATAATCCTTGCCCTTCCTCTTCCCATCTTCTCTCTTCTAACCCCCCTTTCTCTCTCTCAGCCCAAAATCACGTGGTATAAGAACAAGATGGACATCTCCAATGAGGCCAAGTACCGGATGTTCAGCAAGCAGGGTGTGCTCACGCTCGAGATCCGTAAGCCATGTCCTTTCGACGGTGGCGTCTACATGTGCAAGGCCGTTAATGCAAGTGGGGAGGACGTAGTTGAGTGCAAGCTGGAAGTTCGCCGTAAGTATCTCGAAGCAGTACAGCAGGCCTCTCTCCTGTGGAAGAGCGCACTGTATTTCACAAGCTCACACACTTCGCTCCGACACACCTGTCAACTTGACTGGTGAACCACCAATAAGAAGATAAGTCTCGAGAACTCAACCATGCAACGTGTCTGGAATGCTAACGTCACTTTGCTATGTACACACTCACTCACAGCAAACCATCACATAGCTTCCTCAGCACTGGCTAATTATCTCTATCATTAACAATAGCAGTGGTATGTACATTTCAACAGACGGACATGAAATTAGTCCTTCCACTGGGAGATAGATCCAAAAAGTGTAGTGTTTTTCCAACTTCAATACTCTCACGAGGAGCCTTGTATGGTAAGCAGTGGTGGATTATACCATCTCCCATATTATGTCCATTCTCTTGCATTGCTGGAGCTTCTTGCAATGCAAGTCTGAGGTTCAAACATTGCACTGCTACTTATGCGGTGCATATGTTAATCAAATATGAAGTCATGTATGATTCCTAAAACTCATATATGAATGTTTTTGCTCCTCATATTTGATTGAATGAATGTACATGCAGTCAATGTGGGTATATCTTTGGTGGACACATTACGATGTTCAGTGAAGACCATTTCATCTAGAGGTAACTTCTGCATTGGGTCATCCAGCTCAAGGATTTTCAAGACTTGAAGTCATTAGTTACGGAAAAGTTCAGACCAAAGGAACATTTCCATTGTAAATTCTAAGAATTGTAAATTCTAAGAATTTACAAATCATTAGTGTTCGGTTTAAGCTGTAAAATCTGAATTGAAGCCATGTCTACCTTTATAGTACATTTTTATTATGACGTGGAGTGGTTGCAACACAGATTTTCTGTATGTTTACATTTGATGTGGAATGTGAAATGTCTGTGGGCCTTGAGGTGTATCTCAGGGTACGCCTCAGAAGAGGTGGTATGGATTGTGTCTCACAGATCCATGGCTTGTTGCTGTTTGTGTGTGTTCTTGTTTAACACCCTCCTGCTGTCTTCTGTGCCTCCTGCCCCCCCCCCCCCACCCCCTTCCTCCGTCACCTCCACCTCCACCTCTGTAGCTCGTGAGGCGTGAGTAAGCACAGAGTGAATCTGAGGTAAGACACCCCCCCCTACCCCACCCCACACACACCCCTCTTCTGACAACCCCAAAAGTGTGTCACCACCCGCGGTCACTATCCACTGCTCTCCCGTTGGCTCTCCCGATGTCATCAAACTCAATTGCCACAGTATCAGCCACTGTGAGCAGGGACTGGATGGGCTGTGATTATGTTTACACTATCTTCATAATTACCTCACTCTGTGACAACCTCCATCGTAATGGATCTCCATAATTACCTCACTCTGTGACAACCTCCATCTTAATGGATCAATAATAACTGTTCCTCAAATTTTTTTTTAAGATTAACTTACTTTATTTTTTTAGTTTTATAGTTTAATATTTCAGTCAATAAGTTTAGTATATATATATACATACATATATATATATATTGAATTGACTTCCTCTACTTGAAGTTATATATATATTTTGGAGCATTTTTATAATTTAGTTTGCATTTATAATTACAATTCATATGAATGATACAACATAAATATATAATTAAATATATAAAAAAATGTTTTTAAATATGATAAATTAAAATATGAATGTTTAAACTAATTTCTATGCACGAGATGAGTTCTGATTACATATATTGCATTACAGCCTTACCCAAGGACGAACCCAAGAAGTGAGACACCTCGGGAGCCCTCTCCTCATTTTGGACAGAAAGGCTGTGTGCAGCTGAAGATGTCCCTATTGCCCCAACTGTCCCCATCTGCCCTTTCTCCTGCACCTCTGGGGGGCATCTTCTACATTCTGAGATGGTGCTTGTCAAGCGACACAGCTGAAGGATTTCATTGGCTGTCAGACATCCCCCTGTGTTTTACCGCTCTTTGTGTTTGATCTCCATGTTGTGTGTGTGTGTAGCCTATCGTTAATCCTATAGTCACCATCCTCAACATTTGTGCATTAAACATCCTGTACCATTGCATTTGTTGGTGTTCTTACTTTCAGCCTTTCGTCCTTTTTTGTGTCTTTTTCTTTTTCTTTGCTGAAGGATCTGTGCATAGAGAATGTGTCCTTGGTTGTCCTTTAAATACAAGGGGGTGGGTGGGGTAGAGGGGGATCTAAAATAAAATTTCTCCTCCATTTCACCTATGCTATATTTATTGTTGCCATTTATGCTAAATAAACTTTTTTCTGTGGATGCTATCATGCCTTGAGTTTCAGCTTTGTATGCTTTCCTTTTTCTCAGTGGCTGTCCTTGTCCCTGCCTACCTACACTGACCATATGTTTCCACGATCCTCAGTGTGCTAGATGCCTGCCTGTCATACCCTCCGGCACATGCACACATATCACATTCAAGGACACACTCACACTCACACTCACACACAGACAGACACACATAGACACACAGTGCTGTTTTTGTTCTGCCAGACTGGCCAAGCGCATGTGACAAGCCAGGGCAGTCTCATTAAATATCTGCCCATTTGGAGCCATAATGGCCGCTTGTAAACCAGGTGGATTGGCCCCCATAACGCTCCAGCAGCAGTGCCCTCTCGGGGCCAATAACACCACTCAGCCCATCTAGAGCCGGAATGGCTCTCATCAGGCTTACCAAGGCAGGCCACCTGAACGCCAGTTACCCAATTCCTCTGGTGATATTAATGCAACTAAGCCCATTTTGAGCCGCGCTGAAGGGTGCGATGCTCTCTGCGGATGGGTCGCCACGCAGGGAATTTTCCGGAATGTTCCAAGCATGGCTACATCGGGACGACCTGGGAGGGGGTGGGGCGGGATGCAGCACTGTGGAACGTCTGCTCGCGGCCAACTCTTGTCTGGCATGGTAGGGGGTGTCAAAATTAGGCCATGCCATTAGTGGGTCATTCCGGACTAAAAAGGTTTGGGACTTGGGGGGGGGAGGTAGGGGAGGCATGTAGGGTAATTGCCCCATGCAATATCCACGCCCAGGGCAATGGCACCTCGCTGCTGCTCTCTGAATGCATGGCGACACTGCAGCATAGCCATCAAATTTAACACATTTTAAGATACATTAAACATAAACCACTATTATTTTTAGAACTTGATTAGTAAAGGTAAGGTATGAGTCAGAAATTAAACACTATCTGTGATTCTCATTTAAAGATTAAGAAAATTGGTGCTGGTAAAAATCAGCATGTTAAAACATGGTAACTGGATTTAGCCACTCTCCCTGCCAGGAGGCCTGATGTGAAATATGCTGGGGCAGTGTCATAAATTACGTTTGAGCATTTAATGGGATTTGAAAGTGATTGACGCATTTGAGTACATTAAGTGAATGAGACAGTCACGCTGCAGAGTGCTGCTTCATAAATCTTTACATACCAGGCATCAATCACTACGGGCCAATCTCTGTACACTGTGGAAATGTTATACTCAGTAAATCTGAGAAAATGAGGCATCTCGCTGGATTTAAACTACTGAGCTGGACAAAATGAAATGACATCAGGCATCAAACATCAAGATCACTGGTTTTATCTGTATTTTTGACATCATCTGATACCATTTTAATTCATATGTCTGTTTATGACTCGTATGTTTGCGTGTGGCTATTTTGTTTTGAATCTATGATCTTGTAAAAAAAAAAAGCCATTATTAAAGATTAACAAAAAAAATAAAAAATCCTCCTGTTCATCGCGCCCCACCTGTCATGTCTCTATTCCCCACCACTAGTGGAACCCGCCCCCCACTTTCAGAACCACTGATCTAGCTCATCAGAATAGTTCTATATTCAACAAACGCATGGACAACTGTTAAGGATAGTGGCCATTTTCCTATGATCCAGCTGGTAGTTTGTTGGAGCACTCACTCAATCCAACTGTCGTCAACTTCAGACTGTAACACTTTTGCTGTTCTATCTGGCTCATCAGAATAGTTCTATGATACTGTATATTAAACAAACAATTACAACAAAGTGCTTTTGTCTTCACTGAGTGCAGCCCACAAGGCTGTGTTTCATGTCAAGAGGAAATTTTGTGGTCGCAATGTCGAGAATAGAAAGCCTTGATACAGGACAGAGAGGGTGGTCAGAGTGGACCTCGCTCATCCATCATCCAATCAGCAGGGTTATTTTTCGCCCATTAGCCAATCATCAATGTTATCTTTCACCCATCATCAGGGTTATTTTTTACCCAGCAGCCAATCAGAAGTGTTATTTTTCATCCGGTGCCCAATAACTGGGGTTATTTTTCACCACCTAAGGGTGCTGAGCCAGCCATCGTTATAAAGACAAACCTGAGCAGCACCCTTGGCCTCTTCTGACATGTCTTCAGTTAATCTTGACACACATCTCCCAGCGACAGCGTAGACACACACACAGGAAGGGTGGTGACGCGTGAAAAGGACTTCAACTGGTCTGATGTTTCATTAGGGCCAGTTGGGGTGGCAACAGGGTGAAGAGAAACGTTGTGTTTGTGAGCTGACCTGTGTGTGAGACTTTGCTTTAACTTATTTAATGAGTATGTGAGTGTGTGTGTGTAGCTAAAGCATCATGATAGTGATGTTTATGTTCACCACTACGGGATCTCTGAGGATGAATGCTGATTGTGACTGCAGTTCCTTCATGTCTGCGGAGACAGTCACTGGAGACCCCATAGCACCTCCTCATAAGGAACCTACAGCCTCTGTCTATCACAGAGCGCCCCCTCCTGTTTACAGGTATATGACAAACACACATTACCCAACTTCACATTTGGACCTTGCAAGCTGAGGAAGTGAGTAACATTAAGTAGGCAAGACCTTGTATTAATTCACGGTATAATTTATTTTGTGCAGTTTCAAATCTCATCATTTGTTCCAGTATCTCTATACATCCACGGCAACATTAACATTACATAACACAACAGGAAAGAAAAGAAATGCAACAGAAAAGAAGAAAAAAAAAGAAAAGAAAAGGAAACATCTCTTTTTTTTTTATTTTTGTTTTCTGTAACTGTCCAAACAAATTGGGCTAAAAACTCAACACATTATGAAACAGCTTTCAGAACAGTGTGTGAAGTTTGGTCTTGGTACTCGAAAAGTGAGGCCTGGGGAATGCCACACACACACAGTCATATTATGGGATAAAAACCACTTCTGGAAAAAATCGCCATGAAAAAATTCACTTATCAAAAAGGGAAACAATATCACAAGGAAGAAACAAAGCGGTTACAAAAATAGTCAACCCCCCCCTCGGCAGACAATGAAGCCGTGAATTATGGGTAACAGGGAGACGGAGAAACAGACACCTGGTTTGCGGATCATCAAAGGGTCAAAAAGTCCAGTCTTATTGCTTATCGGAACCGGTCCGGTTTCCGGGTGGGACTCTACAATCATCTAAAATGAGAGGGAGGAACTACGGAGTGCGGCAGAATACTCCGGAACCTTCCTCCTCCCTCTGCTCTACATGAATTTGTGTTACATTTACTCGCTATAAACTCAGAGAGTTTCCTTTAAAAGTCTTTACCCCCCCCCCCCCCCGCACTACCTACGTAAGGAAAGCCTGTGAATGATTCATGAACCTCTAAGATTAGAAAATGTGCTAAATAAGTGATGAGGGACAGAGATAGAGAGGCCTTCTGTGCGAGTGTGACTCTCTGAGAACATGCTTCACGGGGTAAAAATAAATCCCCTGCCTCACCTTTCTCCCTCCATCTCTCTCTAACTGCAGTGAAAAAGAGAAAAGGAGTCAAGAAGAGGGTGTCTGTTCTAGAACTACACGCGCAAACTAAATGCAGGGAAGTGTTAATTTGTTCACATCAACGCTTCTTATCTGAGGTGACTGGATTACTTCTGAATTAGTATTTTAAATGTTTGTTTGGTCTACAGCTGTGCTAGGTGATGCCGTCAGGATGATCACAACATGAGGACAAAAAACAAACAAAAAAAAAAAACAGAATCAGGTGAACATGCACAGAACACGATCAATACAAAACCGCACAGGAAAGAAAAGTCCTCATTTAGCTCAGGGAGCTGCTCCCTCTCTCTCTCTCTCTCTTCCCTGCTGGTGAACTTGATAGTGTGTATGCCCAGTTCTGCATCACCAACGTGCTTGCCATCACCTTTGGCTGTGCCAAGGAACATTCCGTCTCCTGGGCAACAGCTAACAACGCACTGATTAGGTGGTCTGAGCGTCATGTGACTTCCCCTCGAGTATCCAACAGGAGCAAAAGCACAGGTTCTCAGGAGACGTCAGCGAGACGTTAAAGAGATGTTACCGAGACCGTGCCACCATTAACCACCATTAAAACACATGCTTCATCCACTGCTCCAGGAATGCATTCAGTATATTTCCCCATTATTTCAGATCCTACTACTGTGCTATGTTCATGTCTTTAGTTGCCTCCCCCCTTGATAAATGTGGATCTCCATAATCATTCACATAATCTATTGCCATTAGTGGCCACCTAATTTCTACTTGTGGTCCTCTTCTAAAGTTTCTGTTAGCCTCTAAGCATCATGAGGTTGGTGCACCATCGGAGCTATGGGTTAGCACCTAAACGCGGGCCGACCTAAACCAGGGTCCACAAAGGTTCTGACTTCCACCCGTCACACCATATCTGGCCAATAGTGGTTCTACCTCTAGAACCGGTTAACATCTGCCTGTTCCGTGTCTCCTACTCCTTCCCTGTCCAACGGGGATAAGCCGCGTACCAATAACCAATCAGGATCAATCAAAAATCAAAACAAACACACACACACACACATACATACAGAAAAAACTAATGTTGCCTTCAGTACCTGCATCCAGATCCTCTGCCATGAACTACGACACTTAAGTGTTGAACTGACAACATCTACTTAGTTCTTTTATAAATAGTCTGAAGAAAAAAAAATAGCTCTATAAAAGGCAGTGGCTTAAGTCCATTGTGTAGGGCCCCAGCCTGTGGGCAGGCCAGGTTCACCCTGCTCTTCGCCTGGGTCACCTTCAGCAGGAGACTCAGGCAGAGTTGTGCTGGTTAAGATCCTTCCAATGCCCCATGAGACTGACAACTAAATCAAACACCAATAAAAAAAAAAACAAAAAAAAACAAAAAAAAAAAAAACAACAGCAACGATAACACCGTTTCAAACACCAGCGTACTCGCCACACTGTGTACACTGCTTAATGCGTCTGTGAACGTTTACAAAAACATTACAAAAACGGAACACAACAAACAGAAACAAACAAAAAAAAAAAAAAAAAAACACACAAATACACTGAGTGTAGGCATAAATAGAATGACACAACGCGTCCTTTCAGACCACAAGAAGCAGACTGGCGTCGTCTACACTCGCGTGTCTGTCTGCATCACAACCTCTGCTTCACTGCAGCAGAAACTCATGATTCACACTCAAGGCGATGACACCATGCGGCTCTTCCTGAGCAATGTTGAAAAGCAGTCACATGACTGGCTCCTAGTGGTCTGATAGGGTGACTGTGATGGTGAAGTTGCCCATTGCAGTTTGAAAGAACACCGCCCAGCAACATTGGTCAAAAAGTGCCCGCGAGGATCAACACCTTAATCTTTGACTACCATTACTATAGGTTCCGTTTGAGAAGGAAAAGAGACAGATAAAAGAAAAAACGTTTTCATTTAAAATTCTTGGCAACTCCCATCTTCCAATCATGAGACTCCATTAAAGATTTGGGAGCCACGGTAGGGTTGTGAACGCTTACAGCATTCGTCCCCACCACTAACAGACCACGGGAAAGAGCAGTGATGCCTGAGAACATGTCTGGTCACTGTGGTCACCAATAACTCAACTCTGTCAATCACATCATCATGCTCTGTTGCCTGCTAAGTCTTCAAAAGTATGGCGCTCCACCAAGAGGAGAAGAAGAAATAAAAAAAACAGCATTTATGAAGTGAAGAGAGTGTGCTAAAACAGTACCCAGAACATGCCCTGTTAGGTGCATTTGATGCATATTACAGGTATATTCAGTAACAAGCTAAAACGTATACAAGAAGCTCAAAAAGTTAGTGGCTAAGAGGCTTTGTAGTGTAATCTAAAACTATACTAAAAACAAAACAATCAATTTCATTCTTTTGGTTGCGCCAAAATAAATGCGTGGGGGAAATGCCTAAGCATTCCTAAACAGCACCAATTAGGAAGATGACACACAGACATGAAGCAAATCTAGCACATTCATAAAATAAATCATTCTATTTCCTTCCAAAGGCCAATTTTCAACATTTGCACAAGTGGGAGATTACAGCAACTGGCTTAGTGTACTGACATATTGGCAAAGTGAGCCCTGAGGCAAAAGTCATTTTGGTGCCCTCTTCTGGACATATCTGGTATTACAATCACATTTAAAATTCAGACAGGTGGATTTGATTACAGTGAGACCAAGGTAATTTTGCAAAGAGGAATTGGAAACCTGAACTGTATTGGGTTGTATTGGACCACAATCACATTGCCAGCCGGCATACATCCACAAATCCAAAACCAAGATTGCAGAATACTCCCCCACCCCCCCCCAAATTAAATTCTTTAAAAATTAAAGATTTTTTCAGAAAACGTTTAGAAAAGTAACAGCAAAATTGAACACATAATCCTTTGCAAAGGATTGGATTAGTGTCTGGATGACGATCTGTTTAGTCATATATCTGCATTGTCCAGTGATTTAAAGTGTGTTGCCAGATAATAATATGTGGCTGACCCGGATATATGTTGTTTTTTTATCCCTCAAATACAAGTTCAATAACAAATTTCCCCCCACTTTCTTTTAGATTACATCTTGTAAAAAATAGTACAATCTTCAAATTGATGCATGTGTACGTGTGTGTGTTTTTCTGTGTTGAAGAGAGTGTGATTACATGAGCAAACATTGCAGGTCTACATCGACTATGTATGTGTACATGTGTGTGAAAGTTAAAAATTCAGGTGTTGTGGATTTTTACAAAATTTCAGGAAGAAAGATGTGAGGTGCGCCATACACACGGCTACAATCCCTGGCTGGAGAGAGAGAGAGAGAGAGAGAGAGAGAGAGAGAGAGAGAGAGAGAGAGAGAGAGAAAAAGAGAAAAAGTGTGAGCTCTGCGGAAGACAGGAAAGAACAGGACAGATGGCAGAAGGAGGGATAGAGAAAAAGACAGGAACTAGAGGGACAGAGTTTGAGAGAGAGAGAGAGAGAGAGAGAGAGAGAGAGAGAGAGAGAGAGAGAGAGAGAGAGAGAGAGAAAGAGAGATTCACTGAGTAAGGGCATGCTACTGGGGGTAGTTGTTCTGTTGGCGGCGTTTGGCGGAGCG
>NC_055976.1:18440452-18477952 GCF_018492685.1 Alosa sapidissima
GATAGAGGTAGATAGGGGGAGAGAGGGAGAGCGAGGGGGGGAGAGAGGGGGAAAGAGGGGGAAAGAGGGGGAGAAGTAAACAGAGGGAGAGAGGAGAAGAAAGAGGGAAGGTAAAAGTGAAAAAGAAAAGAGTGGGAAAAAGAGAGAGCGATATTAAAGAATATGAGAGAAGATAAAAACAAACAGATGAAGGAAGAGAGTGAGAGCAAGAGGCATTTAAAGTGTGAAGGGGGGGGGGGGGGGCAGAGAGAGAGAGAGGGTGGAAGAACAGAACAGAGAATAAAAAAAAAAGAAAAAGTGAGCAACCAAGAGGTTAATACAAAAATAGAAACAGCATATGTAAGAAGATAAAATAAATCTACATTTCCTGAAACACATTTCCTTTTTTGAAAATGGCCCAGCCTGCCCCCTCCTGCCAAGCGTTCACTAAACTGCTCTTAAAGCTTACAGAGCAGTTCTAGCACTTTCTGCCGGGATGCACACATTCTGTTCACATGGCAGGCAAGGTGCAGATTAAGCCACAAATACTCATGAATGCCCATCTCTGCACACATGTCAGGGTGTTCAAACACTCAAGTACATCATAAGAAAACGCCATGTCTCCATTTAAAAAAAAAAACATTAATAAATCATGTTATTTAATTGTGTATTTCAGGTAATATCAATCCAATTGCAGTTTCGCTGCTTTGACTGAGTAAAGGTTAATCAAATAACAATAACCAAATTACAGTTGCACTGAAATTACCTGTAAAACAAAATGTAAAAAAATGATTTATGGAAATTGGTTGAAATGGAGGATATAGCGTTTTGGAACCAAACTCTTCTTATAGACATATACATACATTGTACTGTATGTGGTTGTGTGCCCATACATGCTACCACACACACACACACACACACACACACAGGCATGGCCACACGTACCACTCCGTTGACGGAGAGCAGCTGGTCCCCTCTCTTGAGCCCGCCGTGGCGGTCGGCGATGCCGCCGGGGATGATGCGGGAGATGTAGATTGGGGAGTTCTGCTCCTTGCCTCCCATGATGTTGAAGCCCAGGCCTTCCTCAGTCTTGGGCAGCTCCACTACACGCGGGTGAGAGTGGCCTCGCTGGCCGCAAACGCCGCTACCGTCGCCTGTGCCCGCGCCGAGACAGACAGACAGACAGAGAGAGAGAGAGAGAGAGAGAGAGGGAGAGAGAGAGAGACAGACACAGACAGAGAGAGAGAGAGAGAGAGACAGACAGACAGACAGACAGACAGACAGACAGAGAGAGACAGAGAGACAGAGATACAGACAGACAGAGACAGACAGAGAGAGAGAGAGAGAGAGAGAGAGAGAGAATCAGAGAGACAGAGAGACAGACAGACAGACAGACAGAGAGAGAGACAGACAGAGACAGAGAGACATATTTATAGAGAGATCAATAGAGAGAGACAGACAGACAGAGAGAGAGACAGACAGAGACAGAGAGACATATTTATAGAGAGATCAATAGTGAGAGAGAGACAGACAGAGACAGAGAGACATATTTATAGAGAGATCAATAGCGAGAGATTTACATGAACAGCCCGTTTCTTATGTTTTTTCCTTAATTTAATTGTGCCCATTTCTTTATTTCTTTTTGCTCATTTTAACGCTTATTCCGTTATTCATGTATTTTTACTGTCAGCGTTTTGAACCTGACAGGAAAAGCACTCCGGTTCAACTCCAGCCGTCTTTAACTGTGCCACAAAAAGGGATATGAGTCAATGGTATACACACTAACACACCTATAAAAACACAACACCAAGCCACAAAACCCTCCTCAAAATTGACCAAATAAATATTTTGCAATATTTACAAATACTGAGTAATAAACAATGTACCATATAACAGGGTATCTGCACATTTTTCAAGTGCACATTTAAAGACTTAAGACCTTTTCAAGACATCCAAATGGAAAAATTAAGACTATACCATGGCCATATCAACTTAAAACTGTTTTATGCAATAGTTTTTTTTACTAAGAGGCAGTGTAGAGAAAGAATTCTCTGACACCCGTGAAAAACATCTCCACTCTGCAACCACTACACTTCCTCCAGTAGCCTTCTAGTTCTTGATCTATGGAATGCAGATGACACCCGCACAGAACAAATGCTTCCCCCAAAAGGTATACTGGTCACTTATAAAATTGCAGTTAAAAAATACACGAAACGGATGGAGACATTTCACTCGCTCGGCGGTCCCATACGAAAATGTAACACCTCCCTTTCGATTCACTTTACACTTTCGCTTCTTCTGTAAAGAAGCAAACTTTTCTAAAAGCTCCCCAGGCAGGCAGTAGATTACTGCTCATGTAAGGATGTACTACCAGTCATCTATCTCTTTCCTTTGCTTTGGATGTCATCCTGAACACTTTTACAGTTTTTCTCGATTACTTTGACCTGCTTAAAGAAACTGGGATCCACTGGGTCTTTATTAACACCTTCTTTGCATAGCAATAGTCATCTCTTGCAAATGTTCATTGGGTTCGCACATTTCTCACACCATTTTGCAAAACAGTTAACACAGACCCCAGTGTTTCCCATACATTGACTAATCTGTGGCGGGGCGCCACAAAATCAAATCCGGCCGCCACACATTAAGGTTCTATGTTGTACTATTTAAATTAAAGATAAGATAAAATCCTTTCATTGAGCTGCGTTTTTTATGCACCCAGTCAGCTACCGCCACAAATTGAATCCAATTCTGGACCCCAAACTCTATTGGTTTCCTTGTGCTAAACAAAAGGAAAACATCTATTCAGAAGTGGTAGAGATCCCTTGCATAAGTCTGAATCTTTGATACACCTGTGTGAACTCACACACAATTCTTAGAGGGATAGAGGGGCCCATAGAAGAAGAGCAGATGAATAGATGTATAAGCATATATAAGATATGAGTACTTATGAATATATATATATGGGGTGAGGGGTAGTGTGTGTGTGTGTGTGTGTGTGTGTCATGCTGGCTCTCACCTCCACCTGACCTCTCCCACTCAACACAGACAGGGAACCAACCTGACGCATGGATGCCAGAGCAGCAGTGACCAATAGCTCACATAAATGGGGAATATAAGATTCTCACCTCCTTCCTTCTTTCTAGCTTCCTAGATTTGTCTGTGTTTGTGCGTGTGTGTGTGTGTGTGTGTGTGTGTGTGAGTGCTCAGAGACTCCTGCTTCATCAGAACCTTGACGTAGCTCCTCACTATGGACACTAATAAGCAGGGCTCCGAACCGGTTCAAGGAACGAAAACGAAAACCGAAAACGAACGGAATTGTACGGAATTTTACGAGGAGCAGAAACGGAAACGAAAACAAAATGGTCTTCAACTGTTCCGGAACAGAAACGTTATTCTGAAATCCACAAAACCGGTTAATAACGTTTTTTTTTTCGTTCTCTATATATTTTATAAAATTTCACAAAAGCATATCCTATGTCAGGGAGACTATTTCCGGTTGTGCGAAAAACAAGCCCGCATCTACACTGTTAATGTGAGCTAACAAGCCGCTATGTAGCCAACTAGGCCTACCCAGAGCCATATAAAGGTAGAGTTGCGACAACTCCATTGACGCCAATGTTCCATTTTTTTCCAACAATGGCAGCTAATGGAAGCCTCAAATAGTTCCCGGAAGTTAACAATTAATAATAGCAGCAGTGCAGTTACAGCAGTATAGACTGTTTGTAGCCAACATTTCAGACTCAGATTTACATTCCTTTGCCTCATCCGAATAATAATAATAATAACAGTAATAGTAGTAAAGTAATAGTAGGCTATCACAAGAGCCTAATTATAATAATAAACGATGTATCGACTATGACTTTTCTGCTGCTCAGTCATATCAGTTCAACATCAAATAGGCCTAAATTAAAAGAGGCTATAAGCCCAATAAATGTGCCACACGTAATAGCCGAATATAAGATACTTGCCTATCCCATTTCAATTAGGCAGCACACCACCACGAACAAGCTGTCATTAAGTTTTTGCGTTTAGTAGGCAACTTGACGTGACGTTTCTTGGGCATTTAGCTTCACCATCACGTCAAGTTGTAACGCTCATCTAGGCTATGGATTTAAGTGGCTTAAAGGCAGCAAAAGTGGGATAGTGCAACTGCTTCCCCAAAACAATTCCTCCATAACTGTGTATTTAATCGTTTGATATGTGTATAACTTTCAGTGGACTAAACAAAAGGTAAAGATTTTGTTATCACAAGGCTAGCTGGTTCGTTATATGGCGAAGCATATAGCCAACTTTGTTTGCAGCAGTGAAGCTGAGTTTGTTGTTAACATTGTTGGTAACTGTCAGGGAATTTAACCCCAACATACAAGAACCACAACACGTAGTATGGCTTTGCCCACAAACTCTGGTACCAAGAGCCTGCTAATGTAAGGAAGAATTCCTCACACCATCAGTCTCTGACTCTGCAGCCCAAAAGCTGTGTCTTTTATTGTACAGATGCACACAGAAAATAGAAAGCAAGGCATAGCGACTTCATTGTGACATACTCTTACCTCACCCACCCACACACACAGCATACCTGTCAACACTCCCGTTTTTCCCGTGTTTCTCCCGTATTTCAAGGTCATCTCCCAGCACCCTCCCGTTTTGTTATTTCTCCCGGAAAACTCCAGTAATTTGCATGGCCATCAAACTTCATTTTAAAATCATTGATGAATTCAGGTTGCCAGATTGTGTATGAAATACACCCTACACATACACGATCACTTAGTTTCAATTTCAACCGTTTTGTCATAGGCTAAAACCTGGCAACCCAAATAAGGAAGTGGGTGCAGCCTGAGTCTCGTCGTAAGGAAGCGGGCTAGATGAATGGCCTCCAGAACTAGCTGTTGAATTTAATTGATTAACACATCACATAAACTGTTATTGAGTGTTGTTGATACACTGAACTTGTTCCCTCGGAACCAAATCTGACAGCAAGCAGCTTTGGAGTTTTGGAAGTAGGCTGCAGGCAGGCAGCTGGTGGATACATAAGTGGCATGCGTAAGGTAATGGTAAAGTACAAGCAACGACCGAAATTCAGTGTTGAAAGACGTGTATGAAACGTATTAAATATGCAAACACAGCTCCGGTATAAACACTGACCCCCCCCCCCCCGAAAAAAAATCTCCCGTTTTTGGAAAGCTAGACATGAGATGGGTGCAGTTCCTGTCTGTCTGCACACTTAACTTGTACTCTCTGTTCTTAGAACTCAGCACAACAACATTTAACTTGAACTCTCTGTTCTTAGAACTCAGCACAACAATATTTCTGCTTACACAAATGGTTATACAATAATAATAATTTCCTTACAGTAACGTAAACGTTTCTTCAGTTAGCAGCAGTAGGCCTACTGTTTTTTTTTTTGTTGCATTCATTTTCATTGGCAAAAGCTAGCCTAATATGCATGAGAACCTATATAGATTTGAGGGAGCTGCAGCTTAGCATCAGCACAGTCATATTAACACAGCAGGCACTAGCTCAGTGAAGGATCGTATAAGAAATTATTTATAGGCATAGGTTAGGCTTACACTAAGTCTGTAGGCTATGGGATGGATAGCCCATCTGAATGTTTTTGGATGCCGCCTGTGATTTATTATTTTTGGGCATAGCTACGGTATAGGCTAAATCAAGGGGAAATAATGAGTACGTCTATTCTAAGGTAAAGTTCACAAAAATAGACTTGATAGGCCCGCCAAACACTGCCGGAACTTTAAGAACGAACGATATTTTGCGTTCCGAACCGGTTCAGGACCGATATGTTGGTGGCGGAACGCATGCAAGAACGAAAACGTTAAACATAGGCCTACCTGAACCGTTCGGAACGGAACGTTTGAAAAATAATTTCGTTTTCAAGCCCTGCTAATAAGCATAGCCTATGAATGCATCTTATGACGTTATGCAGCTGTTTTGGCCAAAGACTAGCAATCTAACCTTTTGGGTAATTTGACAGCTAGAACAGTTCTCTCCATAGTGCTGCTTCCTCCACTCATTCAATAGAAAGCATGGCAATGTTATGAATAGAAATTTCCATTCTACTTGTTTTTATTGAACAGTCCCTCCTCTCTGATCCAACAACACCGTGCGGATGTCCGAGCAGAACCCACCTTGGCAGTAGCGCTGGCTCGCACCTCTGGGCTGCTGTTGATGTCCACTGTCTCATACACATGCTCATACACCTGTGTAGAGAGAGAGAGAGAGAGAGAGAGAGAGAGAGAGAGAGAGAGAGAGAGAGAGAGAGAGAGAGAAAGAAAGAAAGAAAGAAAGAAAGAAAGAAAGAAAGAGAAACAGAAAGATGGTAAGAGACAAAGAAAGAAAGATGGGGGGCATGAATGGTTACTCCTGCATTAGACATAACAACTCGCAGCAAAACATCTACTTTTGCATTTTACTTCATCATTTATTGATAGTCATTCATTTGTTCATTAATTTAACAGATGATTTTATCCAAAGCCATGACAACAGTGAAAAGCTACTACTTGGGACTGCCCTAACGAATCCTAAAGGCCAGACGCATATGGTTTAAATGGACATGAACCGGGTGCCTAACCAGCAGGTTTTATACATCTCATGGAGTCTCAATGGTCCACTAAACCCAATCAGACCATCCTTAGGAGGCCATAAGTGGAGTGCAGCACAGCATCACCGACACCAAAAGGGCTGCAGCTAGAGGTCTGCTGCGAGGGACTTATTTTTCAGTCCCACGCCCGCCCGCCCACTCCTGCAACATTCTGTCCCGCTCCCGCAATAATGTGTCATTTTTTGTCCCCCTCCCGCCCGCATCTGTAACATTAGGTCCCCCTCTCGCCCGCTAAATCCTGCAGAAGATATGCAGGAGGGATATTCAGTTTTGCCTTCTGTCTCACAAAAGGACCACTTGACACACACAACTGAAAAAGACTGCCAGATGTCTGATTTTAAGTTTCTTGATTCTGAATAGGCTACTGTAGCACAGCTATGCTAGCTGGCATCCGTTCTTTAGAAAGGCACTAACATCTGAAGTAGCCTAGTGGTGTCCTCTTCCTCTGTCATGCTTTCGATTTCAAGTCCCACCCGCTCCCGAATAGAGCTTTCAAAAACATGTCCCGCATCGCACTCTTTTGTGTGTACTCTTTCATGACCCGCGGATCCCACGGGAGTTCAGACCTCTAGCTGCAATTTAGGATTATTTTCATAGTCAATTAATCTGACGATTATTTTCTTGATTAATCGATTAGTTGTTTGATTGATAAAATGCCAGAAAATGGTGAAAAAAATGTGATCATTGTTTTCCAAAGCCCATGATGATGTCTTCAATTTGTGCACACACCAAAGATATTTAGTTCACGGTCATACAGTAGAGCAAGTAAGTAAAGCTTACACAAGCAGAATAATCGTTCATCTAAATAGTTGCCAATTAATTCAATAGTCAACAACTAATCGAATCAAAACCCTAGACACCAGTAGGTGAAATACTGCCTTAAAAACAAACTTGGGTAAAGTAAAATTTGAGTCATATGGTTTCTCTGAGGCTGAAAAACACTTCAAATTTCTCTGTCAAACTGAGTGCTTTCTGCTGAGCTGCTTCACCACTGGCTTGTCAGCTGACCTGACCTCGCTGGCGGTCCCTTGATGGACCACAAGCATAAGGCAGTAGGACAGCAGCAACAGCGGCTAATATTTGGGTTTCTTGGCAGATACTGACACTGTATGACGGTGCATCGCTGCACTTCAGTGTCAGAGTCTAGCCACAGTTGTAGCTCAGAGACCACTAAACACACATCACCATTTCCCCTCGTCTGCCAGTCTGTCAGTGCAATTACTCCCATCATGGGCTGATAAGTGTGCGTGCATGTGTGTGTGCGCGCGCGTGTGTGTGTGTGTGTGTGTGTGTGTGTGAGAGGGTAGACCTGTGTGTGAGAGTGTCTGTGGTCTGTGTGTGGGGGGGCTTTCCCTTGGTTAAAGTTTGGTGAGGCCAGGCTAGAGACTTCAAGCAAAATGTGATGTGCTTCCAGGAGCTGCTTAAATAGGCTAACCCAAACAAAGACAATTTAGCTTTATCTGGCAGTGTCGTTCCACAGTGCAGGATTTGTTTTGCAATTAGACAAAGTGACCGTATTATGAGAGAACTAGCCTAAACCAAAGAACAAACCACCACCAGTTTGGGGCAGCCGTGGCCCACTGGTTAGCACTCTGGACTTGTAACCGGAGGGTTGCCGGTTCGAGCCCCGACCAGTGGGCCACAGCTGAAGTGCCCTTGAGCAAGGCACCTAACCCCTCACTGCTCCCCGAGCGCCGCCGTCGTAGCAGGCAGCTCACTGCGCCGGGATTAGTGTGTGTTTCACCTCACTGTGTGTTCACTGTGTGCTGTTTGTGTTTCACTAATTCACGGATTGGGTTAAATGCAGAGACCAAATTTCCCTCACGGGATCAAAAGAGTATATATACTTACTTATACACCACCACCAACAACACTGGTTTTCAGATTAAATCAGTTTTCCTATTTCTGTGTCTCTGTCTGTCTGTCTTTGCATTTTCTCTCTCTCTCTCTCTCTCTCTCTCTCTGAAGACAACAGTGACAGATGATCAACCAGCGGGAAAGGGGAGGCTGCTGCCAGCACCGTTGCGGGATCACGTCATTTTTAGCATTTTCAGATGACAGACAGAAACAGACTGCAGACCCACACAGGAGCGAGGGAGGGAGAGCTTATTTCCCAGCCGTGCCTTAGCCTGCCATTAGCCACTTAACACTTAAAGAGACACTTAAAGAGTCTGCACATGCAGCTCTGCAGGCAAATCCAGGCTTTTACGCCAACTTCTCCTCCATTCAGTTAAAAGCCTAACAACTTCATGCCCCCAGCATCTAGCCCTGAATTCCACAAATAACCCTACAAAATAGAGAGATATCCTCCCCATCTTTTCACTGAATACATCAAAAGAACCTCTAATTGTTTTTCTCTGGTGAAGCAGCAGAGTTAGTGGAAATGTTACTATTGTACACTACACAGGGCAAATTACAGTGACTTGAGCACCAACTGATCCAAGACGTTTTCCACAGGAAAATTCTGCACGACATCATTGACATGTGACCACATTTCTACATCTTGTTAGCTCAAATTGTTAGCTCTTCTGACAGCTCAACTAAAAAGCACAGATACAGCCTGATTAAAATGCATTATACTTTTTCCATAGAATTCAACATTCACCCTCATTCTCCAACTGTCCATTAAGTGTGCATGATGAAAAAAAAAGACTATGGATCTTCAGGTATACAGAGGGGAGGGGTGTCTTTTGAGTGGCTATTGAGCTCAAATGTCAACAAGCATACAACAGGATAAATGCCTGCACCTTTACAAACATCAGTAGAGTGCAAAGGTGTCATCTTTGAGATGATCCCCACCCCCTAGTGAGACAAGGGCTTTGATGATATCTGTTCCAGGTTGCACAGCTATGACTACTCTGTTAAGAAGAGTGATTTTATGCAGTCATAGGGATGTATACATTTGATCATAGACATAGGCACAAAAGATTGTAGTCTCAATCACATATTCAGCTGTCAAACAAAGCTGTGAAAGATTTTCCTTGATGCTGTTTCTTTCACCCAAGCAGGAATGTCACTAGACCCAAAACTCTACTGGGGCAGAGACCAATCTACTGATGATAATAATAATAATAATAATAATAATGCTACCATAGAGGCAAGAGTTCAATACTGGGGCACATGCCCCAGTAAAGGGGGCCTAGTGACGCCCCTGCCCACAAGTTTCTGGTTAGTACCCTGTTTTTATTACGTGCAATGGGGACGTCATACCTCACGGACGGCATTGCAGAACTCGCTCTGTAGAACCCTCTGGAGTGCCTGGAGTTTCTGCGGGGGAACCTCTCCGGTTCTCTGAAGCTTGTCCAGTAGTTCAATGGCTCGGTTAATATCTGAGGACAGGAGAGCAATTCCATCAAAGGTCTGACACAGCTTTAGAGAATGCCTCCCCACAATCATAGAGAAATATGAAATAGTGTGATCAATATCACAGGTCTTTACTACCTGGGTGTTTTTATGTGGTGCTGTTACATTTTCCTGATCATGTTTATCACAGTTAGAACAAATTACCCAAAACCAACTCGTATCTTAATGATTTAAAAATCAAAGAGCTGTCTCCACAAACTTATATTGGCGGGATGTATACTCTTTCCAACACACTTCTGCAACACATTACATAACCGCACCATAAGCCATCTATGTTGGCTTGCATCTACTGCCTTGCATTTACGGGCTAGCTAACGTTACTTACAAGCAAATAGTCTAGGCGAAGATGAGTTTTTATGTCATGAGTTCATCATGAACGTTTTGGTACCGAAAAATATCAACTCAGGGGCTACTACTAAAAAAAGTTGTTAGCTAGCCGTGGTCTGTAAACAATAAACAATCACAGCAGAGGTCCCTGGCTCGTTGACGTCAGCTAACGTTAGAGATAAACAATGGCAATAATGGCAATGCTAACCATTCAGAGAGCGAGACAGAACACTGATTATGAGGATCAAGCAGCTGGCAAAAGTACATTACATGGATACCTTGCTGAAGGAACTACATTTTAAAAGAATTATGATAAGGACTTTAAAGACTCGATACTTAGGTAGGCTACAATAGAGTTAGTTTGTAAATCTTCGTAACGTTAGCTAACCAGTCGCTGTTTTCGTGGTAGCTGGTTAATGTCACCAAGTTACCGCAAACATTACTTCTTGTGAGAGCTAACGTTAGACAGCAAGCCTATTAACATTATTACACATCTAACATTAAAGTCTATTCTTCCCTTACTAATGTTGGTGAATGTGTATAGACTAGTTTAAAGGACCATCATGACAGGTTCCGAGACAAGTCCCATACATTGCATTTGGGTTTTTCTGAGCTAACGGTAGCGAGAAGATAGCTTGCTAGCTACTGACAGCTAACGTTATGCTAAAATGGCTAACGTTAACTGGCTAGGCAGCCAGTCAGCGCAGCCCAAACGACTCGGTATCGCAAACAAAATTACGAAAGGTTGGTTGACTCGGTTCACAATGTACAGTACAATTCTACGGATATGGTTTTCTCTTTACCTCTTTCCAGCCGGACAGGTTCTCCTAGCGAGGCCATTTCAGCCCGGATTATTCCGTTTCTCCTTCGGAAACGTTCAATCAATGGTCCGTTCTATCTTTGTGCTGTTAAGCACTCTAGCAAGTGATAAAGCGGGGATTATGGGGTCTACTGAGAAACAATAAGTATGCGCACAGGAAGGGCATACTCATCTGCCATACAATTCAGAGAATTGCGCAGCATGATTATTTAGGTGTCTAGCCTATTTAATGGCAACTTAATAAGTGTATTATGTAAATTGTTGTGGCTGTTTTATACATTTTTCTCAACTATCTCACTAATTTATTTTGCGCATGTTATGCGCAGGCTAGTTGAACTAGAATCAAGGTTGTGGCAGGGCAAGTGTAGGCTACTTGTGTGTTACTGTGGATGGGGCGTGTACGCCCGTGTACGCCCAGTACACTACCCTCTTCTGGCAGAGATGCTGGCACTTTAGTGCCGTTTTTACAACCCCAAATCAGAAAAAGTTGGGACGTTATGTGAAATGCAAATAAAAACAGAATGTGATAATATACAAATCTCATAAACCTATTTATAGCTGCAAAAAGGACATAGACAACAAATAAAATGTTGAAAATTAAACATTTTGATTATTTCATGGAAATATGTTCATTTTGAATTTGATGCCAGCAACATTACATGTTTAAAAGTTGAGACAGGACCATCTTTATCACTGTGCTGCTTCACCTCTTCATTTAACAACATTCTGTAAATGTTTAGGAACTGAGGAGACCAGTTGCTAGAGTTTTGAGATTGAAATGTTGCCCCATTCAGTTGAATTCATACAGTAGGCTAGGCTACATTCATATACAGTAGGAATTCATATAAGTACAAGTATATATACTCTTTTGATCCCGTGAGGGAAATTTGGTCTCTGCATTTATCCCAATCTGTGAATTAGTGAAACACACACAGCACACAGTGAACACACAGTGAGGTGAAGCACACACTAACCTGGAGCAGTGAGCCTGCTACAGCGGCGCTCGGGAAGCAGTGAGGGGTTACGTGCCTTGCTCAAGGGCACTTCAGCCGTGGATGTGCGGGCATAGGAGAGCAGTGCTCAACCACTTTCCCGGCAACCCTTCGGTTACAAGCCTGAAGCCATAGTAGGCCACGGCTGCCCATTCAGTCGCTCAACAGTATCGGGTATTCTTAATCATGTTTTTCATTCCATGATGCACCTAATATGACAGGTCTGGACTGCAAACAGGCCATTTTAGCACACAAGGTGTTCCCCAAAAAAGACATTGCCTGGATGGTATATGTTGCTCAAAACCTGTATACATAATCCAGAATTGATTGTGCCTTGTCAGATGTGCAGGATGCCCATGTTATAGGCACTACTGCACCTACACACCGTCATACATGTAGATGCTGGGTTTTGAAATGAGCACTACAAGATGGATAGTTGGACATCCCTCTTTAGACCAGAGGAGTCCATGAATCAGACCACGGCCATCCAATATTGTTTTTCAACTTTGTCCCTTGTTTGCAAAGATTTTTCTGGATTCTCTGAATATTTTAATATGTACTGTAGATGATGAACTTCCCAAATACTTCACTATTTAATGTTAAGAAGCATTACAATTATATTGTTTCATCATTTATCCACACAGGTTTACACAGAGTGAGGAATCCCTCTACATCTTTACTTCTAAGAGACCCTTTCTGGGATGTTCTTTTTCATACCCAATCATGTTGCTAGTTACCATATAATTACGTAGTTGTAAAATATTCCTCCTTTTGTTTTCTCATTACATAACTTTTCCAGCATTTTCTTGGCCCCGTCCCAACTTTTTTTGAAACGTGTTGGTATCAAATTCAAAATGAACATTTTCCATGAAATTGTCATTAATGTCATTTTCAACATTTTATATGTTGTCTTCGTCCTTTTTGCAGCTAAATATGAGTTTATGTGATTTGCAGATTATCATCATCAATTGCATTCCTTTTTTATTTGCATTTTACACAATGTCCCAACTTTTTCTGATTTGGGGTTGTATCTGAGCAGTGTTTGGGGTTTTACCATTATTTAGATTATCAACTATGAATTAAAAAAGACATATTTTATTACAGAAATCAATGGAAATGTTTCATGGTCAGGAGTAGGACTAGCGTACACTGTCTCTTCATAGCCTTATTAATATTAGATTGAGGTTTTATGGTTGTGTTCTAACTAAATCGGCACGTAATGGGTATCACCATTGATGACTTCTGAACATGTAGCCTCAGTCACAAAGTCATGTTGGTTTATCCTAGATTCTTATGACCCAATAGGCCACACAACTTATTGTGCAGGCCATGGTTCTTTAATTGGACTATTATAATTAATTGTTAGCTGGCCTACCCGCTTCTGTCGTGAGACCATTATAAATGATTCAAAATGCAGCAGCATGTCTGGTCTTTAATCAGCCAAAGGAGACACTAACTCCTCTTCATTGGCTTCCTAGCAGCCAGAATTAAATTCAAATCTCTCACTCTGGCCTATAGGATACTTACTGGGTCTGCACTCTGCTATTTGAATTCCATGGACTAGCTCTACGTCCTGTCTCGCCCACTGCAGTCCTCTGATGAGTGTCTGCTGTGTCGACCATCCATTAACAAGAGGTCACAATCAAGACTCTTTTCCTCGGTGGTTCCTCATTGGAGGAATAAGTTACCTAGTATTCTGCATTCTGTGCCAGTATTCTGCATTCCATATTCTGCATTCTGTTGCTGTGTTCTGGTACTTTGGGGACTTTCAAGAAATGTTTAAAGACTCCTCAGTTCACCTACATAAACTTAACTGACAAATTGCACTTTAAACCCAGCATTTATAAATGACCCATTAATTATATCATTACAGTAGTAACATGGTAAAGGACGAGGAAGTGATGTTAATGTAGTATAGTAGGCCTATTACCTAATACTGCTTTTTAATTCAGTTTGCTGTATCCAAACAGGTGCCTGTTGTATCAGAGGTAACCATCATGGTAAACATTTTTGAGTGTAAATTTATAATATACTGTGGGCCAGGGGTCTCCAACTGCTTGCGAACTACCAGTGGCTCCCCACCTGTTTCTGGGTAGTCCCCCAGAGGGTTCAAGGAAATATTCATAAAAATGATAACACATGAACTTCGTAAACCTGTTGAAGTTTCCAAACAAATTCACAGTCTGAGAAGGTAAAGGAGGTGAAAGGAAACAAATACAAAGCTTATTCAGCTGTTCTGGGTGGAAATGAGCTCTGTGGTTGCATGCATAGGCTACTACTAATACTGTATAAAGCATTAGTAGCTCTCGGCCATGTTATTTTTGTCAAAGTAGCTCGCGAGGTAAGGTCAGTGACCCCTGCTGTATATCAATAAGACAGTGTTGTTTACAATTTCAAAAAACAGTTTGCTCCGGAAGGGGAATTATTTAACTACAGGAAAGGGAAGCCTGTCATTTATGGCCAGCATTTTTAAAATAAACACAGAACATATGGGAATGATTTCACTGCTATGATGTTAACTCACCAATGAAAGTGATTGGTCAGCAGTATAATCTGCAGGGCAAGTATGGGTCAGGGTCTGAATTATTGGTCAGATTAATGAGCATTTCAACAGAAAGATTACTTTTAAACAGACCCGATCTTAGCACATTCTATGATAAAGATTGATGGTCTCAACTGCAGGATTATTTATGAAATTCAAACAGGTTATGAGTGCTCAACCAGTGCAGGCATGTTGTTTGTTTGGACAGGCATGTCTCAGCGTTCTAGCGCTGTTGAGTCTGGAGTTATTTCAGTTATTATGAGTTAAACTATTTTGAATGTGAAGGTCTGGGA
Organism: Alosa sapidissima; assembly: GCF_018492685.1. Taxonomy (NCBI): domain Eukaryota; kingdom Metazoa; phylum Chordata; class Actinopteri; order Clupeiformes; family Clupeidae; genus Alosa; species Alosa sapidissima. The sequence goes on from NC_055976.1 coordinate 18,455,385, forward strand.
AAGATTAGGGCTAATTCATCACCTGAGGTCTTGTTTTCACTATGCACTTATGTATTTACTGACAGGAAGCACTTGTTGGCAAAATGAGAAGGATTTGCGGAAAATTGCTTTTATTTTTTTATTAAGTTTTTATTCTGAAAAAGGTCTTTAAAGGTCAAGAAATATAAACAAATGTTTATTTTTTTGTCTTTTGAGATAAAAGTAACTCATGCCAATGTGCCTTGTTTTGTATTGTTATGTGTTGGGCCTATGTTGTCTTACTGAACACTGGGGTTCATGAAGTTTTGAGTGCAACGTGTTTTTCATGATGCACATGAAAATGTGTTTTGGACACCCAAGGAAGGGCTTAATGTCTTGGCTGTATTCTATCTGCCTGAGCCATCAGGACCACAGTACCCCATCTGAGAGAGTTGATTAATTTTGTTTCAATTCCCCTTGGTCTTGTTTATGTGATATGCAGTCATGTTCCTGTGTTGAAGGACTTACCTATAACATAACTCTATGTCCATTAGGGAGACTCGAGCACTTCCTCAGTCTCGACCGCCTGCTGTGTTTATCCCTAGACACGCTCATCTGAGGGTATAAGGCTGGTACCCCTGCTCTTCTTGCCTAAAACCTTGTTCAGTCTGGGCTTCCGAAATGGACCCTAGCACAACCACATGGCTAATTCCCTGTACTGGCTTTCAGCATCCCCTGCATCATTCAGGTAGGTGCTCTACCCTTTTCATATGGGAGACATGGGTACCCAGTGAAGTATACTATATATAAAGTGCTCTCAGAGTAAGAGTACTCACTGGGAGCAACCATTCACCCATTCATGTATGGCACACCAGTTCTTCCAGCTGCCTTATCAGCTTTGTTTGCATATGAAGGAGTCTTGTAGTTGTTGTTAACTATATGTGTTCAGCTCCAGAACTACATCAGAGACATCACATTACTGAAGACATTCCTTCAATCACCACCTACCTTTACAAGTGACTCCTCTCAGAAATTGGGGTATAGGATCATTCTTCTTTAAAACTGTCAATCATTTTGTTTTTAAATGTAAGGAGAGCTGTTCATGCAGCACATGTTTGTAAAAAGAAATGCTGCTGAGTGTTTGTGAGTTGCGTGACGCGTCATAAAGTGCTGTCATCCATGAGTCGGAAGAGCTGGTTTCAGACCTGAGCAAAACCTGGGTTCTTTCTTTTAGGTTTCTTTTCTTTCGAAGCTGTGCTGTGCTCACACAGTGGTGGGAGTGCTCAAACTGTATCAACATTGGTTTTGTTTTTCAGTTGCCTATAGTCATTTTTATTTCTTCAAATATTTCAATTTAATATTGCAAACAACTTCACAACATACAAAATGAATTATATTAATCCAGAACATATGTCAATGAATAAATTTTATATCTTTTTTTATATCTTTTTTTTCCTTTCATCTTGTGGGGATAAAAAAATAAAACAGCAAAGCTTTGACAACAGCACCTTGACATAGTATGTAATTTCAACATTACCTTGAGAAGATTTGAATAGTAAACAGATAAAGTAGTGTACTTAGAGGAGGACAACCCTTGAACTGCTGAAAATGTAAACGGAATGTTTTGGTCAGTAATCATTTCCTTGTTTCCCAAAGTGGACAGTTTCTCAATTCACAATAGAAGCAGCATGCAAGTTTTTTCTCGTTTTTTTTTTTTTAAATATGGGAGTCTTCCCCCTCCTGTATCTTCTGACTGGACCGAATTCTTGGCAACATAAAAAAGAACACAATGTCTCGAGGAATGTGATATAGTAATTTAAACTGGGCGCGAATGACTGATCAGATCTTTTTTTAATTGTTTACAAGGTCATGAATATGTTCAATAAATAGACTGTAGTATCACTTTACTGTATAAACTTCATCTTTTTTACATGCAGTCCATAAAATTTTCATCTGACGGAATAATTTACCCTGTTATGTATATATACAAATAGATATTTTTCTCTCTTTTTTAGAACTCTCAATAAAATCTATACATTGTATACACTATCTTCCTCTCTTAATGGTCAGTGTGCAAACACAGGACGTGTCTATCCGTATAAACCGCCAACCGATCTTCCTTTTGCTATCCATGGTGAGTGCACGCACGTATGACTGGGTTGTCCGGCATTGTGAGTTATAGTGCCGCTTGTCTATTCCCCGACAGCCGTCCTTTGTGTATCCTTGCGGATTGCATTTGGTCTCGTAAAAATATTGCTTCAGTTGACCATTGGGCACGGGGACCTTCTCCATGACGGTGACGGTCTGTCCAGACATGTCTATGGCCGTCTTTTTGTCCACGGCGGTCACCCACTGGCTAATACTGTCACAGACGCTCAGCTCTCCGCGCCGGGCGGGGTCCGAGTGCCTCCGGACGCGCATAGACATGTTCGCGGCGTCCAGGTAGTTTTTGTATTCCTCCAGCAGGAAGAGCAGCGGCGGCTCCAAAGGCACTTGGTTGCTTAGCATGACGCGCGAGGCGTACAGGTCGACGTCTTTGGCCTCCGCCGCCACCGCTGCTGCTGCCACTGCCGCCGCCGCCGAGCCCGCGGAGCCGGGACCCCCCCCTCCCTGGGACCCCTCGCTGCCCCCCTGCGGGTCGCTGCCGCCTTCCCCCCCCTCCAGCAGCTCCTCGATCACCTGCTCGAAAGTGTCTGAGAGTGAGGGCAGTCCGCCCCCACTCTGTGGAGTCCCGTGGCCTCCTCGGCCGGCGGTCGCCGCGACGCCCAGGTAGCCCTCCACTCGGTGCCCCCGCACACCTGGGCCTTCTCTCAGGGGCGCGGCTCTTAAGCAACTGAAGTATGAAATAACCATAGTAAGGAACAGGATGGTCATCACTCTTCTAACCTGTTGGAACTGGAAGAGAGAGACAGAGAGAGAGAGAGAGAGGGATGATAGAAGAAAGAAATGAGGAGAGATGAAAAGATGAGAGAGAGAGAGAGAGAGAAAAACATGTTAATTTTGTAATTGTTATCAAAAATAAAACTTAATTTTTATAATCACTTTTAATCAATTCAATCATTTTTGTTATATCAGTTATTATATGCAAGTCATTCTTATAAATACAGGTTTTCTATAGCATGGGGTTGCACTTTTTTATATTGGAACAAAACTACACGGTGTTCATCTTCACGGTTTTAGGTTTGAATGTTTGAAAGACTTCACTGGACTTCACTGGACGTCCTTAGCCAGTAATTATCCATTTCGCTTCCCTCTATCTCCTTTATACGATGCACAGAAAGGAAAAAAAAACAGAAAGGAGACGCATTTCCTGTTGTCGGCGGAGGAGTAATGTCTGAGAGTTTTACATTAAGCCCTGATTAATGGACCTGCCCGTCCCTCCCCAACACACACTTGGACTGTCCTCCTGACACACACACACTGACACTCCTAACACACACACACACACACTGATGCAAGACTCAACTGAGAGCATATTTCACCCAGAATCACCTGCAACTGCACACCTCTCGCAGTTGTCCTCAGTGTATTGCCAGTACGTGTGTGTGTGTGTGTGTGTGTGTGTGTGTGTGTGTGTGTGTGTGTGTGTGTGTGTGATCCCCACCTCTCTGTTATTTGTGTTACTTTTTTTCAGATATCTGTGTGACAGCCTTTGGGGAGTGCATTAATAGCTCAACTCATCAACATGGTGTGAGATGCTGCTGCTATACGCAGGAACTGTAGAGTATCATTAAAGCGCTCCACCAAGCCCCCTACCAGCCCCCTGGGGCTCCCACAATCCCCTGCTTCCAGCTCCGGCTGAAACCACCCACCCCCTGTGTCACCCGTAGCAACGCAGCCATGACACCCTCCCACCCGCCACCCAGTCAGTCGTGCAGTCCTTGTGCCTGCTGTACCCACACTCGGCACCCAGCCCCCCCCCCCCATCAGGTCCAGATGAGGGCCAAGTCAGGTCCAAATGAGCGTCAAATCAGGGCCAAATCAGAGCCAATTTAGTGATGGACGCTATTCAGGTTACCTACAGCTCACGCCACGTAATATATACGTCTCTGCGTACTTCAGCCCAATATTACCAGCATCCATCTCAATGCACAGAGAGGCGGTTCTGCTCTAATGACTAACATTGCACTACGCGTACATAAGACATCACACACAACGGGAGCACCTTGTTTACTGGTTAGTAGAAGTCAGACAAAAACAATGAGAGTACTGCTATGAAACAGACTTATCTGTATGTGGCTTGAGAGGAGAAGAGAGAGGAGGAAGAAAGAGAGGAGAGGAGGATGTGGAGAGGAGAGGAGAAGAGAGGAGAGAAGAACCAAAGGAGCAGAATGGACTTGAAAGGAGAGAACACAATGTTTCTGAGCCCCCCCCTCCCCCCCCGGCCCAGAAGACTGTATGATCTGGCTTGTGTCACCAGGACGGGCAATCAAGCACAGGATATGACATCACTGAAAACACAGTGATTTGGAGGATGATGACATTTGTTATCTTAGATGTTGAACCGGAGAGAGACGGATGTCTTGTATTTCAATTACTCCTTGACGGGAGATTACAGAGAAAATATACGGGGCATAAGTGGAGACAGATAAATTGACCGTTTATGGTGGAAATGTCACCTGCAATAAATCTGTACTTGTTGTATTTTTTCACATATGCCAGCTGCATCCATGGCACATTAACTGAGCCCGGCATTTAAGAAATGGGTTCAGAGACATGAGAAGAAACACTTAAGGAAAGAAGACTTCTTAAAATCACGCCACTATGCATTTGTACAATGCACTTGTAATTAACAAGCAATATAATCTGACAAAATTACAGTGATCATCTGTGATATTTTCACACTCTCAAGCGATCATTTTAGTGCATGGAGCCCTTGGTTATGAATACTGCTATACAAGCTCACAGTTTGCGATCATTTTATGAATGGCAAACAGTGTGATGCGTGCTCATCATTCAGGTTCCCTCATCCTCTGTCTCACCCCAGGGTACAGCGGGTAGGACACCGCAGCCTCAGCTACAGCCACAGGGTCCAGAGGCAGGATGGGGACATGCCGATGAACTACTTACTACATGGACATATTCCAGTGCAAAAAAGACTGATGCAAAGAGAGAGAAAGAGAAAGAGAGAGAAGGAATGGGAAGACTGATAGATGGACAGAAGGGTGAGAGAAAAGGAAGGAGAGAAAGAAAGGAACAAAAAGAGATGCGGTTCCATTCTGTTGCATTCTAAGCCCTTTTGGCAACGAACTGACGCAGACGTGAATTTGGCAGCCTACGTCCGATGAAAATGACTGGGCTGCCCTATTAAACAAAACACACACACACACACACACACACACACACACACACACACACACACACACACACACAGAGAGAGAGGGAATCGCTGCTCTGCCTCCAGGAGAAACACATCCTTACCTCGGCGAAGCCCCCCCTAAGAGTCACGGCAATCGAGCGCGGCTGTGGGCATCCCAGAGTTCCTCCCGCCGCACCGTACCGTACCGAGCTGTGCTGTGCCACACCATGTGCCGTAGTCAACAACCCACAACGTCAAACAACAACACCCAGCGCATTCCGTAGGGAATGTGTCACAACAAACACACACACATACAACAACAACAAGAGAAGACGAGGAACGTACACACACACACCGCCACTCAGAAAGAAAATCTAACAACCAGCTCTGCCCCTTTCCTCTTCCAGGGAAACGGGAGTGTGAATGCTTGTGTGTGTGTGTGTGTGTGTGTGTGTGTTAAAAATAGCCCCCGTGTGCAGCGAGGCGTCCCCTGGCTCTCCCCTCTGCCTGCTGCTGGTGGCCGGAGAGAGGAGTGGCGCGGCGCGGCAACGCGCGTGGCTGCGCGGAGCGGAACCCATCGGGCGCCGAGGTGCGCTGGGTCCCTGGGCAGCGGCGGTGGAGGAGGCTGGCGCGGTGGGCTCGAGTGCCAGGCACAGGGGCCACGCCTCGCCTAAAAGGCATTTGTTTCATTCTTAATTGGTGTCTGGGGCCGCGCCTGTGATTTGCCAGCCCCACAGCCAGCGCCATGGAGATACGGGGGCTATAAATAGGCAGCCTGGGAGTCCCACACTCTCGATTCAGAATCTCACATCCTTGTGCTTAATGAGTGCCGCGTCCCTGGGATCTGTGACGCGTTGCTCTTCACAAAGCGTGTGTGTGTGTGTGTTTGTGTTTGTGTGTGTGTGTGTGTGTGTGTGTGTGTGTGTGTGTGTGTGTGTACTATATGTTTCACACATGTTTTGGAATACGCAGCAGGGGCATTTTTTCTTTACCCTCTGTAAAAACAACCTTCAAAAAACACACATGTTCCTTCTCACTCTCTCTTTATCTCTTTCACACACACACACACACACACACACACACACACACACACACACACACACACACACACACACACACACACACACACACACACTCAGACCAACTGGCTCACAGCTCTGATGCCTCAATCAATCCTAATGAGATGGAGGAGCCTCGTGCAAACACGGGTCATACAAGCATGAAAACTGCCCGCCCCTCCGTCCATTCACCCTCCCTCCCTCCCTCCTGTGCGCCTGCCTGCTTGTCTGTGCCCGGTGCATTAGGCAGTGGAAAAAGGAGATCGGGTTTTTACCACATCAGCAACTGCCTGCACTAATCGTTTACAAAAATACCCTGCTCAACAAAGTCTCTGAATAACTTGGGTTCTGGGGAGTGGAGTGGAGCATCCAAAGAGGGAGGGAGCGTGAGAGAGCGGCTTCCCTGAGCTGTGAGGTGTAATTGGGACGCCTTCACCCCCCCCCACCACCACCTTTTTAAAACACTCAGGTCTCCAAAATGTCCTCAAACTGGCTGCTCTGTGAGCACAAATGTAGCCCAGTGGCTGTCCCAGTTTCACAGACAACCCAATTAGCAAACATCTGTCGTATCTCTTTTCACCAAGTCTGGGTTTTAAGAGTTGCCAGAACTTCTGCGCACTGCTTTTTTTTATTATTAAAGAGTGACGTCGGACAGTTTGGGGTCTGAGAAAACAGGTCTGCCCACACCAGTGGTCATCTGTGCTATAAGGCTCCCCTCATCAGCAGCAAAAAAGCTTTGTCTTCCAATGAGTTGAGAATGCTTTGTCTCTCAATGTCCCAATGACACGGATGCTGAAGCAGGGTGCATGCATGGTGTTTAGGACGGAGCAGGCTGGAGAGTTATCATATCTGGTGATGATAAGGGGAGCTCCAAAGGAAGAGGAAGAGGAAGAGGAAGAGGGAGCACCTCATTGACAACAACACAAAAGGAAAGCACGCAAGGAGAAAAGGTCTTAGGACAGGAAAGATAGTAAACACAATATATCTTTAATCCAAAACTATTTTAAATATCCTATATTTGACTGCAAACCACATAGCTGCGTCAGGACGGTTTGTCTGTGTTTAAATACAAGGTGCTGCTGATAAACCATCTCTTATTTCATACTGTACTGTCGTGATGAAATAAAATGTGTTTTCTTGCATGGGGAGAGATGAGAGATGAGGGAGAGGGAGGGAGAGGAGAAAGGGTGGGGAGGGGAGGGGAGGGGAGGGGCGGCCTGAAAGCCGCGTCATTTCGCAGCATAACAACCCTGATGACGTCTCTGGCCGTCTCCCTTGGGGGGCTGAATGGCAGGGGGAGGTGGAGAGGGAGGGATGGAGAGAAGAGAAGAGTGAAGAGGAGAGAGAGAGAGAGAGAGAGAGAGAGAGAGAGAGAGTGTATGTTCGGGGGCAGGTCTACTCATCTTGCGCCAATCGCACCATCTCTCCTCCTGAATGAGTCTCCTACTCTCAGCAGGGGGCAACAAACCAGTTTTTTTTTTTTTTTTTTTTAGTTCTAACTCGTTCTAGCCTGTTTCCTGTTCCCATCAAGACAATCAATATGGCTCATGCTCTCACTCACCCACCGTTTAAAACGCAATCTAGCCCACGCAAGTCCCACTGTCACTCTGGGGCTCCATCAGAATAACCCAGCCTGCTTCATACACCACATCTCCACAGAGATGATTTTTTTTCCTGAACGTGCCGGTTTCTTGATTTCTACCTCTGCAAAATAAATATGTTTAATGTGTCACAAGTTGGGACAATGCAACGTCAACTCTCAAGGGTCAATTATTGAAAATCTATCTATCTGAAAAGAATGTGTCCTTCTTGAACTCAGGGAAGGCTATGATCAATACTGATTACAACATTCCATCTAGCTTGAGACACCCTTGCCAAATAGTCCTTTGGTTTATGCCTGGCAAAGAGCTCACAGTCTGATTCGAAAGGCGGTTTTAAGTGTCAAACTGTCTGGGAACAAATCCTATCCATGCTGATGTCCCCCAAGGCTCAGTGCTGAGACCCCTCTTTCTTTTCTCTCACATCAAACTGCACACACTTACTAACACTAACACACACACACACACACACGCACACACACACACACACACACACACACACACACACACACACACACACACACACAAAAAGCCTTAGAGTGCAGCAATCCCAGTTTTCAACACTTCTGGTACATCAAAGACACACACAAGATCCTGCTTGTCATTTGCACTGCAGATAACTCAACTAAGCCTGAAAAAGGGTGCATTTCACTTCATAAAGCAGTTTCTGTTTGCAACCCCTTCTTGCCTTTTCCTGCTAACCACACACACTGCAACATTGCCCTGAAGGTGTCTGTTGTATCACTGTCAGCAACACAGAAAAAAAACACAGTGTACAGGGGAGGAAAGATTATCCCTAAAATATTAGTGCTGTTGGATAATTAATCTAAGTACACAGAGTGCTTTGCCAAAAGTTTGGCTCGTTTGATTGATCTGTTGTTTGGCATGGCTCTATGGTCTTTGATATGTGAAAAGCGGCAGTGTGCACCTGTTCATTTGTGTTCCGCCAGGCAGGTAAGGCAGGGCGGGCGGCTGGCTCACCTTTGCATGGCTCGTCTCGTGTGTCTCTGTTTGCTCATGTCTCTCAGCTATTAACACAAACTCCACTCATACCTGACAAAAGAGTCCTGAGATAGAACCATGTTTATCTTCAAGTTCTCTATGTCTACAGGAATACCAGTAGAGAATAGTTACCAACCATCTCTCAGTGTCCATTCCCAACTATACAATAAATATACCAAATTCAAGTGTAAAGTCGCCTGCTCCCTTTGACATAAATGCAGCAAAACTTATATCTGAGGCACAGTGCCATTTTCCATTCCTTACAAGCTCAGGTAGTATTTATGTATGCAATTCTGAACTACATACAAGCTTATCAATTACAACATTTACTTTTTCCATGGTCACACTTGGCAACTTCAGACCTCCACACACATGGCATACACAGGTCTCCCGGGGCAACCACACGACCAGTGTGAGGTAGACTACATTGAAGAAGCCTTTTGAGGCATGGCAACAATTTTGGAGAGTTAAGAGTACCTCCTGACTGCGACGTCACACTAAGTGTTGCAAGGTGTATTTTGGACCTTTCCATGGTGACAGACAGTATCTCGACAATCAATCTGGTACAGCTGCTTGCATAGTGTACTGATGGGACAATCTCGAGCAAAGTGCGTCCCGGTGGCCCTATTAGTTCCAATTTATTCCTTGCAAGTCTGTGTTCGCATGCCTTCGGACTGAGTCACTCATTCTCACCGTCCCATCCCAAAAACACCTGCGCAGTACTCTCTGGCACACAGGCGAACGGCTCCACTCTAATAATTCTCGCTGTTTAATGACAGACCATCCGATTGCCAAGAGGTACATTTCAAACAGTTCGCACGGGGGAAAAGACCGTGGCAAAGCAACACCAAAGCATCAAGCATCAGTAAGCATAACTGAAAGCGCCCTCGGTCTAATCGGGATGCAAGCCTGTGGAGGGGGGAGGGGGGGGGGGGGCAACTTCGCAAATTAAACATTCGCGTTTGTTATTATTTATTCATAGCGCACCGGTCTTCGCGTAATAGGAGAAAGGACAGGCATTCACAAGACCGGGACACATCTTCCAGTATGTGTTTTTTCCTCTGTTGAGTGCTGTTTTCCGCATCGTTTCCCCTCCTCTCCGGTGGGTTTCCATCGCGCCCTAGCAATGTTCAATGGAATATTACACGCCCGCCATAAAAAAGATAAAATAAATTGAGATATCAAAATCAATGTAGATGTTAATAATGTGAGATCAACTATGTCCTTCATATCAAACCGGAAACATTGAGTAGAGGACCATGAAACATCTTCGGCTCCACTTTGAAGAACAAGCCAATCGAAAAACACGCAGACGGACTTTGCCAGGACCATGCAGTAGATGGCGCATTTGACTGTGTAAATCGCAAAGACACTCAAGCCCAGCTAAAGGGCCAAACAAGCTGTAGTATGTCAACCACACACACACACGCGCGCGCTCGCAGGCGCGCACACATGCACATAGAAGAACACAAGCTGCTGGTGGGGCAAGGCAAACTGACAACCATCGACATACGTTCAGACAGATAGCCAGTGAGAATCGGACATACAGACTGACATATAATAGATTATCTACTTCTAAAGAGTGTACATTTTATTATAAGTTCACTATGATGTGCATGATCAATTGAATGTGTTTATCTTCAATTCTAAATTAGACTACACATTAGGCAAGTCTTTTTGTTTAACTTCAAAACCATCACCCAAGATTTGGTTCACTTTCTGCCCTGCTCTGGAATCCGAAGTGTCTTCTCAGATTCCGTCTAGGGGAACTTTTCTAGATCGTTACGGCGGTCTAGATAGTTGGGGTGATACGGAACGGAAACATACGAACAAGTCTATATTTAGCCACGCATCCATTGCATATTCCTTATTCATCATACAATATACACGTCTGACGACGCATATTGAGTTTATCACGAGTTTACATCACCACTCAGAATGGGCGTTTGTATCCTATTTATCTTTGCGTTGTCATCTTGTCCCGTTTATAGGAGACCTAGACTCAACACCAGTAGGTAAACCTATGCGTAAGGTCTCAAGTTTCCAATGAGGTCTTAATGAGCACACCAAACTAAAATTGTTTAACCTAAGCATTTTGCTTCCAGTGTGTGAGAAACAATCACTTTAACGACTGATTATAGTTCCTAGTACGAGCAAAAAGAATTAGGACATTCATCACATATCTCCACGAAATTCCACTAATGCCTTTACAGTTCTGACACCGCATATTTTATTAACGCAAAGATGGGTTAAGGTTGCAGGCTAGAAATACCGATACCTATGTGATTTGGGATACACGAACTGATAGTTAAGGCAACATCCCTCTGTAAATTATTGTTAAAAAAGTCGCATGATATGAATTTCAGTGATATTCAGTATATTATCTAATACAAGATGCCTTTGACGCTAAGAGCTCATTTGGATATTCAAGTAAAAAGGACAGAAGCATCGAACACTCTGCCTCCACTGACCCCTTTCCTGTTGCACATTAGAAATTCAATCAACATAATAACGGCGTTTCTTATTAATGAACGCGAAGATAAGGTTTCACTCCGCTCTTTCAAACTGCGCCCGAGTCGGTGCCTTTCCCGGGGCCACCACTTGATTACTTCTAGTTGAACTCCGCCGTCTGCTTTCCCAAGATTTGGAAAAAAAAAAAAAACACTACGAAAGTCAGAGAAAAACAGGCAACACAGCCTACCTCTTACTGTCCAGTCGTAAAAGAGACCAATCAACAGGATCGAGTCATCTGGGATGTTTTGGAGAACGCGCTGCGTAATTGTTATGGTTATTTCGTTGTATTTCCCTTCCGTTTTCTCCGGCTGCTTCACGTTGTCTTCAGCTTTGGAGCAAATAGATTAAATTATTGATGGTGGAAATTGCATGGTTGAGGTAACGGACTCCCATGACTGAGCGTATCCTTTGCAGATGGGTTTAGGCGGAAGGGGTGCATGCTAGCACACAAGACGTTGCGCGACCGGAGACCTCTTGAGCTTGAAATGACGACTTCATAGCGCGCAACTACAGTAGGCTAACTAACTCCGGCGTGACGTTGCAACATGTGACTCCACTACCGGCTGATGCTCACCAACCGAGTGCATGAGTCTGAAGTAACATCGGAAAGTCTCCGCGTACCCACCCCCTCCCTTCGTCAACCATTCAACATCACCGCGCGTAATGCTTATAGAATGCTAAAGAAATACAGCGTTTTACTCATCCTGGATGCAGTCGTACCAGGTGATGATGTCCAAACTGAAGGCTATTTTTGCATTTGCTGCAAAAATTCTCTTCTTGGGTATTCCGGTTTGGCGGACCGGGCTTGAAAGATCTGTCGGTGCAGAATAATCCATGCTATCAAGTTTACCAGTACCGTATCACTTTGCAGCTTTGGTCACCTATGTTCTCAACTGCATGTCTGGTGAATTCTTCATGGTAGCAAATACTATAAAGACACAGAAACTACAAACAACAACACACTCATCCCATTTGCGGTTGTAGGCTACTGCGCATTCAGTATAGAGGCTTTATAGAAATCTTTGTTCGAGTATTACTTTGGACAGTTGAGTCGGTTGGCCACAGGACGGACAATAAGGTTCCATAAACAAACTGAACTCAATTCTTAAGTCAGTTATCATTTTCATCGAATCGGAGCCATACATTTACATTCCTTTCGACGTGTAGTTTTTACACTTTGTTTTAACGTAGGGCAGCTTTTGTCCAATTCTGTAATCTACACAGCTGCTTTTTGAACCATTGGAATGTACCTGTCAAAAGCAACAATCGTGTATGCTTATGATAGATAATACTCGTTTCAAGCAGGTTATTCTAAATCCATCTGTGACAGACTATTGGTTACAAATACATAAAAGGAAAATAACATATACCTGACAGTGGTGTTAAGTAAACATATTCTCACCTGTATGTATGGATCAAGGCATATGAGCGTTTTCTTGTGGCTATGAGTAGGGCCAGTATCAGTCTTTTTGTCATTGCTGAATGGAGCTGTCTAGAGTTCCCTAGTCCCCTTTAGCTGACAGATAGTAGATCACCATATGAATTGGATATTTCATCATTGTGAGCGTAGAAAAGGTGCGCTTCAAAGGTAAGCGTCTCCCTCCTCTCCCACCTGGCGTCCTCCTCGCCACATCAACAGTCTAGGCAGTAACAGATCTCCACAAGCTGCCATATCTTAGCCCTTTGTCAGCACTCTTGACAGATCCCCCCTCCCTCAGACACACACACACACACACACAGCAACTCTGATATAATGCACCAGATGTTGGTTGTTCTGCACCACCCTCTCTATCTATAGGAAAGGGTGTGTTTGTGTGTGTGTGTGTGTGTGTGTAAGACAGAGAGAGGGAGAGCCTGGTGGAGAATGTGTTTCCCACATGAGTCAACAGGTGGACGATGTAGATCAATGTAGCCGAGGTGTCCACTTGAACAATGTTAACGGAATCTCTGGTCACCAACTCTGGTCAGCAACAAGAGAGAGAGAGAGATGTATAGAGAGAGAGAGAGAGAGCGAAGAGCGAGAGAGAGAGAGATGTATAGAGAAAGAGAGAGAGCGAGAGAGAGATGTATAGAGAGAGAGAGAGATGTATAGAGAGAGAGAGAGAGAGAGAGAGAGAGAGATATAGAGAGAGAGAGCGAAGAGCGAGAGAGAGATGTATAGAGAGAGAGAGGACATTGAGTGTCACTCTGTTTCGCATTAGCTGGCCCAGTGGGTTTCTGCAGTCCAATCCAGCTCTGGCGATTTTTAAAGATCACGCAGAGAACTCACATGGGGAGTAGTTCCCCACTGCTCTCCATTTCCTGAAGACGATTACACACTCACAGGCGCAAGGGCAGCAGGCTGTGGTGCCATACTTGAAGTTTCTGGCACCAAAGAGGCTGATTTAGCCTAGTGCGTTGTGGGGATGGGAGGGGTGAGAAAATGCTCATTACCCTTGCGATGCCATAGGAGCTGGACGCAGGCCAAGGCCAGATGCGTGGAGGAGTAACCGCGGGATGAGGATGATCACTCTCAACCTGGCTAATGAGGTGGAGGGGGGCCCCGCAAGGCGCGGCACAGCAGGACAGAGGAGATACACACCTGCTCTGTCATAAGCATGCGTGTGTGTACACGTACGTACACACACACACCACACACACACACACACACACACACACACACACACAAGCTATTCAACTCTCTCTCTCACTCACTCACTCACTCACACACACACACACACACACACACACATACACACACACACACACACACACACACACACACACACACGTTAAACTCCCAGGGACTAGCCAAGATGAATATAGCCCATCCCAGTGGATCACAGGAGGTTAGGCCAAACTCTGGATGACAAACAGTTGCATCAGCAATTGCTGAGCGACATGACGCCAAGAAAAAAAAATGCACCTCTCTTTTTCTCTCTCTCTCTCTCTCTCTCTCACACACACACACACACACACACACAGCACGCTGAGGTCGCTTCACGCAGGTAATTCATAAATAAATCACTCAGCATCTCATTAGGGGATCAAAAAAAGGAAAAGATAAGCAAACAAGGGTTTGTCAGGGTGCACACAGACCCCAGACAGCACAGTGCAGATTAAAAAAGTATACAATAAGTCAATAATTCATGCTGTTAAAGGCAGACTGAGAGAAAGCACCGGAAGGCCCCGGATTTGATCTCCTTTGGGCTGTAATTTGCACACAGACTCCGCTCATAGCAAATCTCAACTTTACCATACCCATATACCCAACCATGAATATCTTAGAGTGTGTAGGTGTATGTAAGGTGTATGTATTATGTATGTGTGTGTGTGTGTGTGTGTGAGAGAGAGTGAGTCAAATGTAATATGTATGATGATACATAAGTAGGATACTTCACTTTCATACACAAAAACACATTGATTAAACAGTGTAGATAAATAAAGTGTTTATCTCTTATAGGTTGTGTAACGAAAAATATGCAAAATGTTTTTTTTTTTTAAAAAAGAGGTTAAATGTGCATCTGAACTTCAAATGGAATCTGCACCTGTTGATTGTTAATTTTCCCTCTAACATGGGATTTCTGTCATGACATATCTTATACAGTTGCTACAGTCTTATCAGTGTATTATGCTATTATAAGTAATTTTGAGAATCTCTGTCTTCATTAAAGCATTTGAATGAATCTGGTATCCTTCAGTGCCACCATCTTGTTCCTTGGAAAAAAATGTTTTGGTTGCTCTACCATTATGTCACTTTTTTTTCTCAGAATACAGTTCCCAGAGTTCCAGAGTGTTCCGGAATGTTGAATGTTGAGAGAGTCAGAGCGGCGTCAGAAGCGATGGCCGTTTCTCTATCCAATAGGTCGGGTCGCTAATGACGTCACCTCGGCTTTCTCAAAGACACGTACCGCAGGACCAGACCAGCCCAGCCCGCGTGCCCAGGCCTCTCTCTCCCCTCCCTGGGGAGTGATGGGATGGGTGCCACCCCTGCCTTTGGTGCCACCCCACGGGCGAAGCCCCCTGCTCGGCATGAGGGAAGCACATGGGGAAATCGGATGGAATCCAGAAAATTCTACTCAGTCATAGTGAGTTTTTGCAGTGTCTCTGAGCTCCCATCATCCTTTGTGTTTGGCCATGATAACAGCACTTTGCTATGGGCCTCAGTGTGTGCCTGCACTAGTCCCACCCCACTGGTAATCACACAAAACAGGATCAGACAGAAAAGTATCGGTCAGTCAGTCTGATGCTGGGCTGTAGAACAATTGCCCCCACTAAAGATCCTTAATTGTCAGTCACATTTAGCCTGTATGTATGGCAGTAACTCCCATTCATTGACTGTGTGTGTGTGTGTGTGTGTGTGTGTGTGTGTGTGTGTGTGTGTGTGCGTGCGTGTGCGTGCATGTGTGTTTGTGTGCATATGCACGTGTATTTGTGTATGTGTGTGTGTGTGTGTGTGTGGGGATAAGCCCAGTGTGAGTCGGCACGTTTCCAGTTGTTGTGTGTTTTGATATATGTGACTCAGAGGAGTCCAGAGAACTCCTGCCAATGATGCGATCATGCCAGCTCCTGACTCCTCACTGAATCCTTCTGCCTCATTCACAGAGAGAGAAGGGAGAGAGGGAGGGAGAGAGAGAGAGAGGGAGCGAGGGAGAGAGAGAAAGGAGGAGAGAGAGAGAGAAAGAGGTAGAAAGAAGAAGAGAGGAGAGGGGAAGAGATTAGAATGGTAGAATGAGAGAAAAGTAAAAGAACAAAGATTGAAAAAGAAATAAAAAAAGAATAGAAGAAAGGAAGAAAAACAGAATGTAGAGAGAGAGAGAGAGAGAGAAAGAAGCATGGGAGAGAGAGAGTGATGACTATGACTAAAGCCTCGACACTCTGGCAAATCGGTATGGATTGCAGACCTCTTCCATTTTGAGTCAGACAAGAGTGAGAGCAACTGCAACAGGTTTACCTGATTGCGTCAAAGGCTGACATTACACACACACACACACACACACACACACACACACACACACACACACACACACACACACACACAGACACACGCATGCACACACCCACACAAACACACACACACACACCTACATACATACCCGCACACATGCACGCAAACACACACACACACATACAGACAAATACACACACACTCTGCTCACATATGAACAACATGCACACATACACATACACCATACAGTACAACCCCCCACCACCACCACCACCACCAACGTATAGAGCACAGCCAGCGGTAATCTATCCTTAGTGGTGTGTACCTCCTGTTGGGGTAATGTATCCCCTGGACCTTCGCTCCTAGCCCTGCATAAGGTCTTTGTGCTCCTCGCTAGCACAGGTAATCCAGCCCCTCAAGGGCTCAGGGCAGGTTCCCGTGAGCCTTACGTGGAGTGGGCACGTATGCATTATTTGTAGGCTGGTCTTGTCTTGTCCGCATGTTGCCTTTGTAAGCTGCTCCAACACGATCTTCGGCATCTTCTATCTATCCTATGGCACTGTGGTTCTATCTATGTCCTCTGTCGTCTCTGTCAATAAAGCTGATGTGCATACACACACACACACACACACACACACACACACACACACACACACACACACACACACAAGCACACACACACACACACACACATACACACAAAAATCTAATGCAATGTAATTATGTGGCCCTGAGGCGGCTTCTGGCATGAGCAAAGCAAGATGTTTCACTGCACTCATAAAAGTTCTGCGAAGATCTTGATGCGACTTGTTACACAATCAAAGCATGGTTGATCATGACATGGCCTTGGCTGAGAGCTCGCATCTAGAGACAGCTTTACATGTTTTTTGCATATCGGCCGTAGTTCAGTATTGTTGGTGCGATAGTCGCAGAAAATCACAGAGCCATCATTCTCCAACATCACAACTGTGCAAGACGAAGAGCAAAACAGCTGATGGTTTCCCTAGTAACGGACCAAACATCGCCATTAGACTAGCTGCATGAGCTGCTGAATAGAAACAATGGTAAGTTTGTCAACTCCAGTTTGAGAGAATATTATGAACATGGGAACAAGTGCATCCGAACCTCCACACACAGCCACACACAAACACACACACATCCAGGGTGCTCCACACATCCTAAAGAACATGGACCAGCAACCATACAAGAACTAGATAGATAGATAGATAGATAGATAGGTTCAGCCATGATCCCTTACATACCAGGAAGTTGAATGCAAATCCAGTTTAGTTTGAGGGTGGCTCTTGGTGGCGCGTCTGTTGCCAAGCACCAAAACTAAATCTTAGTGCTTGCTCGCTCGAGCTGTGAGCTCCTCCGATTGATAGGGAGGGCAGGTGGACACGCAGGCTCTGCGAGAGAGCCGCTTGGCTTTATATCGCTGCGCAAAACACACAGGTGGGTGGAAAAACAAGCGGAGCGAACCCCCCACCACCCCCAGTAACACACACACACACACACACACACACACCTCAGCGTGACCCAGCCCAAATACTGGAGGTCAGGGAGGAATTCAGAAGATGCTCACAATCAGATTCTCACACAAATTTACACACAGACATGCACAGTCACACACTGAAATCCATACATAATTACAAAGCCCATTACAATATAACAACAAATGAGCAGTCACACTTATAAATATGCAGGGAAACATTAACACAATGCATTTGCATATTCATAGCTGCGCAACAACAAAAAAGTCAACACTACAGCGCGGTGATAAATCCACACAGCCGCACCGCTGTTGCCCCCCTGTGCGGGAACCCGCTGGCTGGCGCGCGAGAGCGCGCCCACTCACTCAGCTCCTCACGCACGCACGCACGCACACACAGAACTTGCAATGTCCATCAGCCGAGAAGAGTGTCATTTGTTGGACATCGTCCGCCACCTCTGCCATCCCGTCCCTTCTCCCCACACCTGACCGCTCCTTTACAGTAGGCTACCGGCGTGAACACCACAGTCACCCGGTCAAATCCGGAGCGGTGTCTTAGACAAGGGTCCAATTGTTCCGTGTGCCGTTTTACACGTGCGATGAAACCTTAAGCAGGCTGTCTGTTTGCCGCGTGACCAACCTCTCGCCATCATATATTTATGAAGAGGTTTTTTTTTTATTTTTTAAAATACAATTTTAAAGCATTTACATAGGCCTACATTAAATCGGGATATTGAAGTGATCAGGTATGACATATTAAAATGGACATTATACTTTCGTTTTGTATCGCCTACCTGTAGGTAATAATATTATTGGTGTCATTATTTTTATTATTATTTGTATTAGTATTATAATCATTTTTAATAATATTGTTATTATTTGTATTATTATTTTGCTATCACTGCTGCCTTATTATATGTCTCATAATCCTACAGAATCTTTGACTCATATTGCATTATAGCCTAAGCCACCTTACGGGTTCGTAATTTCCCACGGGGATTTGGTTTAATATGACTTAATTCACAACGCACGCAACTGAATTATGAAATTCTTCCGGTTAATAACTCGGTATATCTCTTAAAACTTAATTAAGTTGTCTTGGTGAACGAAGCATTTTTTTAACCGACAAAGCATTTCCCACCACCATCGTTCGCTCATCACTTCTCAGGAACCAAATTAGCCTTTAAACTATAAAAACAGGATACCATGATAATGTTTCGTGTCATTTTCTAATGAAACCTACCATCTTCAGATTTGTTATTGACGCCCACCCCAGCTCTGCAGCGCTCAGAGTGCGGAGAGGGGGGCCGAAGAGGGAGATTCTCGGTAAGACAACACAACCCCATTTATGGACTGATCCGATGACGTACATTGCAGAAAGTTCTATAAAAAACCCTTCATACATACAAAGTGTGTCGTGCCACCCCCCACACCCCCCTCCTCCCGCCTCCGCTCCCCTCCCCCTCGCGCCCACACCCACACCATAAACCCACGTCTCGCCCTGTCCCTGGAAAAAAACTATGCTTTTCCAAGAAGAAAAAAAGCCCAAAATATTTAGAAATTGTAAATAGAATAGTCCATACGGCTAACTGAACAATACCAGGGACTGTTTAGGCACGCCAGTAAGCGCCACTGAATACATTTGAATTTGTCGCAGATCTAATCGGTTATGAATCGCTGCACAACAGCGCCCGGATAACGATTTCATTCAAATAAAGGACTTTTCGTTTGGTGCGTCACAGTATAAACTATTTCAGTAATGGCAACAATTATAATCAAATCACTGCAATATTAATAAAAACATGAACAATCCCATACTTAGTTTCAGTAATAATAATATTCTGCCGTTATTTCTGCTGTCATTGTTATAACAACTGTTGAAATTTGCACTTATCAAGAGGTGAGCTGCAGCACAAAGAATCGGTTTCATCACCTTGTGTCTTTTTGTCTGGCAAAAAACACTTTTACAAACGCTCATTGCTGGTTATCAATAGGCTAGACCACTAAGCATGTGAGTCTAGAGAACACGAAGAAATAGGTGCAGTCATTAGATGTTAAAGAAAGAAAACAAACAAACAGTCAGATAATTGATGCATTGAATGTATTCCGCCTGGTGGGTCAGAGCAGTTTGAAACGCCTGTGGGCGTTGATATCTCGGGGTTTTCTTGAGGCTGTTTGCCATGCAATTGCTTCGCTCTGAAATCAAATTCTTGGAGCAGGAGCGGATACAAAGAAAAAATGGACACAGGCTGCATCCTCCATTTCCTCCTCGGCAACCGAGACGAATTTCTAGAACTTAGTCGGCGCAAAAGTCAGAAACGATTCTTCGCAGACTTAGCAAAAAGCTGACGTCTTTAGTTTTTGCCAGATCTTGCGAGGTATTCTCCTTTCCCCCTCCACAGAGCCCAATGCAGAGCATTCAGTCTGGGTTTATCTAGCAATCTTATCTGTAGCTCCATCTAACCCGGCCATAACATTTGGCAATATCTAACCACGCCTATCCTAACACTGGTTCCGCAGGCTCTATCTACACCGTTTCTTTGCCATCCCGTTGTCCTCTACCGGCTATTTTGGTCATGCAATTCACAATTTGTTTAAAGGGAAATGTTATCTGTGGCGGGTGGAAGTGGTCTCCTACTGTTGCCGTGTTGACTGAGCCGCGCGCGGATGAAAAGGGGGGAGCAGGTGATGCTCGCGGCGTAGTGCGGCTCGGGATGAATGAAACGGAGGAGAGCGAGCGAACGGTCTGTAGTAAAAACACAAACCATATATATCTGCTCTTACGGAGGCTGGGGGAGCTGTTACAGAAGCGATTACAGCGATACGGATGCCCGCACCACTTACAAATCAATTTACCAAACACATTACCCCGACGATTTAACAATAGTAGAGGCAGACTTACAAAATAGGCATGATGAATTGAAAGAGATTAGATAGATAGATAGATAGATAGATAGATAGATAGACAGATAGATAGATAGATAGATAGATAGATAGATAGATAGATAGATAAATAGATAGATAGATAGATAGATAGAAACATGGTGTACTACCAAAATGAGCTGATACTTATATTTTATTTAAGACATGCACCATTATTCTGCCACCGGAGCGAAGCGTGGATATTGCGCATACAAGTTCCATGTACAAAGACCCGGGATTCCGCAAGCAGCCTTCGTCAAATCAGGAGAATGCCCCGATAGACATGCACTTAAAAACATTATTTTCAATTGCCAACTCACAAGCATATAGCGTATATAATTAACTTTTCTCATACAATTTTACAGTTGTATTCAACTACCACCACATAAACGAGCAAACGATTTTTTAAAAATGATACACATGTCATTCACAATCTTGGATGATTTTCAAAGGTAACTTTGTAAACGTTTTGCATACGACATGATGTCAAAAAACAGTAAAATCATGATAATAATGGTTACCTGCATATCTTATAATGATAGATTATCCAAAGTTTACAGTTTTATTTTATAAGTCCGATGCCTTCATGGATAACTGACACCAGCAGAATCCAACGCCAGGGAATTCACGAAAGCGTGACAACATGTTTTCATAATCGTAATCAAACTTCAATTTGAGATGCACTAACTACATCTGGCATGACAAATGAGGCGAGACTACACTGACAACCTTTCTAGGGGCATTGGATATATATAAAAAACAGAAACAGTTCTTACCTTTTTAAAAGCTGACAACCACTATCAGTGGTTAGATCTCCAAGACCAACGCTTGCATTTCCCAAAGTTAACGCTGCACACCAAGTGGAGCTTGCAAAGCACGCGCACCCTACGGCAGCTCTAAGATTTCAACTTTCACATGCTCTAAGTGGCGACAAAACTCCGAGCGCAAAGTAAAGGAGGCTTCTAGGCGCCCGGGTCTTTCTCCCCTTTTGTTTTTGACCTCAGGGCTCCCACAGCAAGCGTTTAAATGAGAGAAAAAAAATGAAAAAGAAAGAGTGGAACAATTTCCTAGCTGGCAAAAGAACTGCAAAACGGAAAAGGCGATGGGTGTCCCAATCCGTGTTAGTCCGCCAGGCGCAGCTACTCCAGTGCCTCTGTCCAACGTGCTGAAATCATACCACAGCTAAGGTTACTACGGGGCAAAAATCTATACTTTCGTTAAGTGCCACTTGATATTGCCCTACTCTAGTGCTTCCCCACGCCTTGTCACGTGAATATATCCTTGCCAAGCCCGTCCTGTTAATTTTTGATCACATGCTGACCGGTCTATTTTCTTAACAAAAGAATCACTTATTTCCAAAAGCCGGGACAGATCCCTAGGAGCAGGTGTCTGTGTATGTCCAGATCATACGGCATCACTTCCCTGCCTGTCCCTGCCGCGTTAAAGACCTGCAGGGCACACATGCACCCGCAGGTCTACACATGTTGCTTTTCTTTGACATCGTAGTAGTGAAAAAAATCGCATTCAATACAAGACATAAAGCCCTCTCTCATTGCCAACATACTGCGTTATCAAAAACTGGGTGCACTTCACGACAATAGTCAGGGCAACCGTTTCATGTAGTTACATGTCTGTATAGGTTGGCATGCCTGACTGAGAATTCTTAACACCACTAAAATAACATAAAATATAAAAATTAAAAGTTTGATAACAAGCGATATCCACTTAACTCTCTCAGAATCATAACAGTGGCCCCGAACATACACAAGCGACCACCTATCCATGTAACCTAATATGT
>NC_055976.1:18497952-18562952 GCF_018492685.1 Alosa sapidissima
AGCATTTACATGAAAGTAAAAAAAATAAATTCAGGGCAAAACAAATGGGCAAAGGGCTGTGTTGGATAAGCTAAAGAAAGGTAAAATCACACAGCTCCCAGCTGACTGACCACTGAACTGATGAGCTGTCTGTGTGTGCAAAGAGGTGCCCAAAAGCTAGTCTTAAATTCAGATATGACAAATTTAACACTATATCTGCCATATAACACACTCACACGCCCACACACACACGAACACAAACGCACACGCCCGCACATGCACACGCACACACACACCCACACACACACACACACACACACACACACACACACACACACACACACACACACACACACACACAGACAGACACACACACACGCGCGCGCTGTTGCCGGGGTCTTCATGTCTTTATGTGTGGACGGTACAGATGAGAGAGACAATGGTAAGGGAGGACATATAATATAATCCTTCTGTCCCGTCCTGTCCAGCCATCACATGTGGGCATCAAAGAGAGGAGCGAAAACGCCCACGCTAGCACACGAGCCCCAGGGGCCAGCGGGGCTAACTCACTCATAAACACAGCACCTATATATGGGCTCCCAGGGCACGCGCGGAACATCAGAACCGAGCAGGAAACCTCGAGGGAACGGACGATCCGTGCACAGCCATGATCCCGCTCTACCGAGAGAACTGTCTGGAGGTGCGGCGCCATAGGATTGTGATTTAAAGAGCAAGGCAGGCAGTGGGTGTGCTGCGCGTCTACAGCCAGACCTCAACAGCACAGCTTAAAGAGGATGGGGAGTGGGAGACCGTCTGGGGACGTGTGTGTGTGTGTGTGTGTGTGTGTGTGTGTGTGTGTGTGTGAGTGTGTGTGTGTGTGTGAGTGTGTGTGTGTGTGTGTGTGTGTGTGTGTGTGTGTGTGTGTGTGTGTGTGTGTGTGTGAGGAAAGCAGAGTTAAATATTTAAATATTTCATGTTTGAATGTTCATGAGCACCTGGGCGTTGATGCTGCAGAGCACTGCAGTATGTGTGTGTGTGTACATGTGTGTGAGTAAGTAAATGTGTGTGTGTGTGTGTGTGTGTGTGTGTGTGTGTGTGTGTGTGTGTGTGTGTGTGTGTGTGTGTGTCTGTGTGTGTGTATGTCTGTGTGTGAATGTATCAAGGTACGTTCAAGAACATGTATTTGTCTAAATGTGTGTGTGTGTGTGTGTGTGTGTGTGTGTGTGTGTGTGTGTGTGTGTGTGTGTGTGTGTGTGCGCGCATGTGTGTGCGCGTGTGTGTGTGTGTGTGTGTGTGTGTGTGTGTGTGTGTGTGTGTGTGACTGTGTGTACGCGTGTGTATAGAAAGCGAGGAGGGAACGCAGCACCTTAAAGAGCTGCAATGACTCACTGGCTGGCTGATTTGCCTTGCGCTGCAAATGAGTGTGGGTGTCTCACTAACCTGCAGATATAGGCTGGAGATTGTTTTCATTATTCCACGGCTATATTTGGTCAAATGAGGGAAACAAGAAACTGAGAGACAGAGAGAGAGAGAGAGAGAGAGAGAGAGAGAGATGGATCAAGAATGAGAGAAATATGCTAAGAAAAAAAGTTTGCTGCAATCTCCTTAGAGTTAATGGTAACCTCTGCATTTTGGGGGCACATACACACACAAACAAACACACACACACATGTGCGCGAGCGCGCGCACACACACACACACACACACACACACACACACACACACACACACACATGCACACACACACACACACACACACACACACACAAACACACACACACATACACGCATGCACACACACACACCCCACCCCTCTTAATGATATGATAACACACACAACAAAACAATTTCCCCAACCAGACAACCATGTTCAACAACACCTCACATTCCAGATAACATGACCTCAACATCTCTCATCTCTCATGACTCTCAACATCAACACATCTCTCATTAGCAGGACCACACCCACACACACACATACACACTACTATCTTTTGGGGATGGGGGCACTCGTTCAGTGAGACACACACACACATAACCTATGGGGAGCTTTTGCCGAGTCATCCACCTCCGAGACGGCCTCCATCTCTACCACACACACACACACACACACACACACACACACACACACACACACACACACTCACTGTCTGACTCCAGCACTGAATGAATAAATAAATGACAGTTGTCGCCTTGGTCAGAATAAATAAGTTATAACAGTAGCCACGGACTGAATATGATATGTCTCTTCTTTTTCTTTCTTATGGTGTATTTTTCCACAGTTGAAGTTAGGGACAGCGTCAGCGACCACCAGTGTAAAATGGCTGCCATGCCGCGGCTCAGACAGACACACACACACACACACACACTGACATACACATACAGTGATCTCAGTGAACGGGAGATTGATTCATCAACACTTACTTTACATCTATGCCCAGACTCTAGCACCGCAGGATCAAGAGAAGAGAGATAAGGAGAGAGAGAGAGAGAGAGGCACAGAGAGGAGAGGGGGAAAGAGAGAACAATGAGGGTGAAGAGCAAGAGAGGGGGAGAAGAAAGGGAAGACTAAATAAAAGACAGAAAAGAGAAAAAAAAAGACAAATGATATAAAGATGAAGACATGAGATTCAAAGAGCGAGAGAAAAGAGAAGGAGGGGGTAGAGACATGAGAGAGTGGTAGGTAGAATGATAGAGAGTGGTAGGTAGACTGATAGAGAGGAGGGATATGGAGGAAAAGAAAGAGGTGTCTGGGTCAAGATGAGGAGTTCTCCCTCCTGCTGGTCCTGAAGTGAAGAGGTTGGCCCTGGCAATGCCTACGTCAAAATCAGAGTGCTTCCCACGACACAGACTCATTTCCACTATTGATTAGGCCCTTTTCCCTCCACACACACACACACACAACCCTGAAGGGCCAATATTTGCATCAGGCAGCACACAGGGCAGCTAACGACTCCGAGCCAGACCCAGGCCAGACCAGGGCCACATCAGGGCCGGCTCCAGGTGCCCGGGACTCGGCTCAGCTGTGTCTCTCTGGCCTCTGATTAATTCATGAGCAGCACGGGGTCTCCCTGAGACGGGCGTCTTAGACTGACCGCACACACACAGAGAGGGAGTGGAGAGAGCAGAGAGGAGCCTTGAGCTGCAAGCCTGATGCTGGGAGCCTGGACGCTTTGAATACATTTGCCTGCCGCCTGAGTGACCACAGCGCATGTTTTGACCCGGCTCGTCCTTTACGGGAACACCGCGGCCGGAGCTATGCAAAGGAGGCCCGGGGTGCGCGGTGCTGCAGAGACTGCATAAGGGAGAGCAGAGCAGAGCAGAGCCACTCCTTCTGTTAGAGCGCCACCACCAGGCCAACAGGACGTCTGCGGCAGGGCAAGTAGAGTAGCTGGCCCTTGAGACAGATATGGCCCCCATTCGGCACAGATGTGGCCCAGAGTCCAATGCTGAGTCTGAGACGGCTCAGTCAGTCAGTCAATCAATCAATCAATCAATCAATCAATCAAGGCAACTACTCCACCGGAGCATGTGGACAGATCTGGTCATCCCAGAGACAAATGAGTGTGTGTGTGTGTGTGTGTGTGTGTGTGTGTTGGTGTGAGCGGGTTTGGGTTGCAGGCTCCTTACCTTGTTCTGCTGTGTTCATAAGGGCAACTGCAATCCTTGCTGAGGTTTTCAGTCAATCTGGCAGAATCCTGTCTTCATGTATGCTCATCAATACGACGACGACACACACACACACACACTCACAACACACACTAGATGTACGGTGTAAGGGCGCCAGCCAGTTCTGAGTCCAGTGTGTTCTGTCTGGCTAGTGAGGCTGGGTGGAGAGTGTACTGCTCAGTTAGACTGGCCCAGAGGGACAGGGCTGCTCAGGGATGGAGGGATAGAGAGAGGGATGGATGGAGGGATGGAAGGAAGGAGGGAGGGAGGAGGCACTGGGGTACTGGGCAGAGATGAGAGCCGATCTCCCTGGGCCCCCCTGTTTTACATTTCAAATCCGGAGCTCATCCAGGGATTTCCATACGCGCCATTTGAATATTTTCCATTCAGAATCGCAAGGAGCGAGGAGGAGTGGTGTGTGTGTCTGGGTGGGTTGGGGGGGTCATTGAGTGGCGGCAACTACGCAGCCTCTCTTGGCTTCTTTGCCCTCACATCACATTAGAGCTTCAGATTTCATATTCATCCATACACACACACACACTCTTCGATAAACGCTCATTAAGTCACAATGAGCTCCTTCACGCATTTCAAATCAACAGAGGGAAGAGAAATCCACAGAGCTACAGTCTACCAGAGTATATACTGGAACAGAAAAGGAATCAGAAATGCTACAATGAGTATTTCTAGCATACTAATCATTTTCTACCTAGTATCACAGATTTAATGAAACACATTTGACTGAGACAACGTATTGGCTTGTTATATTGGGAGACGCTATCAAAGGCCAGATGGAAGAGTTTGACCTTCTCACATTCCAAAGAGGACAAAGAATCGCCAGAGAGGGTTAAAGTGGACCAATCAAAGACTTTTGGAATGGCCATGGTGTGAGAGGACATTCCGTGTTCCGTGGCTGCTGAGATTTGACTAGAGTGGGCTGGGGAGGGACCATAGTCATGAGGTCAGTGGTTGAGAGAGGTGATGTGCTGATGCAATGAGGTCATTCAGAGCCAACCATGCAGGACATTTCACTGAGGCTCCTGCCAGCGCTTTGGGATCCTAATAGTCCAAACAAAAACAATGGGAACTCCTCATTGCATCACACACTGCCTACTCAGGTGAGCCAGCATGCAATACACATAACATGTGGCACAAACCACAACAACAACCACCACAACAACAACAACAACAACAACAACAACGAGAACAACATAAACCATAACTAAATTAAAACAGATTTATTTGTTATGATTTATCAAAGTCAAAGTCAGCTTTATTGTCAATTTCTTCACATGTTCCAGACATACAAAGAGATCGAAATTACGTTTCTCACTATCCCACGGTGAAGACAAGACATGTTTTACCAATTTAGGTCCACAGACAAACATAACATTAAAGTAAACAAAAAAGTAAGTAAATAAGTAAATAAAAAAGTAAGTAAATAAGTAAATAAGAGGGCACATATAATAATGAAAAAATAAGAGCAGCAAAATGTGGTTGAAATTGTGCATAGACAGTCAATAAAAATACTAGTGCAAATTCAGGCCAATAAAAGGCTTGGGTAGTTCTGTTTGACCTAAGTAAGAAGAAAGTGGCATAGTGGTGCAAGTTATGTAAGAGCAGCAGAAGTGTTGTGTTTTCAGGACAACAACACCAGTTGTAAAGTGTACAAGTGTGCAAGTGTGCAAGTGGAGTAGTGCAGGCGGCCATTTTTGGGTCCAATGTCCAGGATGTTATGTAGCTGAGGGTGGAGGGGGGAGAGGAGGGAGAGAGTTCAGCATCCTTACGGCTTGGTGTATGAAGCTGTTGGTGAGTCTGGTAGTGCGGGAGCGCAGGCTTCTGTACCTCTTCCCAGAGGGCAGTAGATCAAACAGATTGTGAGCGGGGTGACTTGCATCACTCACAATTTTGGTCGCCTTGTTGTTAATATTGCTATATTACTATTATTATACAATTATTATGCTTAATGTAGGCTTTTCAACTTTATTGTCGCTTTGAACAAAATGCAAACAAAATCCGAACAAAAACCAAATACCATAAACATCAATGAACATTATTATTGAACAAATGATTATTCTGTGTCAGAATGCAGGCCATTCCCTAGTCTAGACTGAATTGGATATATTCAAACATTGTGTAATATCATACCCAATATTTGTGTAAAAATATTTAAGTTGACTGTGTGAGTCTGTATAGGCCTACAGTTTAATTGCTGTTGCTGGCTGTGTGAGTCTAAATAGTTAAATCAATTAAATACTGTAATTATAATTCAAATTGACAAATAACTGTCAGAAACAAGACTGTATTCTGTCCTCATGGCACTATCACACATCATAGTCATGTTCTGTTAGGAGCAGTGACAGCACAACTAGTGTGTGTGTGTGTGTGTGTGTGTGTCAGGGTAACACCGTGGTGGTTATCCGGCACTTAAACGGATGGCCGGTGGGATAGATAACAGATCGGCGTATTGATTATGCCGACTGACTGATTGTCACTGTACAGGCCATAACCTTGGGCCACGATCAATAGGGAGAGCAATCTCCTCTCACATGCAGGAGGGAGGGAGAGGGAGGGAGAGAGAAAGAGAGGCGGAGAGAGAGAGAGAGAGAAAGAGAAGGGAGAGATAGAGAGATAGGAGAGAGAGAAGGGAGAGAGAGAGGAAGAGACAGAGAGAGAAGGAAGAGAGAGAGCGCATCAGGTGGAGGGCTATTAAAGTGGATGACTTGATCCAGTGTGGGAGATTGCGTGCGCTGACTGAGGCGGCGGGTGGAACAGTGTCAGCAGCTTTGCCATGCTGATAAAGAGCTTTTTGAAAACCAGATCTGCTTCAGTAGTGGCCTCCTCACCTGATGAAACTTAGATCATGCTCGTGCTCATGTATATGCATACACTGGATACTTCCTGGAAATCGATCCCAAGATCATAAAGAGGTCCCCAGCACCTTGCTTCACCACTTGACCTACTGATTGAACACACACATTGACTTCTAGGAATTGTAGGATTGTGATATTTATTTTATTTCACACACACACGCACACACAGGTTTCTAGGAATTGTGGTAATTGGGGTTATGCCCAAAAATGTCCAATTCAATCTTGCTCTCCCAGACACACCTGATGAACCCCCACATCAGCAAACAGTGAATAACTGACCTTCTGCAGGTTGGGCAGAGTGACTCGTACCAGCATGTACTATGCATGACCACAGCCGCAGGAGATGTATGCACACACACACACACACACATACACACGCACGCACACACACACACACACATACACACACACGCGCGCGCGCATGCACGTACGCACACACACACGCAGCCACGCATGCACGCACACAGACACACACTCACACACAAGTTGGTTTTCCTAATCATCTTAGACCCTTCAAGAGTCATCAGGGACTGTGTGTGTGTGGCACAGCAGGAGTCCGATATGGCCCTCATCAAGAGAACAAAAGACACACATCTGTGGATCTTCTATTGATGGGAATGATACAAGGATACAAGGATACAAGGATACAAGGAAGTTTATTGTCACATGCATATAGTTACTGGAAGTAAGAAATGCAGTGAAATTATGTCTGGTGTCAGCCTATTTGTGCATTAATGGGGGGGGGGGGGGGTAAAGAGTGCAGTAGAAGAGGGGTTTAGTAGATTAAGTGGCAAGGGCTGCATAAAAAAAAGGTGAGGGAGGATTGGGATTGGGTGGGGGGCACCAACAAGGAGCACCCAAGAGCAACAGGGGCAAGGAAAAACTCCCTTACCAAGGAAGAAACCTTGGGCAGATCCACGGCTCAAGGGGCTAACCCAACTGCCAGGGGTCTTGGTGTGTGTGTTGGGGGGATGACAGGGGAGATGGGATAGTGTGCTGTGTATGTGGGGAGAGGGCAGTGTGCAATATGTGTGTTGGGGAAGCTTCCTCATGAGACAATGTGCTGTGTATTGGGTGGGGGGGGGGGGGGGGCAGTGTGCTGTAAGTATGTTGGGGATGTGTGTTGGAGAAGCTTCCTGATGAAATGTGCTGTGTATGTAGGGGGGGGGGGGGGGGGCAGGGACGTACTATTGCAAGCAGAGTACTGTATGTATGATGTCTGTGAGTGATGACAGTGAAGATGTGTGTGTGGGCGGGAGGGGATGGGGGGGCAGAAAGGCTAGGCAATCAAGGACATGGGTAGATGGAGGAGAAATCAAAAATAATAAATAAAAAGTTCTATGGAGATGTGCAAAAGTTGGAGAAAGTCAGATATGTGTGTGTGTGTGTGTGTGTGTGTGTGTGTGTTTTGACGTGTGATGAAATAAGAAAATAAATAAAAGGTCTGTAGCATAGGGAGAGGGATGTAAAAGTGCTAAAAGTCTTGTAGGTGTGTGTGTGTGTGTGTGTGTGTGTGGGGGGGGGGGGGGGGGGGGGGGGGTGGTCATGAGTGCTGAGTAGTGAATGAGTGCAAAGTCAGTATAGTGTGAGTTCAGAGTTGGGAAATGTTTGAGAGTGCTGAGGAGTGAATGTGTGCAAAGTCAGTATAGTGTGAGTTCAGAGTTCGGATGGCCTGGGGATAAAAACTTCTCCTGAGTCTCTCAGTTCTGGCTTTGTGACTACATAGGCGTCTTCTTGATTTCAGCGGTAGCGATAGCGATGCCTATCAAAGGAGTAACACAACTGTGTTTGTGTGTGTGTGGGGGTTTACATCCCTGTGTTGAAATCTTTGAATGTCTTCTAATGAGAAACTGTCTAACAAGTTGGAGCTTCAGGCTCCCTGCTAGCTTCTCCAAGAATGTAATAACATGTGGCTCCTAACCTGAAATTACATTTCAAGTAGGCTACTAAATATAGCTGACTGGTTTTGAATAGTTTAGCAACATATAAGTCTACCACAAGAAGGGTAAAGAAGGTTTGACAGCTCATTTTGGTTAAGGAATTTGTCAGGACAAGTGGCATTCCATGGATTTTATTGTTTGTACTACTGTTTCTAACAGAGCTAACTTGCAATAGGCTGTGTGTCGCTTGGCAACAGAGGAAGCATTTGTCGGAATCTTAATGAAACTATTTTTGTTGCAAAGAAACAAAATCAATCAATCAATATATATATAATGTGTATCAATATCAATATGTAATTTGTATCAAATTACATCTTTAAAAATAGTGTCCTGTGTACACAACTGCATAAAAGCATTTTTATTCAATATCAGTGTGAAATTATGTTCTACTGAATATTTGCAGGCTCTTTTCTAGTCAGCAGGATCCATGTTATTCATCATAACATTCCTCTTGCGGAATATTTCTCAATTAATCTTAAACCTACCTCTCCAAGGGGTGCTCAACAGTGAGCTTCCATTGAATCAAATGTGCTATTTGTTTCAGAAGCTTGTTAAAAACAGCAATCTCTGTTCTTCTACCAGTATATCATCAGTTCCCAAGTTAGATTGTTTGTCTGTGTGATAAAATTATTTTTCAGTTGGTCAGATAGTTAAATGGTAATTTCTCAGACATCTGACTCAATATCTCAATTGGCACTTGGAAAAAAAAATACTTCATCAAAACACAATGTCCAAGCATCCTGTGGCAGGATTGTGTGTTCTGTCTTGTTTTGAAGGATGCTCTTGCGTGTGTGCAACAGGGTTCTGAGGAGACTCCTGGCATGGCGAGTGTTAGGTTTAGGAGAGGCACTATCTCATTCTCAGCGTTGGCGCTCGGGAGAGAGGAAGTGATCAAATGGACAGGCCTGTGGCAGAGTGTGTGTGTGTGTGTGTGTGTGAGAGAGAGAGTGGCAGGGAGGCTGGCCCAGGGAAACGTAATCACTCTGAAAGGTGTTTTTCATCGATCTGCCTACGGCAGCCTCCGCTGCTCTGCACTGGGAGGAGGGGAGGGGTTGAGCTATTGACAAATTTACAAGTGTTGATGTTGCAGCCTCGGCAGCAGTCAGGAAACAGACATAAGGAGGCAGATCGGCATTTAATTACGACCGGTTTTAACAACTTCAACCCCCCCTTTTGACGCAGTTTACACAAAGGCTGCTTTTTTAACCCCTTAAAGGACCCCTTCTCTACTGCAAAAAACATAGCATGTGATCTCACCCAAGGTGAAGACGGATAAGACAATAGGTCAACATGATCCCAGATTCTACCTGCAGTTGCTAAGCAACATCCACCTCCAACCTCTCGGCCCGTCTTATTGGCCTGTGTCTGAAACGCAGCAATCGCCTCATTGGCTGAAGGGAAGTTAATAAACTTTAGTGAAGACCTGCCTTTTTTTGAGAGGAAAAAAGAGAAGGAAAAGGGAAGGAAAAAAAAGGCAGTGAAGATTCTTGTGAATGAGTGCGAGAGAAAGGGGAGGAGAAGAGGGACTGAGAGACAGAGAGATAGATAGAGAGATAGAGAAAGAGACAGTAAAAGACAGATGGCGTCTTATACAGTTATATTTGTATATAGCCTACTCTGAGTTCTGCACTGCCTGCTTGCTTGCCTGGTTAAAAATCTTAAAGAAAAACAGGTGACATTGAGTGGCGATTGCAGTGTGGACTGGAAGTTGTGCGCGACTGAAACCTAAGTGGCCTGAGGGAAGACGCTAGCAGGCGGGGAGCAGCCACCACAGCTCAAAGAGGACCCAGGAGACCCGACTGGACCAGACCAGACAGACAGCGCAGGGCTCTGTGTGTGTGTGTGTGTGGAGGGGGGAGGGCTATCCGGTTGCATGTTGAACATCAGTCTATTGTGAAGGCAGCTAAAGTGAGTGGAGACCCAGAGAGAGGCTCTGTGTGTGTGTGTGAGTGGATAGGAGGGGGATGAGGCCGCAGCAGATAAGAGCTAGGATCAGGGCTGAAGAGGATCGGGTTACTGTTTAGTCTGAGTGTATGGATTCGCAATAACGCCAATCGACGCTATTCGAGTTCAAACGCTGGGGTGTTGCCGTGATGTGACGTGGCCTCATAGGAGCTGACAGCAGGGTCTCTCTCTCTCATACACACACACACACACAAAGCCGACATAGGGACGGCTGTGAGCCAGAGGCTGCGACTCCTGGCCTTCTGCATTAACTGTCCATTAGAGGAACAAAGAACAGAGGGTCACCGAGACCCTCTTCTTCAGAGACCACAGGCGCTAAGAGACAACGCTAAAGGAACGTTCTACAGGCATCATAGGAGGCCCAAATTGTTTTTTTTTTTTTTTGCACTTTGCGTTTTAATTTTTGAAGATCACTCTGTGAGTGTAAATGACCCGTCACAGCCCTCAAGCCACAAGACATTTCAAGTATGAGCAGGAGGAAGGTCCAGTGACAAGATGTCTTTAGTACTATGACGGATGTAGTCAGCCAGTAAGAGGGATTGGCCTGGGACTGTAAATCAGCTGTCAGCGCAGATAGTCAGATTTAGGAGGCCTGCAGGGGTTGGACAAACTTTATCCATCAGCTCAGGCGTTTTGACAGGAAACAGACACATCTCCAGTCAGTCCGACCATAGATATTAGATAGCTAGATACCGCATTGTCCTTCGAGTTCCATTAGGGTTAATGCTTGATCAGATCCACTGGACGGACAATGGGGCGGGCGTTCTAATTGTGCGCAGCTGTGATTGGTGCTTTTGTTGTGAATGACGGCCGGAGCATTTTGAAAAGGTTATGGTTAAGGTTAGGTTTAGGGTGCGTAAACAGGTGACCCGATGTCTACCTGAGCCATCTCTCATCACTAAGCAAACATCACCATATCTTTACCATCACCAACCATCAATCACCTAATCATCATCATCATCTCATCATGGAATGGCATAACAATGGCACCACTACTGTTAACACAAAGTGCCTGAGGCCACCAGTGCTCTCCCATTTCCATCCCGTCACAGCGGAACCTTCCTCCATCCTGGCGATCGGCCGCGATATACGCCATGCTTCCTCATCGCTTCTGCTGCCAGAGAAGAAGCCTCTGCATCAGCATCAGGGAGGGCGATTTCCAGCTGGAGTCAGCGGATGACACGCTGACGGGGAAATGACCATTAGCACAAGTTTTAGCTACGCTCCCTGTCCCTGCCTGACGTCTTCAAAATGCAGCCCTTTCAGATTCAGTTGTTTATTGCACCTTTTTATTTCAGTTATGTTTTTTTTTTACTGAGTCAGTGAATGGAAATCACATTGCATTGTGCAAAACAGGCAGAAAAAGAAGAAAGCTCAGAGCTGTAAAGAGAATTGCTTTTTTTTACATTTTAATCGTTCACATTTAGAGTTCGATCCAATGCAAGGGCAGGACAGAGGAGACATTCATGTGCAGGCCTCAACAAAGAAACAAATACAGACAGACAGACACACACAATAAGAAAGGTTAGATTCATATTTTCTTTGAAAAAGAAACAGGAACTATTTATTAGAATAGATGTAAAAGCTGCAAAAGCTATTTCCACAATTTGTTCCTTTATACAGTACACTAAAATCAACAATGTTAAATGACCATCAACCTCATCTGCATTAATGACAAAAACAAAACAAAACAAAATAAAACATACTATTAAAACATCCCTCATACCCCCATTAGCTCCAGATGGATAATCATGAAATCCATAGGACTTAATGACATCTAGCTTTCAGTGAGGATCCTTCAAAGAATTGAAATCACAACAAAACTCTTATTTTGTATTCCCCCGCCCATCTCGTAGGGCACCAGGTGTCAGTGGAGTGTCGAGGGTGCGGGTCATGGGGTGCAGTGTGGTTCTGATGCAGCGTGTGTGACCTGAGGGAATATTCCTAATACGCCGTTTAGGGAAAAGACGGAATAAGCTAAACTCAAACAAAGAGGCCTGTGGCTGTTAAAAGGCTCTAATTATAAGAGGTTTAAAAAATATATTTAAAAAGGCTCTAATTTTAAGAGGTTTACTACGTACTCAAGAGTTACCAGAGTGATTACGCCACATACTTGGAATACCCCCCAGGGACACAAACACGTGCGTGTGTGTGTGTGTGTGAGCGAGAGGGAGCATCCGGCGGGGCTCAGAGGTGCTTGGTGACACGGCGGAAGAGCTGGCTCCTGAGGCTGGGCTTGGTCTTGGACTTGGCGCCGCCCATCATATGGAGGTTGCCCTCGGAGATGCTGCGGACCACCTGCCGTCGCACCTCGTTCTCCGACGACGACACTGCAAGGCGGGCGGGACAACAAACACCAGGACTATTATTATGACTTATTATTATTATTATGACACATTATTATTATTATGACTTATTTATGAGCAGAAACGTCAGCCCTAGGAGAGAGGAAAGTTACAATGGCCCACTGTGACAGGGCCAAAGACAGAGACAGACACACTCCAAACGAAAGGAGAGATGGAGCCGTCCACTACAGCAGCATGACCACACGAAACCAGTGGGAAGGAGAGCAGCTCCGCTCAGCGTGCTCCAGGAATGCAGCCTCGCGTGAATCAGCAGCCTGGATAATGAGCCATTTTAACGACCTTTAAAATATTCTACGACCCTACATTCACTGGTGTCCTACTCTCACGTGACCTTATGTCTCAACAAGGGGGGGAGAGAGAGAGAGAGAGAGAGAGAGAGAGAGAGAGAGAGAGAGAGAGAGAGAGAGAGAGAGAGAGAGAGAGAGAGAGAGAGAGAGAGAGAGAGAGAGAGAGAGAGAGAGAGAGAGAGAGAGAACTCGTGCTTTACAGGATAACTGCTCAGCTGTCCTCTCTGTCTCGTACAAACCCCCTCTTGTTCGGGGAGGTTTAATGTGACATCACACAGATGAGTGCCCAGCTTGTAAATGGCTCCACATCTCTGATAGAGCAGGCTGGTGCTCAGGGCCAGCCAGAGCCAGAGTGGACGGTGGGGCGCACCGTGAGTTTCGGGGACACGATGGGGTACTTGAGGGGGCCTGAAGAGGAACCGGCACGGAGAAAGGACTTGTATGTTGGCTCGGCAGAGAGAAGAAAAAAAAGGGAAGAAAGGGATAAAGAGAAGGGGAGAAAGAGAAAAGAGACAGCAGAGAACAAAGGAGAGAGAGAGAGAGGGGGGGGGGGGGGTGAGAGACAGAAAGACAGGCAGACACTTACCCAAGACTTAATGAGTGGAAGCGATACAAGCTAGTTAAATAAAAAATAAAAATGAAAGAGTCGGCTTCGGGCCACAATCACATCACCGCGCAATGCCAGGAGAAAGAGGCCAGACTTCATTAGTGACGATGATTAATTTAGAGGCCTCGGCTTAAAAAAAGACAACCAGAAAGCGGACGTACACACGTGCACACACACACGCAAGGAAAGACACAACCGGCATTGTGTATACTAGATATCATTTTCGACCACACATTCAGTCATGAACCTTTCATGAACTTCAATCTTTTAGTCATGAAGTTTGCATAGATTAAAAGCATATAACGTCCACATCCAAACGGATGGCACCAACGGTATTTCCTGACTCATGTATCTGTAATGGCCGACCTCAGCTCACCCGTCAGCATCTGATACCTGCATCGGATCGTTCGGCCCATGTCAGTATATACTGAGGTTTAATTAAAACCTTGGCATACGGCTGGTGCACCGGCCGATCAATAATACATAAAGGAATAACTGAATACATGAATAAAAATAACAATTATGTATTTAGAGAAAAGATCCTGCGCTCTGAGCCCCCTTCCTCCCCCCAGGGCTTGTTTGTCTGCTGGACTAGGCCCCAATGACTTTACACTACGGCGATCAAGTTTACAGTTATCAAGTTTATACCGTTTACACTACAGCGATCAAGTTTACAGTTATCAAGTTTATACCGTTTACACTACAGCGATCAAGACTCCTACTGCCATTGTGCAGATCCATAGCAGTCTGCCTGGGTGAGGTTTCATATTGTCAGCCACATCTTAGCACGCACGCACTCACTCACTCACGCACGCGCTCACTCACACTCACTCACGCAGGACTAAACAAGTTACTTAAAACAACGTTCTTGTTGTAGTCGCCATTACCATGACATTCCACTCGTCACGCCGGCTCATACCTGTGAAAGCCTCCCTCAAGTTGCCCTATGACACAGTTGCCGCACGACCCTCGCGGGTGGCCTCGTCATCGCCAGGGCCCGCTCGCCTTCGTCATGACAACGGCACTGAGTGGCAGTTAACGCCACCTTCTGATCCGTGGGGCTGTGCTAGCGCCAGCAGCACATTCTCAGCCTCCCTGGCGAAGTGTGACTCGACTACTCCCACTGAGAGAGCTCACCACATGCAGCCTGGAGCCAACTATACTCCAGCTATACGTGGTGGCGGAGCGAGGAGCTCGTGGTAAGACTGCCCGTGGAGAGAACACACACTCAAAACGCACACCAACCAAACAAAGCCTGATCACACAGCACCGTGACTCAGTTAACACTCAACACGGCAGAAAGAGAGAGAGAGAGAGAAAGTAGTGCAAAGGAATAAAGTTTCGTTTCTTAGTTGGACAAGAACATCACTCGCACTGTGTGTCTGTCACCATCACAGAAACACACACACAGAAACAAACAGGCAGGCGTACACCCACACACACAAAAGTTGCATATCGTACACATTTTAGCACTACTGATTCTAATTATTGAGTCTGATCCGTATAACTATTCCTCATTTCAATTCTAAAATGTAGGGAAAAAAATGTTAAGATAAAATATGATTATATCTTTAACTATCATTCCAGAAGTAGTCTATGCTATAATAATTATGACCGCCGCGCAGCGAAGCGGCGGTCATATAGGTTTAGTCAGATTTTTTTTTCTTTTTTTTTTCTTTTTCTTTTTCGCATGCCCAAATTTCCGTCAATGATTCCCGGGACACTGAAAGACCGGGGTACACGAAACTTGGTGGACATGTAACCCCACATGGATAGCATGGAACCATCGTTTTTCATTTTGATCTGTAGCCCCCCCGCTGAATTGGACCCCCCGAAAGGAGGGTAGGGCAGACACAGTTTTCTGTGAATATCTCGAAAACCGTAGGGTTTAGGAGGACCATTTTTTTTTTGTATGTTGATCTCAAGGGGCCATGTCAACCCATTCCATAACCACTCATTTCATGTATAGCGCCACCTAGTTAAACACAAAAAAGTAAAAATGAGGTGGTGTAATTGAAGGTCTGTGACCTAACATAGTCAAAACTGCACGAAATTGGAAGTGTAGGATCATTATGACACCCTCTTTATGCACGCCAAGTTTTGTGGAATTCCGTTCATGGGGGGCCACACAATAAATTAATTTATGTTACTATACACCAACTGGCCTGTAGGTGGCCGGAGACAGTTTTCTGTGAATATCTCGAGAACCGTAGGGCCTAGGAGGTCCACCTTTTTTTTGTATGTTGGTCTTAAGGGGGCATGTCAACCCATCCCATTACCACTTATTTCATGTATAGCGCCACCTAGTTAAAAATTAAAAAGCAAAAAATTAGGTGTTTTCATCTCAATATCTCTGGCTGACAAGGTCAAAACTGCACGAAATTAAAAGTGTAGGATCATTATGACACCCTCTGAATGCATGCCAAGTTTTGTGTACTTTCGTTCATGGGGGGCCTTACAATAAAATAATTTATGTGTACATTTAGTGACGTACACCAACAAGGATTCCCGGGACACTGAAAGACCGGGGTACACAAAACTTGGTGGGCATGTACCCCCACATGGATAGCATGGAACCGTCATTTTTCGTTTTCATCTGCAGCCCCCCCCCGCTGGACTGGACCCCCCGAAAGGAGGGTAGGGCAGACACAGTTCTCTGTGAATCTTTTATGGTATGTTGGTCTCAAGGGCCCACATCAACCTGGCTCATAATCACTCATTTGTGATTTGCCCACCCTGGTAAAAAATGAAAATCAGTAGGATTAAAAGAAAGCCAAAATAAATATTCATCATCATCATCATCATGGCTGCATTTTCAGTATTGGCGAGAAGTAGTCGTTTGTCCACTAGATGGCGCATCGTTGCAGTGAGACGTAATTTTGTTGGAAGTTAAAAGTGGGTTGGAAAAAACAATGGACGCTTCATACAAGGACTGTAATTTACCGCAGCGAACATCTAATAAGGATAGGACGATGTTCACATGAAGTGTAATTCCCATTTCTTCTTGAAGCCGAAATAAATCTGAGGATGTTTATCGGACATGCTTGGTTTTTACTTCAGGTACGTTAATCTTGTAATATCAATAAGGACCTAGGTAATGTTACCGTTAGCGTTGGTTGAGTGATGGAGGCATTTGATTTATTGCATTTGTAGAAAACTATAAATGCGGTTATACCAAGCAAATGTATAGCAGCACTGTTTGTATCTTTCGACTGTCATTTATTGCACGTGCTACAAAATCATTCTGTGCAATGGAAGATTTACCAACGTTACACCGGTCTGATACAGTTTTGCCTATACATGCGTGAGACTGAGACGCCTGTTTATTTTGTTTTAAGTGCGTGCAGGGTAGGGGAATCGATGTGCTTTGATTACAGCTTGGTAGTTGTAGTCTGTGAAATTAAAAAGCACGTGTGTGTGAAGTATCCAAACAATGACACCTTCATTTCATTATGGCTGCTTTAGCAAAACACCTTAAGCTACTGTGTAGTGGGTCCCATTTAGAAGTGGCTACTTCATTCGCGCTTTCCTTGACTCATGGAGCTGCGTGAATGTTATTACAACTTTGCGCCACGATATGACAGTTTAAGTCCGCTTGATACTGTAAGGCGTAAGCCATTGGTTTCCAAAGGAGATTTTATTTGTGTCGCCAGCATAGCCTATTGACAATTTATGTTGTAAATAGGCCTACCTTATAATCCTACCTGTAGCTTAGGGAAGCTAACAGCTTTCTATTAGGATCTAGTTTGTTAGTTACCGTTTTGTCATAACTCCCTGATGCATTTTTGCATTTAGAATAGCCAGAGCGTGTATATCTCAATCGGAAAATTAAACAATATCGGGTGCCTATGGACTAGGCTGGGTGAACCCAGCCTGATCTGCCCGCTATTTATTTTTTGATTTCTTAAAAGATTGAGCTTGGTCTGATGAAAGCCAGACTAGCCATGGACCTCAGTTAAACAATGCAAGGGAACATGAATCAGCCTATATTTGCACTAACAATAACGGACAAAAGCTCTTCAACTTTGGCCCGTTAAAATGTGTATGAACAGTCTAGCGACGCATTTCATCAAGGCCCATTTGGACATGTCAGTTATTTGCACCACTGGTTATATGTAAAACAGCATTTCGTTTCAGACTAGGCTACTGTTACTTAATTTGTGCATTAACAATAACGTTTCAGACTACTGTTACTTAATTTGTGCATTGACAATAAAGTATTACATGAACTAAAGATGACTAAAATCTTATGTAAGAAGAAGAAACATTCACAAAAAATCCATCCCATCCAAAAATGACCTTTGTTATTGATAGCTGTTGAAAACGGCATGGAACTGACAGAGATGTTTTTGTTTAAAAATACATAAAAAATAAATAAATAATAAATAAATAAATAAATAAATAAATAAATAACATTATGCTGATACCTTTTGCTTTTCCCAAATACAATGTAGCCTACAGGTGTAAGTGACCTTTCATCAATCCAGTTGCAATGGATGAACTGTGATGAACTGCCCTACTTGTGATTGTTTAGAGATTTTAAAGGTTTTATAACCATTCTACAATCTTCTTTGGCTATTCTACAATCTATTCACCTTTTCAGCACCAGTAGGGTACTTTCTGTGCAGCCGCACACACACACTCAGGCATGCCAAACAAGCATACACAAAAGTTTCAAGAGTGGGGGATGGAGTAAAATATGGAGACAAATTGAAGTGTGATTTATTTTCGCGGACGGATGTACAGGACTGAGCGGCGGTCATATTTTGTACCGCTATGCGGTACATCTAGTTATTTACAAGTATTGATTTTTTGCATCTTTATTTGTCCTTGTTTGCAACAATAAAGGGGCTATTATGTTTATGAATTGATAGTCGGAACCAAATAAAAAATATTTCAAACATTTCTGAATAATGTTTGAATAGATTTTTTCTAATATCGGTTTTCATTATATTTCCTTATCGATTCTAATATTTCGGTTCCAAACCCTAACACACACCTAGACACAGATAGACAGACAGACGGCGGTAACACACACCGATAGACAAAACAGACACTCACCTCCCCCCCGCCGCACACGCAGAGGTTTGGGGTTTACATGCTGGAGTCATGCTTGATGCGTTTGGGAGCCGCCATACCGTGAGTGCCGTCTACACCCATCTCTTTGCTGCTGCAACACACACACACACACAAAAGTAAGTACAGAGATTCTAAGTGATTCTAAGAGAACATTTTTTTTAGAGAGAAATAACAAACAAAGCTACTTTCCTTTCCTAACCACTGTCATTTTATGACATTTTACAACACAACACCCCAATCATCAGAATGGAAATGCAATACTAACAGGAAATATGCTAACACTGGAACACAGAGGTAGCCAACTGACCCGTAGAGTTTGCGTTTGCCCTGTGCTGCTGAGGTCATGGCCATGTAGGACGGTTTCATGCGGCGGATATCCAGCAGAGAGGGAATCTCAAGTCTGAGGACAAAACATTAGCAATATCAGCGACATAGAAACACAACCTTATACAGGTAATACTAGCAATGCTAGCATTAGCAATAATCTAACAAACCATAGCAATGTTAGCAAGTGACACACATAAGACGGAACACTAGAATATACAAGCAATAATGGTGTTAGCGGTATGGCACATGTTCAACGGCATTAAAAACATAAGCATTAGCCGATTTAGCAAAGATAAGTAGCTTCTAATGAAACAATATCCCCAAAACCCCTCAACTCCTCCCTTACCTTTTCAGGGGCTCGTTAAAATTGTTTGGCTTCAGGGCCTGTGTTTGAGTGGGTGATACCTCAGAGAGGATCACCGTGCTGTCGGCCGGCTTTGCGTCCTCACTGACGCCAATGTCGAACGTGGTGTCGGGGTCGTAGGTCACGGTGGCGTTGGCGGCGCTGGAGGTGTTGGGGGCGTCGCCCTGGGCATGCCGTTGACCCACCTCTGGCGTGTACTGCAGCGGGAACATCCCCTCCTGGCGACAGACCTCCTGCACGTCGGGGGGACACAGCGTCGCCATGGTGGCGACCGGCTGCCGGGCCGTCTCCGGGGGCGATACGGCCAGCTTCCGTCGAATCGGCTTCTTCGCGGGGGGCTCCTGAACTGAAGGAGGGGCAGGTTTTTCAGGGGGTGCAATAGCAGGGGCAGAAGACGGGGCTGAACAAAACAAAACAAAAAACAAACAAACAGAAAGGTTTGTTTACTTCTCTGTTTTTGTTTACTTGACAAGATGAAGCCTACTAGTTTGTTTCTCAGGATTTCACTATCAGCCTACAATTCATGTTGTGAGGCAATGCGTTTATGCTTTACTTGCACTGCTAAAACAGTCAGAACACCAATTTCCAACATAAAAGAGCATAGATTATCAAAGGCAAGTACAATTAAGGAGATGACAGAGTAAGGCAAAATAAAATAAATGAAAAACATTTGTGGACTGAAATAAATGTCAAACAAACCATAAAAGAGAGTTGGTCAGTCAATAAGGGGCTTTCACAGGGGTCATTGCAAACACATCTCGACTCTTTGAAGCCTTAAACATACACATCAAGGCCTAAGTGTAACAGGCAGGATCAATTTTATATGGCAAATTGTAGGGGGAAATGTAATTGGGGACATGTAATTTATGAAAGACCTCCTCAAGCGAAATGTGCCATCTAATTTCTGTAAAATGGATTCAACGGCTTGTTTCAATCGGAAGCAGCGGTTGCATTAGACCGTCGCCATCCGTCATTTTGGCGGCCGGGGTCGTAGAAATTCTGTCATAATCTACTATTGGCCATCGTTTAATTATATTTTTTAATAAGACATGCAGTAGCAAAAGGTTTGCTGTCTGAAATCGAAGTTGCACAACTTTAGAACCTCAAGGCTTTTGTGACACAGTCAGCCAGCCAGTCAAGATGGTTAACACGACCTTTGACCTCTGATCAGAAGAGATGTAAGGGGCGCGACTAGAGTGAACAGTCCAACTCTGTTGCATAGTTCACATGAGGACTGTAAGATCTGATTTATACAGATCCATCACCACAACCTACAGGCTCGGCACTCAGCTCAGCTGAATGACTGCGTGTTTAATGTTGTGTTTGTAGATCTTAGTTTTATAAAGTAACTGTACCAGTAACACACCACAGGCACTCAAAAATGTATTGTGTCTGAAAAGAACTAAGCCACTCAAACTCAAACTGCAGAGGAAGTCCTGGACAAGAAACACTGTCTGAGTCAACAACAAAGGCCTACCAAAAGCACAGCACAGGCCTATCTCGAGTGGCCAGGTGTCA
This sequence comes from Alosa sapidissima, assembly GCF_018492685.1. Taxonomy (NCBI): domain Eukaryota; kingdom Metazoa; phylum Chordata; class Actinopteri; order Clupeiformes; family Clupeidae; genus Alosa; species Alosa sapidissima. Next base: position 18,518,924 of record NC_055976.1, read on the forward strand.
GAAACACACGCACAAACATCCACCAAACAGACACACACACACACACACACACACACACACAGATGGCGTGTGTCTTCTGCACTCATCCATCTGAGTCCCTTTGTCTTGGGTGGCTAAGTGGAGCCGTGCATTACTCCCCTGGGGGACAGGCGTGCGTGCGTGTGTGTGTGTGCGTGTGTGTGTGTGTGTTGTGTGTGTGTGTGTGTGTGCGTGAGCCGCACTGGCTCCTGCCAAATCACAATGAGGGAGGCTCAGAGGGTCCTGCCCCTGTGGTCCCCAAACACTGTCGGGCCACCTCGCACACGCATTAAACCGCCGCCGTTAGGATGGATGACCACGCCGCACGCTTCTGGCAGCTACTACTGCCATCGCTATCGCCACTACTGCAGTGAGTCTGGGCAGGGGGAAACCCCGTGGATCAGGGAGGTGGGAGTCTGTGTGTGTTTGAGTTTGAGTGTTTGTGTGTGTGTGTGTGTGTGTGTGTGTGTGTGTGTGTGTGTGTGTGAGAGCCTGCATATGCCTGCCTGTGTAGGACAGTCTCTCTCCCTCTCTCTCTCTGTGTGTGTGTGTTTGAAAGTAAGCTTGAGAAAGTCTGAAAGCCGCAGTGTGTGAGTGTGTGTGTGTGTGTGTGCATGTGAGGGATCCTGATTCTGTCTATATGTGAGTGTGAGTAGTGAGTGTGTTTGTGTGTGTATGTGTGCATGTGTGTGAGAGACTGTGTGTGTGTGTGTGTGTGTGTGTGTGTGTGTGTGTGTGTGTGTGTGTGTGTGTGTGTGTGTGTGTGCAAGAGAGAGAGTGTCCAGCTGCTCAAGGTTAACCCAGCTGTCCCAGCCTGAGCTACAGTCTGCAGGCCTGGACAGGTCCAGGCCCCGTCGGGTAATTTGGCCGAAGCACTTCTGTCTCGACCGCTAATTAGCCGGCAGGAAGGAAGCGCGGGATGGATAATGTAACCCAACCTCCGCCGGCACGGGCGGCAGGCAACTGGCAGTGACCGACCGACTGGCACGAACCCCCCAGTGGCAGTGGCGCGGCCGCCGTGCTAGACCGCGGTTAAATTATTCACCACGGAATCAGTCGCATGGGGAGACAGGAAGTGTCCAGGCCTCGTGAAGAACGCCCGTTACAGCTGTGTGTGTGTGTGTGACGTGGGCTGTGACGTGACAGAACAGAGGAGATGGGGGCAGAGAAAGCGAGAAAGAGAGAAGAATGGAAGGAAGAGAAGAGAGACAGGAGAAGACAAAAGAAGAGGGGAGGAGAGGAGAGAGAGAAGTGAGAGGGAGATAGGAGAGAGAAGGAGGAGAGGAGAGAGGGAAGCAAGACAGAGAACAGAGATGGGAGGAAAGGAGGAGGAGGAGGAGAGGAGAGAGAGAAGTGAGAGGGAGATAGGAGAGGAAAGGAGGAGGAGAGGAGAGAGGGAAGCATGAGGAGAAAAGGAGGTAAAAGCAAGGGAGAGAAAGAAGACAGAAGAGAGAAGAGAAGAAGAGAGACCAGGGAAAAAAGGAGAGAAGGAAAAGACAAGAGAGAGAAGAGGAGAGGAGATAGTAGAGGGGAGGAGGTGGTGCACTGGAAGCTAGAGGGACCCACAGCCACTCCTGCTCCCCAGAGATGAGCCATGTGCCTGGGGGAGAGGGCAGAGCGTGAGCCAGCCAGCGAGCCAGAGAGCCAGCGAGCCAGGTGTCTGATAGGACAGGGAGCCGCAACAGCCCCACAAATGTGATTTAATTAATCCAGCTGATGAGGGTCGGATCAGAGGTGTGTGTGTGTGTGTGTGTGTGTGTGTGTGTGAGAGAGACGGGCAGAGGGCGGGGGAATAGGATGTGACAGACGTGACGAGGGCTTTGACGTTTCAATCCAAGCCCGGAGTAGCAGGGGTGCTGTTGCAAGGTAATGAAGGGACAGGGGAGCAAACGGACAGACGGGGGGACGGACAGACTGGCTCAGCAGTGGGAGTCTGAGTCACACATGCCGGGGGTGGGGTGGGGACGTGAAGAGGGAAGAGAGGAGAGAAAGAGAAACAGAAAGAAAGAGAGAAGAAGGGGGGGCAGAGTAAAAGAGATAGATAGATAGATAGATAGACAGAGAGAGACTGAGATAGAGAGAGAGAGACTGAGATAGAGAGAGATAGAGAGAGAACTCCTGTCTTTATTGCCAGCACACAGCAGATTCAGACACAGCAGCAAGTAATTCAAAAAAAGACAACAAAAAAAAAAGAAACATTTCTGGTCTACTGGACACATCCGCTGGGTCAAGGACCGAGTAGCCCACAATTTCATTCACATTTACAGGGACAGAGAGAGAGAGAGAGGGAGAGAGAGAGAGAGAGAGAGAGAGAGAGAGAGAGAGAGAGAGTTGTATGTGTGCGTGTGAGAGGAAGAGGAAGAGAGAGACAGCGAGAGAGAGGCATTAAGACAAAACCATATAAATCATGATTTAACAAGACAGCCAGGATAAGGCTGAACAACCAGCTGCCTGAACAACACACACACACACACACACACACACACACACACAGAGGTAATTTACCCAGTCACACGTAGGCATATCCCACAGACTGTAAGACCGTGTGGTGTAGTGCAAGTGCGCCCGAGTGTGTGTGTGTGTGTGTGTGTGTGTGGGGCCTGATGGAGACAGTGATGAATGGCAGTGCTGGGCTGGGCCGTGGGAGGGGAGGGGAGGGGGAATATTTTGGGCTGCAGGGGCATTAATCCATGCATGAGACGCTATTTCTGGACCAGAGCGGCTTGGATTAGGGCCACCCGACTGCTGCTGATGCTGCTAGCGCCACCGCCACCCCCAGCATCCAGGCTGCACTCATCCGCACCCTCCCTCTCTCTATCTCTCCATCACTCACTTTTCACCTCTCTCTCTCCATCACTCTCTCTCTCTATTTGTGGAGGAGAGTGAGCCGGATTTGGGCCACATGACCAGACTGTTGCTGCTACCCACGCTCTCACCCCCACCTCTCCATCTATCCCTGTCCCTCCATCATTCTCTCTCTCTCTCTCTCTCTCATCAATCTCTTTCTCTCTGCATCTCGTTTTTCATTGCACCAGTGTTCTTGCTGATGATGATCGGGGAGTGTTTTCATAACTGCTGCACCCCTCCTCCAACACACACACACAGAACACGGATTTTATGAATGAATTTGAGAGAGGGGAGGGGGAGTGTGTGCCTGTGCGTGTGTGTGCATGTTGATGGGGGAACAGAAAGGTAAGGAGGCCAACAGACAAGGGAAAGGATAAGGATAAAAAAAAGCTTGATAGGATATAGATGGAGAGAGAGAGAGAGAGAGAGAGAGAGAGAGAGAGAGAGAGAGAGAGAGAGAGAGGAAGATGAGTATGATTGACAAGTGAATTGGGGCGAGACTGAGTCGAGCATCAGGCATCAGACAGGGAGACTAGCAACCAGCTGGAGATGGAGAGAAAGGTCGACAGCAGAGAGAGAGAAGGAGGGAATAAAAAGAGCAAGACAGAGAGAAAGAGAGAGAAGAAGGCTTACAAGTGAAAAGAGCCAAGTACACAGTGGGGGGGAAGAAAGGGAATGAATATATGAAGAGAGAATCCGGTGGAGAGGAAGAGAAAAAAAATAAAGATGGAGAGAAAGAGACAGAATTGAGAGAGAGAGAGAGAGAGAGAGAGAGAGAGAGAGAGAGAGAGAGAGAGAGAGAGAGAGAGAGAGAGAGAGAGAGAGAGAGAGAGAGAGAGAGAGAGAGAGAGAGAGAGAGAGAGAGAGGCATGCGTTCGTCTGGGCTGGTCTGTCAGCGCCTGTCCCGACGTGTGAGCCTCTGTTCTCCCATCTGCCTCTCTCCATCCATCCCTCCCTCTCTCTCTCTCCATCCCTCCCTCCCTCTCTCTCTCTCCATCCCTCCCTCTCTCCCTCCCTCCTGCACTGCAGCCTCTCAGAGGTGGGACAGGACCGGGTGGGGTGGGGTGGGGTGGGGGGAGGAGCAGACTGCTCCATTCATAACCACCATTCATCCGTGGGGCGGGTCTCTGTACCGCAGTCCTCTTCCTCCCTCCCTCCCTCCCCTCATTCATTCATTCGCCTCTTCCTCTCCCTCTCCCTCTCTCTCTCACACACACACACACACACACACACACAGGTACGCATACGCACATGCGCGACCCTGCGTGCGTCACAGAGACTCACAGCTGGGCTTAACACACCAAACAGAAAAAGAAAAATCTCACACAGCTTCCTCGCGCCTCTCCGCCCATCGAACTCTCTCTCCCTCACTCTCTCTCTCTCTCTTTCCCTCACTACCTCTCTTTTTTTTTTTCTCACCCTTCATCTCTTTGTGTCTGTCTGCACATCTCTACACACAGAAAAAAAATATATATAAAAAAACACACACAAATATATAAAAATGACAGGTATTTCTCATTAACAAAAAAAAAAAAAAAAACACACACACACACACCGATACAGACAAAAATCTCAGAGCAAAGATGTGTGTTACTCAAATGGCCAAACGTGACCAGGTGACGTCACACACACACACACACGCACTTCTCAGAAGTGAACCACAAATCTCCAGTGAGGGTGTGTGCTCCGCCCCTTGTGCCCTGCGTCTCCGAGCAGCTTACAGCTAAAGCCCTGAGCATGCGACCGGCCTCACAGAAAAACACCACACCTGCACAACACGCGTGAGCGCGCGCGCGTGTGTGTGTGTCTTTTGGAGCTTTTATGACGTTGATAAGTTTGAATTGCTAATCCAAAGCATACAGTTTACTATGCTAATTCAAAGTCAGCTAATCACAAACCCTCATGGGGTCCTCTAGCTGTCAGTTCTGTGTGGGGGCAGACATAGACAAACAAACAAACAAACAAAAAAAGTAAACAACAAAAAAACATACAAACATTATAACAAAACAAAAACAAACTCTGGTGTTTGTACACAGCCCTGGCTCTGTCAATGTGAAGCTAACACAGCGGTTCAGGCTGAGCCATAAAACTGTTCCCAGCCAATTCTTCCCGGTGATTCAGAGGGCCGAAAGAGCGCGGTGTAATTAGATTGGCTGCAGAGTTCAGGCATCAACAGCCTTTCACCCAAACCATCATCAACTTCTCACGGACTGCATCATTAAACGTCTGTTTCTAGTCAGTTTCAATGCTGTATGTGTTTATGAGAGTGTGTGTGTGTGTGTGTGGTTGGCTCAGACTGCAGCTCAACTCAACCCCCGCCCCTTCTCCTCCTCCTTCAACAGACCTCCGTTCCTCGTTTCCCTCCAAAGACTGACTGATGATCAAGAGGGAGCAGCACACTGAGCATCACAACTGTGAGGGCTGAAGTGGAGTAATCAAGGACAGGAGTTCGCTAAATGCTTTAGTCACACATTCACTCCTTTGTTTGAGCATACTGACACAGAGCAAAACAACCGCAACGAGCAAAAAAAAAAACCCCATCAAGACTATAAACACACACCTCTACAATTGAAATGGAATGAGCCATCTCCTGTCACCACTGTGTAAAGTGTATCAAAAACGTTTCTACTTTTTTTCAACATACCGGTAGTTAAGCGCTCCGCACTATGTATCCCAAAACCATTTCTACTTTTTTTCAGCATAGTTAAGCGCTCCGCACTCTGTATTCCAAAACCGTTTCTACTTCTTTTCAACATAGTGCGGAGTGCTTAACTATGTATCCCCAAACCATTTCTACTTCTTTCCAACATAGTTAAGCGCTCCGTGTATGATTGCCGACACTGTATGTCACTTGCCCACGCACACCAGCGCCGAAATATCCGACTGACAAGCATTTGATAAACAAACAATGGATTTTATTAAGCGGTGGCGACAAAAATAAAACCGAATGGAAATCTACAAGGCGGTGGAAAAAGGATTTGGTGGTGGAGTGCAGGGTTGTATCGAAAAGGACGGAGTGCAAGTAATGAAACATCGGAAGCGGATTGCAGGCTTGGAGTGCAGGGTTGTATCGAAAAGAATGGAATGCAAGTAATGAAACATCGGAAGCCCTGCTCATGTCGGCGCCTATCTGATGTGTGGTGGCCATTATTCCCCTCTCTCCTTCTCAAAGGGCCTAAACACCCACACAGTCCCACGCAACGAGCCAGCCTCGATCAGGCCTTCATCAGGCCACCTGTTCCAGGCAAATCAGCTCATTACGGCCCATTCAGAGGGCCGTAACTCAGACGCTAGGCCCGGTCCACTTCCTCCCCAAGCGGGACGCAGAGCCGCGCCCAAAACACCCCCCAACACTAGGCCTCCGAACGCATGAGCCCTGTGTGTGTGTGTGTGTGTGTGTTGTGTGTGCGTGCGTGCGTTTGTGAGAGAGTGAGTGTGTGAGAGTGTGTATGTGTGTGTGTGTCTGTGCACGTGTTATATAGGTCTTTGTCAGTGTGAGTCTTTGCTAGAGAGGCTGTGACCTGCGGCTGGGACTGTTCTTTACGTTGCTTTCGTATTTAACCAGACGTTTACCGAGGGCTTTTCTACACGTGGGAAAACAAGCTAGACAGAGAACATCTGGCAGGTCTTGGCTCCAGAACCACACATCAGCAGTAGCCAAACCCAGGTCTGAACCAGGTCCACATCTGGCAACATTCAGAGGCCAGAGACGACGACAGCGACAATAACAACAACAACGGGTCTCCATTGGCCCGGCTGCTGAGACGGTCTTCCTCACCTAGGATTGAGTGGTCACTTATCCAAAGTCAAGTTTGAACGTCTTTAAACAAACCCATAAATCGTTTCAAATGAATCTGGAACTGTGGCTCTCAGTCCTAGTGCACACGTCAGCAACAACACCAGTAAACATCGCCACAATGGCAACACCAGTAAACATCACCGCGATGGCAACACCAGTAAACATCACCACAACGCAAACAATGATGGAAACTTTGCCTTTAGATAGCCATGCCCGGGCTGTGCGTGGGAACAGGAGGATGGAGCATCGCAGCTGTGAGGGACTGAGCGACTGCGTCTCCTTGCACTCCTTCCTGCTCTCCCGCGGACATGACAGAAAATCATTGGCGGCGTTTTAAAGGGACACCTTTGGCGGCGGCGGGAGATGGACAGGAATTGGGTGAAAAGATGAAAGGCGTTGGTGAGGCGAGGCGAGGCGCGGCGCGACTCTACGCCGCCCGCACCGCAGAAAGCCCTGAAAGGAGCGATGGCCACGCAGGCTGGGCTCAGCCCGGCTCGGCACCGAGCGGGTGTGTTAAATGCATCTGTGTGTGATGGACCAGGAGACATGAGGGCAGCAGCAGTGAGAGAGAGAGAGAGAGGGAGAGAGAGAAAGAAAGAAAGAAAGAGAGAGAGAGAGAGAGGAGGGAGAGGGGGAGAGAGAGGAGGGAGGGAGGGAGAGAGAGGGAGAGAGAGAGAGAGAGAGAGGGGGAGGGAGGGAGAGAGAGAACAGGAGAGCCAGTCACAGGCTTTAAGACAGCTCTATCAGCTCCTAATGGTGGTGAAAAACGACTCCACCCTGCACACACACACACACACACTCTCTAACCATACTGAGTGATGGCTCTTGGCAAGGGCCATGACAGGACGGATGGATGGAAATCGAAAAGAGAGAGGGAAAGGAAGAGAGAGAGAGAGAGCAGGCAAGATAGAGAGTGTAGAGTGTGTGATTGAGTGTATATGTATGTGTATGAGAGAGAGAGAGAGAGAGAGAGAGAGAGAGAGAGAGAATGAGTGTTAGTAAGTGTGTGAGAGTGAATGAGTGTGTGCGCATGTGTGAGAGAATTACAGTGTGTATGTATGTCTGAGTGTGAGTGAGTGTGTGTGTATGTGAGTGTGTGTGCGTGTGTGTGCGTGTGTGTGCGTGTGAGAGAGTGTGTGCGTGAGAGTGTGTGTGTGTGTGCGTGTGAGTGTGTGCGTGAGAGTGTGTGTGTGTGTGTGTGTGTGTGTGTGTGTGTGTGTGTGTGTGTGAGAGAGAGAGAGTGTGTGTGTGTGAGGGACTGTATTTACCTGTGGCCGGCTGAGTGGCCGTCATTGAGGCTCTGAGGCGCGTGGACACTCGGCGCTGGTGTTTCTCTGCACCTGTGGGACACACACATCAGTTACCCTCAGCAACAGGGAGGGGCTCAGCAGACACACAGACAAACAGACACACACACACACACACACACAACCACAAATTATGGCCAATGAGGCCCTGATAGTGGCACAGCAGTGATTTACCGTCCTTAGTCACTCGACTGGGTCAGAGCCACTACCCCCCCCACCACACATTAACGAGTCATTAAAGGGCAGCAGCGGGTGATTCAGCCAATCACAGGGCAGTAAATAATACCTTTACCATCACTGACACAACAGTGACCAAAACACTGCCATGGCTGGGGAGGTGTGTGTGGATGAAGTGTGTGTGTGTGCGGGAGAGAGTGAGGGAGACTCATCCCATAAGCACTACTTTAATCATCAATCGAGGGAGGATGAGGGGGAGGAGAGGTATGTGCATCAGCAAACTGCCATCCCCCAGACACACACACACACACTGATGGGGATAAAGAGAATCATGGCAACGGACAATGGAAAGGGTCTGTCTGAAAAGGCCATATTTGAGAGAAAATTTTTTGGGTGAGTAATGTAGCCATATAAGGTCACAGGAAGCATGTGGCTGGTATACGTACAGTAAGAGCATTCTGGTTAGCATGTAGGGCTCTACGTAGTGTGAGTACAGTCACACAACAAACACTATAAAGTGAGTGAGTGAACGAGTGAACATTTGTAACACAGCTGCAGTCCTACTGGGGCAGGAACAGTGCCTGGCTGCAGGCTTGTTTTTCAGGGGAGTACGTGCACTCAGACTTGGGAAAGGCAAGAAAACAATATTTTATAGGGCTTAAAGCCAGGAACATTTCCATGCCTGAAGTTATCGGAAACGTACCAAGAAACGGCCCAACCCAGGCCTCAACTTCAGCATCGCGTCGGAGAACTTTAACCCCTTGGTCAGCTAATCTGACTACGACAGACCGAGAGGCAAGCTAGCTATCGACACCGGGGTGTCACTGCTACACACGGTTACCAAAACAAATCAATCAAACGTTCCGTTTCCTTCAGGCAGTCGAGCGTGCCAATGAGAGTGTACTTACTGCAGGGCGTGTGCTGATGTGAGATGAGGTGGGAGAAGGCCAACAGTGGTTGTAGGCACGTGGCAGATGTGGAGGCGGGGTCTGCGGGATGCCCCTCCCCCTGCCCACAATCCTCCACCTCCTGGTCTGCCCAGACCACGCCCCTCTCTCTTTGCACCAGGTGCTCCAGCTCGTCACGCTCAGCCGAGTAGGTCTCCATGGCGACGCCTGCTTCCTGGAGGGCTTCATACTGCTTCCTGTAGGCGTTCAGCAGGGTGGTCACCAGCCTATAAGATGGGAGGAGGAGGGTTACCAGGAAGTGGAGGAAAACAAACGCTGGGACACGTTCAAAGGCCCTTTCTGAAACTTCACCCTCCCCCTAGCCACTTAGACTTCGTTTGCGCATTCACACGGAGGGTCCACAATATTAAAACCAATTACTGTTGAGTGGTAGTGTGTTATAAATAGGGGTGTGCATTGGCACTGCCCTCACAATTCGACTCGATTACGATTCACCAGGTAACGATTCGATTAGATTCTACGATGCATCGCAATGCATTGCGATGCATCAAAATTCTACTGCACACAACAAGGCAAATTTTGAGGTCATTAGGCAAAACAAGCAGTCAGATATTGAACAGATTTTATTGGCTGCTATGTGTGTATCATCACTCTCCTATATCTTTGACATAAATGTCATTAAATAATGGAATTTCACCATTTTAGGGGCAAGGCTACTTGGCCTTCAGTTGGGCATATTTGGTGGGGGGCACAAAGGCCACATGTCAGGGCACCAAGGCCAAAGTTAACTATACAGTAGTAGTAGGCTATAAAAATGATCAAAGTTGTATTTAGCCTATTCACAGCAGTAGACCTGCATCACTGTAGCCTATGAAACATTACAAAAACATGAAACATGGCATATTACATAGAACTGTAAATCATCTGATCATCTAATATTTAGATATCTAGGATATATATTTAACATTTATTTTATATTTGGCCTGTTATGAAATCATGTATTGAACAATGTAAGCACAGCTCAGTTTTAAGAAACTCAAATAGCATAGATGCATGCTTAGCATTTTATGATCATTAAGGCCACTTTCACAAACTCTTAGTCAGCGGTCCTCTGATTTACCGATATCTAGGCGATATTTGTAACATCTATTTTGTATTTGGCCCGTTATGAAATCATGTAGAATAATTTAAACACATTGTAAAACTTAAAGCCCAAATTTGGAGACATCCACGCATGTCGAAATTTGCTGCAAATTCAGAACCGGATTACTCTGGAACGGCTAACTGTACAGGGGACTGCTTTACACCTTTTGTGTTTATTCTGATATATGGTTTGTTATGTGTTGAACGAAGGGTTCGAATTATTCCACCGAGATGAATGTAGGGAGATGGGCGCAGAACCTTCAGTAGAATTATGATTAAATTGAATTATATTATTCACTTAAGTGTAATTTTCTCGCAAACCGTTCACCACAGCAATTAACGGCTAACATAGTTTAAACGCTGAGAAAAAGCTCTTTCATGTGATGTGATGGGCTACTTGTGATGTCTGTGTGATGAGTAGGCTCGTTCGCGAGTAGTTCAACTGAGAAGAATGGGTGAATTTGAATGCACTTTCTTTCTTGCCATGCGCCGTCACTTATAGACTAAATTAATTTGTGCTGTGAATGCTTAGATTATTTTGACAGGCCATAGGCTAAATAATTTTTTTTTATTAGTTGGACGCAAAAACAGAATATTGAAATAAGGGGGCACCAAGGTCACCACATACTGCACACACAGTAACGAAGCCAACTCAGGATGCTCGACATGGTTCGTGAAGTTAGTTGTATTGCCAACGTGCTTGATGTTAGTGTGTCAGGTTTTACACACCGTGTACGTCTTGTCTAGTTTCCCATTAAATTAGTAGAATCCGAAATGTGCCCAGATGTCCGCTTTCCAAGCTTTGGGTGCATTTTTAATTACCCGTCTATCGCGGTCATCTCCCTCAGTCATCTTGATTCTTTAGTATTGTTGTTATACTAGCTAGTGCTGCCGTTAAGCATGTAGCTACAGGCTGTGCATGTCATTACAACGTTGCTCCGGAAATGCCCCCAGAAGTAATTGAAACTTCACAAATTTATTGTCCACTCAAGGCCAGAAAATAAACAGTGACATAATCGATTATGGCACGTTGCCGCATCGATGCTGAATCGTGCATCGCCGAATCGATTATCGTTGACACCACTAGTTATAAACCCTCCAATGCTGAGTGAACACCGATGGTCACTTATCGAGGGCGTGAGTCAATTAATGCGGAACGTCGTGGAGGACGTTTTAAAACGTTAGTTCTGGATGAGTTGCCTGTAAACAAACCTATGGTTCCGTGACAACCAGCTACCACTAGGGAGAGTGAAGCTCGCCTTAAAGCTGAGAGCGGCATGGTAACCCAACGCTCTAATCATGGGAACTTTAGCTGCGAGGGTGCTTCCCACCCGAGTTCACTCGGTAATCAAGGGGGAGTGGGTAGGGATTAGTTTCGGAAAGGGCCAAAGTCAAAAGGCTTTGCGCCATTCATTCCGGTGAAAGTAAGATGCTATTGAGTGTGTGTGTTTGTTGTGAATGTGTGTGTGTATTGGATGAGATTGACGTACTTGTGCGTGTGTTTGCTGTGTTGGTCTTGAATGCCGATCAGCTGGCTTGTATGCCCCAACTGAGCCTTCAGATCCTCCACCTGCAACTGCAACCGCTGGCAACTCAACTCCTGCTGAAGCTCCTGTGCGCGCGCACACACACACACACACACACACACACACACACAAACACAAACACCAATACAGACAAACAGTTACACATACAAGGACATACAGTCCAACACCCCCCACAAACACACGCGCATACACACATGAGGAGACAGAAGGAAGATCAGTAAGTACTAAGAATCAATCAATGGACAGGGCCAGCAAGAAGGGAGTGTTGCATCACTTTTGTATCAAGTTATTTTTGGGAAGGGCAGGAGTGGGGCGTCTCTAAGAATGTGAATTCTGGGTAACCAAGGTGCCTGGACGCTCGTCTGACGCAACAAGTGAGAGAGAGAGGTAGAGAGAGCGAGAGAGAGGGAGAGAGATGGAGAGAGAGAGAGAGTGAGAGATGGAGGAGGAGGATGAAACAACAGTGCCTGGAACATTTGACGAAGACATGCGTCACTCTTTTCCACTTCCTAGAAGACAGACGAGAGAGAGAGAGAGAGAGAGAGAGAGAGAGAGAGAGAGAGAGAGAGAGAGAGAGAGGGTAGACAGACAGACGAGTGGAGTGGTTAGTTGAGGGATGAGTAAAGATCATTGATTTCACCCTCTGTTGGAAGGGAGGTGTGAACACTAATTACAAGAGGAGCAAATGGGAAGGAAAACACACCTGGTCACGACACAACACGCTGTTGTGTGTGTGTGTGTTTGTGTGTGTGTGTGTGTGTGTGTGTGTGTGTGGGTGTGGTAGTTAGAAGGAGGGCTTATCAGAATAGGCGTTTAAAGACTTTGCCAGTCATCACCATCTTGCCAACCCTGGTCTGATTTGAACTGGCATCAAACCTAGGCAGGTTCCACAAAACTGGTAGACCATGTTATTAATAGCTCCTCAGTGGGAAAACATGTATTAACAGTTCCCCAGTAGTAGAACATTCTATTAACGGTTCCCCAGTGTTAGAACACGGTATTACTGCTTCCTCAGTGGTTGAACATGCTATTAACAGTTCCCCGGTGGTAGAACATGCTATAACTGGTCCCTGAGTGGTACAACCCTGGGTATGGAACCCATTAATAACTTTGCTGTACTGCTAGAGCATACAGAACGTTAGAACGTTCCAGAAGTGGGGTTGTGGTACCTCGGGCATGTGTCCGTCCTGCCCCATTAGCTTCATGTTGTTCTCCACGCGATGGAGCCAGCCGTCGTTCTCGCGGAACCGATGTTCTGCCTCCTCCCGCCGACGCTCAAGGTGCTGCCGCTGGGCCTGCAGCGACGCCAGCTTGCGCTCGTACCTGCACGTGACCTACGCACGTGTGTGAGAGAGAGGAGAAAAAAAAGGACAAAGGCAGGAACGTCAGACATCTTCGTATACTATACTTGTGTGGGCGTACATTCTTGCATCTTCTTGGCCATGTCTTCAGGCGTCAGCACGTGTGTGCGTGTGTGTCCTCTAGGTATTGAAAACTGCTCTATGTATATCAGAGTGTGTGTGCCGTCTTGTGTGTAACAATAAGGGTTAGAGTTGACCTTTGCCCTCTTTCCTTCTCTCTCTCATACTTATCTAACAGGCCTTGTCCTGAAGTGTGTGCTTGACCTCTCTTGGCCTGGTCCTGTGCGTGTGTGTGTGTGTGTGTACCTTCTTGGCCTTGTCCTCAGGGAAGAACAGCAGGCTCTGTTGCTGGACGTCCTCCCGGTGGCGCTGTCTCAGGTCGCTCTCTTTGATCTGACACTCCATATCCAGCTGCTCACGCCGCAGCATCACGCGGTTAGCAAACACACACCGCAACGAGTCGGACATCCTGCACACACACACACACACAGTTAAGTTAATTACATTTGAAATAGAAAAGAAAGAGCTGAAGGACATGCAAAAGAAGGAAAGAAACACACACACATACACACAAACACCAACCAATTTGGATTCCTCAGCGATATTCAATGAGCAATTCACTGAAATTGAACGATTTTCCTGAAACCGCTTCACTGGCACACAAAAGTTAACGGCTCCAGAGCACTAAGCTTCAGCAGCTCGTGGCTGTTCCTGTGGCACATTTCAATTCTGGTGTGTGTGTGTGTGTGTGTGTGTATGTGTATGTGTGTTGATACGAGACATTTCACATTTGGTCGCGCAGATCACGCCCCGCACGCAGCCGAATGCCCGTGTAGTAGAGTGCAGATCATCAAGACGAGGCAGATTACACAAGACACAAGCACGAGTCTAGACCTGTTAGCTGCTTTTCTGTGCGAGAGTGTATACATGTATCGGAGACAGAAGTCACAGATGAAATATGCATTCAAATTCTGCGTGCAAGAAGAGCGTGTGCGTGTTTGGGTGGGCGACACTGACGTACTGCGCATCTCGTGCTTGTGTGTGAGCGTGAGCGTGAGAGCATTCCGTGATGGGGGATGAATCACTGATAAAATTGCACATTATGTGGATGTGGTCTCTGTTGAGGTATGCATGAGTGCGTGATAGGTGTGTTTGTGGGTGTGACGCAGACTGGTAAGAAAACAGTTGTTTACCCTAACAATACCCTTTTTGTTTACTGTACCACAACTACCCACCAACCCAGACACACACACACGCAAACCCACCCACCGACACACACACACACACACACTCACGCAAACCCACCCACCAACCCAGACACACACACACGCAAACCCACCCACCAACCCAGACACACACACACACACACACGCGCGCAAACCCACCGACCAACCCAGACACACACACCAAGACCACCCTCAGTGGGTTCCCCTCCTTTTCTCCCACTCACCATCCCAATCTGGAGGAGAGAAGCTGGAGAGAAGAGAAAGGGATGTCTGGAGAGGAAGACATGAAGAGAGGTGTGGAAAGGAGAATAGAGGAGGGGATGGAAAGGAGAGGAAGACATGAAGAGAGGTGTGGAAAGGAGAATAGAGGAGGGGATGGAAAGGAGAGGAGGTGAGAGAGAAGAGGAGAGAAGAGAGGAGGCGAGAGAGGAGAGAGGAGGCGAGAGAGGAGAGGACAGAAGAGAGGCAGTGAGAAGAGAGGAGAGAGAGAAGATAGGAGTAGGTGTGTAGAGAAGAGAAGAGAGGAGATTAGGAGAGAGGAAAGAAGATGAGAGAGAAGAAGATAGGAGTAGAGGTGTGTAGAGAAGAGAAGAGAGGAGAAGAGAATAGGAGAGGAGGAGAAAAGAGAGGAGAGAAGAGGATAGGAGAGGAGAGAAGAGGATAGGAGAGGAGGAGATAGAGGAGAGGATAGGAGATAGAGGAGAGGATAGGAGAGAGGAGGAGGAGGAGAGAGAAGAGGATAGGAGAGAGGAGGGGCGGTGGTAGTGTAGTGGTTAAGGAGCTGGGCTAGCGTGCAGTAGCCTGAAAGTTGTCGGTTCAATTCCCAGCTTCCACCGCTGTGCCCTTGAGCAAGGCACTTAACCCCAAGTTGCTCCGGGGACAATGTGATCCCTTGTAATATAGCCGACATATGTAAGTCACTTTGGTCAAGAAGTGTCTGCTAAATGTAATGTCATGTAAAAAGGAGGAGAGGAGAAAGGAGAGGGGAGGAGGAGAGGATAGACAGATGTGTGGAGCTGTCAGAGGCTACAGGAAGCCAGCTTGGACGGGAGAGTGCTGACAGCTAAGCCATGTGAACATCAGCAAATCCTCCACTAGGTTGTGCACAATCTGGTGGACAACTTGTATTGGCGTTCTGCTTAAGCTGGGAACAAAGCTCCCAATTGTTAAGCCCGATTTTGAAAGGATGGACAATCAGGGGTAGTCCGAGGGAGTCAACGGTAGGCACTGTAGTACTCGTGGCTGGAATCGTTGTGCGTGTGCAGATTTGTATCCTTTGCGATTCTTTCGAATGTTGATGCAATCCACATTCAATCAAACATGTTTGATATTTTCTTAACCAATCCGCATTCGTCGCTATGGTTGCAATTATGACATTTAACCAGCCAACAGCTCAATCGTTCTGTTTGTGCTCATAACTAACTCTCAATCGTACCAGACTCTGTCTGTAGGCTTGGACTACTCTATTGCGTTTTTTAAAATGGGAGACCAGTTTTAAATCTGCAAATTCAACTCATAATGAGGAAGCAGCACATGGAATCACAGTGCCTCATCAATCACCTCTACATCACAAAGGTCACTTCACACTATTTCCACCAGCTCAAACAAAAGCACAGCAACGCTCTGACAGGATGCGGGATTTACAAAACACACACACACGCCTTACTTTAGCAATTCTTCCTTCCGCTGTGTAGAGATGCCACTGGTCTGTGGAGCCTCCTGCTTTCTGCTTTCATACTCATTAAGTTTCTGTTTTAGTTGTTGGATCTACACCAGGAGAGAAGAGAAAGCATTAGAGAAAAATACACACACACACAAAACTCAATGTAATCCACTGGACATCTTCAGTGCAGGAGACCGCCCACACATTGGATGCAGATGACATGAAGTGTGTGTACGTCTGTGCATGTGTTGAATTTCCCCTTGGGGATCAATAAAGTATGTATGTATGTATGTATGTATGTATCTATCTATCAGTGTTCCCATGTGGCTGTAGTCTGCATGTTTAGTGAGGTGTGTGTGTGTGTTTCTCTCTAATGCTTTCTCTCCTCTACTGTGTGTGTATGTGTGTGTTCCCTGACGGCTGTAGTCTGCATGTTTAGTGAGGTGTGGTGTGTGTGTGTGTTGTGTTTAGGCTTGTTTCCTGCACATGAGTTATGGGTAAGTGAAGGGAACCCTGTACGGTGCAACTGGGGCATTTCCTGGGAAAAGCGACAGGTCAAGGCAGAAAACAATGGCACACACGCCACCGAGCAGGTTACAGGGATTTAGACAAACGTGCAAGCATGCATGTACACACACACAAACACACAAACGTCATTTTGAGCTAGAAACTTTCCATGTGGCCTGTAAAACAGATATGACCATAAATTCATATACATCAGGAAAGATATCAAGGCGCTACCTTTAGTGATTTACTGTACTTAGAAAGGAGATGTAATGTACAGTTCTGAGTGTGAACTGTAAGGTTCTTTTAGGGCTGTCAAACAATAAAAAAAATGAATAAAAAAAAACAACAAATAAATCTCCCATTAATCACGATTGAAACACGAAAGACTACAGCTTCTTAAAGGGCATTTCAAATACAAAATACATTTTCACTTACAGTTTACAGTAGCGCGCAGAGAGCACACCACTGTCCATCTAGTTCAAATTTATGATCCAATTAGGAATTAGGAAGTAACACTCAGTGCAGTCGCCGTGAAATTTCAGCTCGGTCATTCGCAAATAGTCTTTTACATGGAGTTACATGGAATATATAAAACTGATCATTTTTATATATTCAGGTTTTGACAAACCGATTGCATATTCACTTGCAACTATATGAAACTAGGATATTTAGTGAATTTCACTAGTTTTGACAAAATACTTTTGAAAATATCCTTAAAAGTTTGGGCATGTGATGAGAGAGAGCGGCTTGTTACGTGAGGTCAGCCCCTCACAAAAGAAGTAGGTAAACAAAATGCGTTAACCCTTAGAACCCCAAGCTGTTTTTAGGGCATTTTCACTACTTTTATTCATAAGGATTTATTCTGGTCATTGTAAGTGCCACACACATATTATTGTTTTTTTTCAGCAGAGTCTAGGCTATCCAGATCTGCCATCATTTCATGTATTAGTACTAGCATTGATTTTATTTTGATTTTTAAAGAATTAAAATATAAAAATCATATTATAAAAAGTCTTATATTTTGACCTGTATCTCACCACAGCAAGCTCATAGCTCTACATGCATTTCATGTGTGTGTAGGGCAGACTGTCCTGAAACGGGCAATACAATTGCCATGTTGGAGGGATACTCTGGGGCTGAGCAATTTACAGAAATATTTGGTGTGTGATTTACGGAAATAAATGCCATTTTTTATTTAGCGATGAAAAATGACCATTCTGTGCTCCATATCTGTGACACGAACTGATCTGACCTGACTTGACCCAAGTTTGCCCATGTGTGACTATGGTGTATGCACTCATGATGATTCTCAACTTTTTACTGCATTGCCATGAACAAAGTAAAGGCAAAAAAGGTGTTTCTTTGTTGAACAAATTGGGATGCAATGTGAGCCTTGAATTGGATGCCATGCAGGAATTTGCTAGGATCTCAAAACCGGATTATGAACATGTTTTGAGAAACACACGATAGCGTTGGATTATAAACATGGGGTAAACGTGGGGTAAAGTACAGCTATATGAAGTTATTATTTTGCTGTCACTTTGTCTGTTTTATAACCCAGAAGGATGTATTTGGTATGAAATGATAGCTGTGTCTCCTCTTTCATCTAACATACGTGGCATTTATATCCGATCACGGGTCCGCGAGTAATTACTCCGAGAGTAATGGGTGTGCAGCGTTGGTTTGTGTACATGACGTTAATATTTTGCAGTCACTTCGTCTGTTTTTATAAGCCAGAAAGATCGATATCCATGGTAGCAATGGATAGCCCTGTTTCTCCTCTTTCATCTGATATGCTTGCCATATCTATGCGATCACGGGTTCGCGAGTAATTCAAACGAGAGTAATGGGTGCGCAGGTGAACGCAGAGAAGTATAGACTGTAAATATGATGCAATTTGATTTAATTTCATGATTTTTTTTACATTTTCATACTTGATCGTACAGACAAGTGCGTAGTCTCTTTGGAAAGCCCCACTTCTTCTCTGTCATGCAATAAAGGTTTTATCTCGTTGCGATGAACAGTCGCGGAGCAATGTAACAGAGAAGAAAGGGTGTGTTTTTTGACGCACTTTGCGTCAATCGGGTTCTAAGGGTTAATTGCGTTAATATTTTTTAAAGTGCTATATATTTTAAAATGAATCGTGGTGATTAACACATTCATTTTGATAGGCCTAGTTTTTTCTGACCTAGGGAAGCATTCCCTTTCTCCTTTACTAAGAATGGTGAACACTAAGTAAACCTGCATACTTGTGCAAGCCTGTGTGTGTGAGAGAGACAGACACAGGGCTCATGTGAGGGTGGATGTCCGGTGAGTGTGGTACGGCTGTGTTGACGTCTCACGTTACCTCAATACGCTGTTTCTCACATATCACCGCATACTGGCTGATGTGACTGTCCAGGCTGACCACATTACTCTTCAGCTAATGAGAGAGAGAGAGAGAGAGAGAATTAATTCTGGTTAGGTGGCATTATTTGGAGAGCAGCTCTGACACAACAAGTAGAAACCGGGGAGAGGTAAGGGTAAGGGTGTGTGTGTTGGACCAGGGTGGACAGAAATGTGTGTGTATGGGGTTGTGGGGCGGATGACAAATTTGAATGAGAAGCGAACGGAAGTGTGTCTAATATATATATATATATATATATATATATATATATATATATATATATATATACACATATACACACACACACACACACACAGTGTTTCCCATACATTGACTTGTTTGTGGCAGCCCACCACAGTATCAACATTGACCACCACACAATGATTTTCCAGGTTGTACTAAATTGCGCTTAAATCTGGTTAGCATCATAACTGCTGTGCTAATTTGTTAAAAACTGTTGCGTTCAAGTTAATTCTGCAAACCAACCACCACAAATTGAATTAAATTCTCTGGGAAACACTGATATATATATATATATATATATATATAAAAAACAACCAAAAAACATTAATGGGCCATTAGCTACAAAACTAAACAAAAACAAGGCCTTGGCAGCCTTCTCCCACACAATCACGTCCTTCCGCTGAACCCAGAAACTCTCTGTGTATGTGAGTCTGTGTGTATGTGTGAGGGAGTGTGTAAAAGAGATGCACTCATGTACATAAGTGGGAGGGGAAAAAAACAAAGCAGAACAGATCTATTTGCAGCTTTCAGTTCTAAGGCGAGTTCAAGGGAGGGTTCTACAGAAGAACAAAACCCCACACAACGTGACGTTCTAAAATAGCAGCACCTACTGCAGACCGCAGTGGGCAAAGCACAAAGTTTGCAGACAAGGTCATATTTCCACAACTGTGCAGACAAAGCTCCAGTGTGTGTGTGTGTGTGTGTTGATCTCCTTTATAGGCACACTGCAATCGTTTGCAAACAGAGGTGCGTTCAAATTTGGCATACAGTGGCAAACGTTCGTAGGGTACATTCCATTGTAACGGCAATTGCATTGTTAACTTCATCAAGCTCACGTCCAGTTCTGTTTGCGGAGAACTACCTCCGCAGACTGTTTGCGATTGCTCGCAAACGTTCCCCAGAAAACTGTGCACCAATGTTCGCAAACATTCGCCTATGTTTGCGAATTTGAACGCACCTCAGGTTTCCAATCAGGAGGCGTAGAGCAAGCCAAAGATCCACCAATCAGAGTAACAGGGTGGACCTTAAAGGAGGCGGCATACTCTGTGCACTATACTGATCCCTGGTTCAATTGGCGCATATAGGTGTGTGTTGTGTATTTACTGAAGATTTGATGTCTTGGCATGGTTGGCGTATTTGAGTGTGTTCTGTGCGTATATGCCTGTCAGTGTGCGTGTGCGTGTGTCCGCGTGTACTTACTGAAGATTTGATCTCCTTGGCCCGGTTGGCGTATTTAAGTGTGTTGTGTGTGTCCTCAAAGGACGTGGAGGATGGGCTGACGTTAGCGATCATCACCGTGCGACAGTTCCCTCCCAGCGAGTCCTTTAGCAGACGAGTCAGCTTGCTGTCCCGGTATGGGATGTGTGTTTTCTTACTCTGAAACACAAAATTACAGACACACACACTTTATATTACTCTGAAACACAAAATTACAGACACACACTTTATATTACAGTGAGCAACTTTTTCTGCCAACCAAATCCAAATATTCAGGGCTTAGGACAAGGAAAATTTCTTTTCAAAATCATTTTTGAAGCCATTCTATTCATTGTCTATTTTCAAACTGTAAACAGCCTGGCCCTGAATGCCTGAAATTAGGGTCCTTGAGAACGTCAATCCCGGCATATTCTACCTTAACCACACCCAAAGCAATTTGTGAATGGTAGCTCCATGGGGACAGAATTCAGCTGAATATAGCCGCCAAGCTCATTAAAGCTACTTGCCCATTGTAAACGAGGGTGAAAACTTGCCAATTATTACTTTTAAGTCTTTTTTTTTATTTTTACAAGCATTGCAGGAGCTGTGCCCATTAACGCTCACGCTGGTATGGAGCTTACAAGACAAGCTCTAAAAATAACTCAAGGTTCCAGATGTCCCTGGCCAGGTGTGTCCAGACCCTGATGAGAGCCCGCAAAGCAATCTGGGAGATCAAGCAAAAGCTCAAAAGACACCACAAATGCAGATGGTGTGTGTGTGTGTGTGGCAGTCTACATAGGGCATTAGGCAGTTACATTACTACACTCTGGGGGCATGAACATGGGGGGGGGCTCATGAACATGCCCCCACAGTGTAGCGCTGTAGCTGTCTGGCTGCTTTAGCTGCTGGAACTAGCACCACCAGATGGACAAAGAGAGAGAGAGTGCGATAGAGGGTGAGAGAGAGAGGGAGAGAGAGAGAGAGAGAGAGACACAATACAGTCAATCTTACAAGTGGCGCTTCTGTCCTTTAAACGAAAGTTTCACTCGGGTACATTCACAAAAAGACCCTAGGTTGCATTTTGGCGAGAGTTTCGCTTTAAAATAGAGAGAGATAGAGAGGTGTGCTCAGGTGGACTGCAGGTAAGGCGAGATGATTTAGTGAGGCAGGTTAATGTATGCGGCCTGCGTGAACCCAATACCTACAATCCTACTGTGGCGAGGGGCCCCGTGATGGGGAAGGCTGCTCGTCTTACCACGCCAGCCGATACACAGCCACCACAGCGACAGATGTGCAGCACACACGTGCGCCCACACACACCCACAATATCTGCATGCACCTAAAAGCCGAGAATTCCTGCGATTGTTTCTAGAGGTCACCATGTACTGTCGGTACGAAAAAAAAGAAAAAGAAAAGCAAAGAAAAAAAACAGTAAACAATTAGTTCTACCTAGTTCGAGTTGCTGCAGCCAACAGCTAGAGCTACCAGGCGTGCTAAGACCACCATCCTCAGAGAAAAATGTGCCTTTATTTGCCTATTTAGGACCTATGCTAAGTGGTCAGACTCACGCTACACTATCTAGGCTATTTCTACAGGACCTATGCTAAGCGGTCAGGCCCACGCTACACTATCTAGGCTAGTTTTACAGGAGGCCCCATGCTACGTTCCTTGACCTCATCCTACGCTTCTGCAATCCCAGCAGTCCCCAGAACGTAAAGGTGCCACATGTCAAGACCCACCCAGGCTTGTAGATTCCACCATCAAAGACTCCACAAGACCAACAACACCCCCACCACTTTGGCCTACCCCACTAGTTTATATGGCGGATAGTTACACAGAGAAACAAACTGCTGTTGCCAGAAAGATTCGTACTGCAATACGCAACAGTGGCAGCAGTTGCGCTTTGTAGTTACCTCTCAGCTATGCACCCAGAGGAGCTCTAATGGGAAACAGTACAGTGGGTTATGGTGGGGGAAATTAGAACCAGTGGGCCCTGAATACACAGCCTACACACTGTCTCCATCAAATTAGCGCAAACAAACTAAATCTCACGCCGAACATGCAATAAAACCAACCAGGCGAAACTAAATAAGAGGGGAAGAAATATGCAGGGAAAAAAAAAAAGAATCATGAAAAAAAGTGCCAAAAGGCCTTTGGTGACAGATTAAGGCGTTTTATCGCCGTTTATGGCAGATTTAACAGCACTTGTTTTGTGTGCACAATCTGCTGCGGTCACACACTAATGGGATTCCGCCGAAAATTACCCAGCATGCTGTGTTGTGTGAGGCGGCACAGTCTGGATGTAACTCCGACACACACACACACACGCCTGCAGTGCTGCTCAACCGCGAGGGTTGGAGCCAACGGGACCTCACACAGCCTCTGCTACTTTCTCAGCGTGTGTGTGTGTGTGTTTGTGTGTGTGTGTGTGTAAGAGATTTTCTCTCTCCCCACCAACACTGCGTACGACTCCATGTGAGCAGCATAGGTCCCATATCTCCCTGACTATAGTGGTGTGTGCATGTTGTGTGAGAGAGTGTATGAGTGTGTGCGAGTGTATGTGTCTTAAAGTGTGAGTGTGTGTGTGTGGTTAAGACAAGCCACATGTGGAAAGTGACCAATTGTGTGGTAGATTTTCAGACTGCTGCTGCTGCACTGCACGACTGCGAATTTGTTACATAAAAAAAAAAAAAAGTAGTATCTCAACTCTTTGTGGCCCAGCCCCCTTTAAGTCCATCTCAGGACACTTAACCAAGCCCAGTGCTGTGTGGTCTTCATGGGGAAGAGAGGAAGTGGCCTACTTGTCAAAGTCGCCTCTTTTACAGCGTTTCCCAAGTGGGTGGGGATGTGTGTTTAAGTATAGTATAAGTATATTTACTCTTTTGATCCCGTGAGGGAAATTTGGTCTCTGCATTTAACCCAATCCGTGAATTAGTGAGCACACAGTGAGGTGAAGCACACACTAATAACTCTGCAACAACAGCGGCGCTCGGGGAGCAGTGAGGGGTTAGGTGCCTTGCTCAAGGGCACTTCAGCCGTGCCTACTGGTCGGGATTCGAACCTGCAACCCTCCAGGTTAAGTCCGAAGCACTAAGCAGTAGGCAACGGCTGCCCACAAGGAGCATCATGTCACCGATACATTTACATTTATTCATCGTTCAACAGCTTTGGTTGTGCACAGGGGGAACACATCTGCTCTGTTTGTGTTCTGCATTGTGAATTGCTGAAAAACAACACAAGAGAAACACACGCCCAAGCAGTGGTGCTAGTAAGGGTATCATAAACAAAGTTAGTTACTGCTTGTGAACTGAACCAAAGGCATTAGGGTGGTGAGCATCTTGCTCTAAGACAAACCACAGACCAACTGAGGAAACAAGACCCGAGAATTCACACAGAGAACAAACCACACACACACACACACACACACACACACACACACACACACACGCACGCACACACACACACGCACACACAAGGGCCACCCATGGAAGAATTGGACACATCTGTAGGAAATGAGGAATTCAGCATACTCATTTATTTCAATGGCTATGACTATGCTAACTAAATACAAGCATGTGCTAACATCTTCACAAACAAAACTATGAAGAACCATGGCATCAGCTAAAAAACATCATATGACCCATAAGCATATCAAACTAAAAACTATGCTGACTGGGTGTCCTCCTTATACACAACTAAAAGCAGCCTAATGAACGCCAAGGTTTTCTGCACCAAAACAGCCGAATCACTGCTAACCACAACAACCAAACCCCACTGATTGGCCACACCCATGCATGACTGGCAATAGCCTAAAAGGCCATTTACTAACAGACCTGAGGCCAGCCCATCCCAGAGCATGACCTCTGAACCCGCAGGCCTACCTTGGGGTCAGCGAGGGTGTTGATGACGTTGCCCAGTGCCAGCAGCGAGCGGTTGATGTTGGCGCCCTCACGGAGCCGCGCCCCCTTGGCGTTGGTGGCGCTGGCGCGCTCGGAGCCCGCCAGGTCGATCAGGCTCATCTTGGCCACGCGCACGTTGGGGTTCAGGCTGGCCGTCTTGTCCTGCTGTCGCAGGTAGACCTGTGGAGACATGCCAATGTCGTCACAATCAACATGGCCCACAACAAAATAATAACAAATAAATACATATACAACAACATTATACATAAACTAAAAAGTTGGCAGTAAGTTAAGTTTATGGGCATGTTTTCCCCCCTATTATTAAACAGTCAAGTTCTGACCATTAATATTTTTGAGCATAAATGATAAACCCAGTTATGAAGGATGTCTGAGTCATGAGTCTTTAAGTGGTGGCAGATAGGTTATGGAATCCCAAGGCAGCTTGACCCAGTGCATTCCATTGTTCCTGAACAGAATTCAGCAGCAGTTTAGCAGCAATATATTTAACCTAAGGAGAAGGCCTTTCACAAGCCTCTCAAGTTCATTCATATTCACTGCTGTGTCATGGCACTCTGATTGAGGTTTGAGGCTGTGTGCGCGTGTACGTACCTGGAAGACTGCATGGGACCGCGAGGAGGTGGCGTTCATATCTGTAGGGTGCTGGGTTCTATTCTTGTTGCCGTAATCCAGCGCTTCTAAGATGTGCTCCGCAGATTTAGGCTACAAAGAGATAGATAGATAGATACAGGACAGAAAGAGAGAGAAAGAAAGAAAGTGATTGAGCGCACTCATTCATCTCAAAGAGGCTGCTCGTCCACAGCAGCGCACGATAGTGCCAGAATGAGTCATAACCAAGGAAGGACCACACGGATTCAAACATCAACTTCAACTCTCTGCTGCAGACACCAGTCCTACCATTAGCTTCCAAAAATAAATTTAAAATATCCCAATTTTACGTGGGAATTCCTAAATAATATTCAACCAGCACTGACTGAAGTTGTTGCAGGAATTTTCTTATATCGTGAGTAAAACTGTGGTGATTTTGAGAAAATGTTCAATTGTAAGAAATCCTTGAATTGGCAGAATCAATCAGAAGATTGCAAAATCGTGGAGGACTGACAGAAAAACAAACACACATAAGAAAAAGTAGGCACGCACGCACACACACACACCCCGAGTGTAGATCCTTACCTGATGCACTGAGAGTCCCTGCACCACTACTCCTTTGGTGCTGTCCTCCCGTACCGCTAGTGGTCCCGAGTTAGCCATCAGATCACGGATCTGCTCATTATACACCTACATAACACGCACGCACGCACACGCACACACACACAGTAAAAGTAAAAAGAAAATTCAATTATACAAAAAATAAATACATAAATAAAACTTTCATAAGAAAAAAACAACAGAAAACCAACAGTGTGTTGAAAT
Organism: Alosa sapidissima; assembly: GCF_018492685.1. Taxonomy (NCBI): domain Eukaryota; kingdom Metazoa; phylum Chordata; class Actinopteri; order Clupeiformes; family Clupeidae; genus Alosa; species Alosa sapidissima. The sequence goes on from NC_055976.1 coordinate 18,544,583, forward strand.
TTGCAAACATTTGGGGCATGTTAGTCTTTCCGTCTTCTCTGTTCCCTGTGAATGTTTGCAAACACTCGCTAACAGTCTGAGAAGGTAATTTTCTACAAACATACAGAGGTGCTGGGTTATTGTTGCGATGGAACGTCTACACAAATATCTGTCAAATCGAATAGTTCAAACAAAAATTGTTCACAATGAACCTCTGTTCAAAAAATTCTGAATGGACCTAAGATCTTTCACAAGGTACTGCAATGAGCCATGAAATGAAGAACCAGTCAAGTGTGTGTATGAGAGGATGAGTGTGAGTGTTTTTTCCCTCACCTCCAGGCAAGGCCAGCTTGGAGTCCTGACCATATAAACACCCAGTGTGTGTGTGTGTGTGTGTGTGTGTGTGTGTGTGTGTGTGTGTGTGTGTGTGTATTGTCTCTCACCTCCAGGTAGGAGAAGGCCAGCTCAAACACCTTCTCGTCCTTCACCTGCTCCATGCGGCTCCACAGCTCCTTCATGGTGAGGTACGTGACGCCCGGGTTGTCCGTGGAGCCCAGCATGGTGTGGGTCTTCCCTGCGCCCGTCGCCCCGTACGCAAACACTGCACAGGGGGCAGAAAACCGGAGCTCAGAAGAGGCAGTGGGACATATACTGTCTGCACCCCTCCTGTCAGCCTGCTAGTGCTGAAGCACTAACGTATGAGTTTGCATTCTGTCAGGGTGGAGCATTATAGGAGGGACTAGGGTGGCAGTTTGAAAGATTAAAAAAAAAAAAAAAAAAGAAAAAAAAAAAGGATTTTGCCACATCACCAAAATTAAACTACTCCCTCTCCCTCACACTCACTCACACACACACACACACACACACTTTAGCATGACCAAGACTGTACTGCTGTTATGGTAACACTGGAACATTTGGGAACATCTGAGTCATTGTGGTTGCCAGTCAGGGATTCACACACACACACACACACACACACACACACACACACACACACACACACACACACACACACACACACACACACACACAGAAAAAGAGTGGTTTTGCTGACCAAATGTGATGACCAGATAATGTCCCCTGGGGACACTGACTAGGAAGAGATCCATGTTCTGCATAACATGAGAACAGCTCAAACATAGATGTTCCTTGGACATCAAACCCACAGCACTAAGTACCAATGTATCTATCCATCTTTGTGTATAATGAACTCTCTGCCTAGACCAGACATGGGTAACATGCGGCCTGCATAGTGCATCAATCTGGCCCACGCCATGCCTTTACAATTTGGTAAAAAATATATATATAAAATAAAAAAAATTATCTGACTCTCGATGATCTGCTACGACATGCAGTGCAACCCTACAGGGTTTTTACTAGCATTGATTTTATTTTTAATCATTTCATGTATTAATACTAGCATCGATTTTATTTTGATTTTTAAAGAATTAAAATATAAAAAGTGTATTATAAAAATTCTTATATTTTGACCTGTATCTCACCACAGCAAGCTCACAGCTCAGTGTTCATGTGTGTGTAGGGCAGACTGTCCTGAATCGGGCAATATAATTGCTATGTTGGAGGGATACTCTGGGGCTGAGCAATTTACAGAAATATTTGCTGTGTGATTTACGGAAATAAATGGCATTTTTTATTTAGTGATGAAAACTGACCTTTCTGCGCTCCATATCTGTGACACGAACTGATCTGACCTGACCCGAGGATGCGTGTTTGCATACACATAGGCACGCAGGCTGTCATAATAATTCTCAACTTTTTACTGCATTGCCATGAGGTGTTTATTTGTTGAACAAATTGGGATGCAATGTGAGCCTTGAATTGGACGCCATGCAGGAATTTGCTAAGATCTCAAAACCGGATTATAAACATGCTTTGCCACAAGAACAGACAAAAACATGGGGTAAGTCCAGCTATATGAAGTTATTATTTTGCTGTCACTTCATCTGTTTTATAACCCAGAAGGATGTACTAGGTATCAAATGATAGCTCTGAGTCTCCTCTTTCATCTGACATGCTTGGCATATCTATACGATCACGGGTCCGCGAGTAATTAAAACGAGAGTAATGGGTGTGCAGCGTTGGTTTGTGTACATGACGTTATTATTTTGCAGTCACTTCGTCTGTTTTTATAAGCTAGAAGGGTCGATAAACATGGTACCAATGGAAAGCCCTGTGACCCCTCTTTCATCTGATATGCTTGCCATATCGATGCGAAGTAATTCAAACGAGAGTAATGGGTGTGCAGGTGAACGCAGAGAAGTATAGACTGTAAATATGATGCAATTTGATTTAATTTCATGATTTTTTTTAATTTTCATACTTGATCGTACAGACAAGTGTGTAGTCTCGTTGGAAAACCCCTTCTGCTCTGTCATGCAATAAAGGGTTCATCTCGCTGCGATGAACAGTTCCGGAGCAATGTAACAGAGAAGAAAGGGTGTGTTTTTTGACGCACTTTGCGTCAATCGGGTTCTAAGGGTTAAATCAGCTGGATATTATAGACATTTGTTTCATTCAGTGATGAAGGTCTCCCTGTGGCAGCTTCAAATTTTCATCAAATTTGTGCCATTTAATGAAACACTGTTTAATGTCAATCGTTCAATGTGTGTACTTTGCCAAACTAACTGTGGCCCTCAGACTAAAACTATTGCTCACGCCTGGACCAGACCCTTGCATTTTTTCATTTTCCATTTTTTTTTTTTAAAGCCTTATCTTTCAGATGGCGCATTGCACTAAGCATTTCACTGCATGTTGTACTTTGTATGATATCGTATGTGACAAATAAAATTTGAATTTGATCTAAACACAAACAAACCGGAGCTAGACCATTTATAAGCTTGACAGTAATAAAAATGTGATTTAAAGATAACATGGCAGTACACCTTGTGTTGTGAGGGTAGCATAAAACTGAGGTTTTAATGGTAATGCCCCAATGATGAGGCAATGATTAATTTCTTAACGGCTGCCTCTTTGACCAGAGAGTTCAGGAGGACCTCTTCTCTCAGTTCAATAGCCGATGGCAATGAGACATGACTGTAGCAAGGAAACACACACACACACACACACACACACACACACACACACACACACACACACACACACACACACACACACACACACTCTCTCTCTCAAACACACCCACTGTTGCCATGTCTCTGAGCAGTAGTCACTCTCTAAGAATGCCAGCTCTGCCGAGCGCTACAGTGTGACCTTGGCAAGCTTGTTTGAAAAGATTCATTCATGGACTCAGCTGATTGTTTGAAAGAAGCAAACAAAAGAGAAACCGAACAGACCTTCGCTACCACATCACCTGCTTCACGTCATCAACTGACACACAACGGGGGAGAGAGAAAAATAAAAAAATAAAGTTAAAAAATATATATTATGCTAAAAAATGAATAGCCTCACACAGCCAGGAGCAGGGCATTCATAAAACAAACACCTCTCTGCTCATGCAGATGAGAAGGCTCACACAAACACCGCATAACAGCGTGACTCATCGAGGGAACACAGTGATGACCCCTATCCACAAAAGAAGTGAAGTCTCTGTCAAACATTACTGGGGGAAAAATGAAGACCTGGCAAATTTGCATGCAATGTGTTTAACAATCTGTCACAGGTAAAGGCCAGAGTCCTCTTTTCTGTCACCTCGGCTGTCAGAGGGACAGGGTGAACTAGCCTTCCAAGGTCCAGCATAAAACAAACTGCCACTGTGATGCAGGGGTCATCCTATGCATTTAATTCTAGGCCCCTAAGAAGGGAGATTTTTTATTGCCGTTAGCTTTACAAGAAGCTCTGAGTGAACATTGTAATGTCAACACTGACATCATTGCCAGAAATATTATTGCAATTAGTTATAACAATCTAGCAGCCAAGCCCACGTAAACACACGCCCTCCTCACCTGTGCAGTTGTACCCATTGAGAACGCCGTCCACGACTCCTTTGGTGGTGTTCTCAAACACTTCCACCTGCTCACTGGTCTCCCCGAAGACGTTATCGAACACGAACTTGAGGTCTTTGTTTGCTCTCTTACGGACGTCTCTGTTGGCTATTTTCTGCCCACGGAAAAACGTCACCTCTTGCTCCTTGGGGTCAAAGATGAGCATGTGGCTGTCCACCACCTGGACCACCCTCTTGAAGCCGGACGTCTGCTCCCGTTCGTTCGGGGGTCGCACACGTACAACCACCTTGACGTGGCTGCACACATCTGGGCCCCCCATCCTGTCTGGTGGCTGTCTTGTAATCTTTCAGAGCAGTGGCGTCAACTGCTCAACAAAGATCAGCTATGATTACTAAAAGGCACGCATGCACAATATGCTAAGTAGTAACGTAAGTTCACATCGGTTGATGCCAATGTACAATCTATCAATCAATCATCACAACCGAGCAGGATGACAGAAATGAAGCTGGTTAAATAACGTTAACCCAGACTGTTGACAACGAAATTACTTTGATCTAATCTCTGCAACTATATTATCATGTATCATAAGTCAGATGCCAAATACCATTAGCACACAATGCAACTAACGTTAGACATATTCAATACAACTACAAAAATGAACAAGACCTTAAGGACATTGGACATTTTACTTCGTCCACGGGCCAACTGGGTTAGGCTCGCTGAATTAGCTAGTGCTAAGTGGCATAGTTGGCTAACATTAGCTACTCAGTGGAAATGTTACATGACAGATTCCCATGGGTTAAATGGCAAACATACCTAACGTTGATATCGATGTGTGCAATGTTTATGAGGAAGTATTGCAAGCACATCGTAAATAATCATAACATGTATGCACACAACATGATCACGATTGACTACAAGCTATAATTGAATAAATACTGGTAGCTAGCTTTTTAGCTGTAAGCTAAGTTCGTGCTTAGTTCTAGGTCCCACACGTCATTGGAAGAACTGTTGGGGCTGTCTGGAGCTTAGCGTCACTCTTACAATATCAAAAAACAGCAAAATTACAGACAAAACAATGAAATCATCATACCTTGACAGAATGTGAAATCACGTTATAGCAGAACTCCACAAATACCTATATTTAAAGTACAATGAAAGCTATCCAGAGAACAGGATGAAATTCTCAGCGCGAAGATTTTCAAACACAAGCCTCTCTCCCGTCGCAATAACAGATTGGACGAGGACAAGGCTGCGTCACATGACGTCAGAACACGTTGATGTACACAGAGCGGGGGATTTCGAAAATGCTAACAGTAAATGTTTTGCAACGGCTAAATGTAATGCTTATTTCGCGTTATGTTTTGAGCAATAAACCCATAAAATAATAAAAACGTATTACTTTCCTATCAATGTCATCTGTTAGAGAGAATGTCGTCGGTCGAAGTCGAATAGCAAAACTGGCTAGTTTCTCTCAAGGCGGAACACAATGTCTGTATCTACCGTTCCGTGTAGGGTTCATTTTGGGGTGTACCGAAGGAGCATGTATTTTACTGTCTAGCATTACCGGTCTGACAGCTGGAGATATGTAGTAAAATACCCTTTTCTCTTTGCGATAAAGAGTCATTTGGAGTCTGAAAATACGCAACGTGCCCTGTGCAGTATTCGTAAAAGTAGCATTCCTCGTAGGAGTAAGTTATCTGTCTGCTCTCCCAAACATTGCACAGGACATCCCCTATGTTTGCTTGCTCGCTAACTTGTTCTCTCTTCCTAGGTTATTCTAATGTCTGAATGTACAAAAAATATTATACTTTACGATCTCAGGCAGAAAGATGTTTGCATAAATGGGGATAGTGGAAATAAACTAACCATGTATCATGAACCACCCCTTCTTTGCTGAACGTTACTATTCCTTTCTTGTTTTAAGACTTCAGTTCCAAACCACATAGACTTATAAGATATTTCCTATTTTGTGGGAAACCAGTACTGGATCTGTTCTGATAGTATACAGCTGATTCTGTTAGCTGATAGCTGTTTGTATACAGTCTAATATGTCAATAACACCACTTTGTGTGCGTGTGTGTAAGGGTTCGGATGTGTCTCCGTGGTAATGGCCTGGTGTGCAGGCTGGCAGGCAGTTTGTGGGCACCAGAATGTCCAGCACCGCCACACCGGCTCTGCTGGAGGAGGTTGTGCTCATTAGCGAGGCTGTGTTCCCACTCGGACCCCCTGGGACTCAGCAGCACCGCTCCAAAGAGGACTGCCGCCACCTCGTCCGCCGGCCCCAGCTCGGGCCAGCAGACTCTGCTGCACACCCCTGTTATGGTTAAAGAAGTGCTAGAAAGCCTCGATCTCCAGCCAGGGCAGGTCAGTGTTTTCACTCTCTCTCTCTCTTTCTCTATCTGTTTTTTTTTCTTGTGGTCTTCTATTTTATCTGTCTCTCAAGCTTGTGTTGCTCTCTAACAATAGACTATTAAAAATAACATTCAATAATTAGGCCTGACCACTGGGGGTTTGTGTACATGTAGTTAGTTTGTGAAAGGTCATGGATATTTAGGCCTAATTAATATCCATGAAAATACAGGGGAACGTTTTGAAATGTCACTGAAAATGGGTGATGGGTGATGGCACACTAAGGGCCATACTCTTTCATGCACTTATGTCAAAATGGTGCGTAACTACGCGATTTTCAGCCTACACACATTCTACCCTTGACTGAAGTTTTTTCCCCGTTATGCACATCAGAATACTTGGCTTGCTTCTTCCCAGTCTTTGACAGAATAAAACATTTCTCGGAGTTGGACAATCCATTCGGATTCGGTTCGTTTCAGAGTCTATTGTGGTTAAGAAGACGGCTTGGCTTTTGAAATACCTGCTGTCGTGGCTCAGTGTCATGGTCATTTGAAACGCCAAACATTCTGAGGTGCTGCCATGGTTATTTAGCTTATGATGATTTTCAGGGTTTGCTGTGCTGTTACATGGTGTTATGAACACTTGCAAGCATCACAGGTCACTAAGGGTTCCTATGCAGGAAAAGACCCTTCCCTGAGGTAGGGGCTGAAAGAGTTATAGGAACTGTGGTTAGAGGAACTTAATTATCCCCACATTGGTCCGGTCCGAACACGAGAAAAAAGGGTTCTAGGAACTGCAAAAATCCCTCCGGTGCGAAAGGGACTTAATCATTGTCCTTTCACCAGAGACTCTGTTAAGCTGCTGTGCTGGTGGTGCCTTGTGCCAGAGCTGATCTGAGTTGCCTCTTCTGCTGGACTGCTAATGCCTGCAGTGTTGCCAACTATTTCAAATGGAAAGTAGCTAAAGCCAGCTCCAAAAGTCGCTAGATGACGTCATACACTAATTTGCATATCAATTACGTCACCAGGTCGTGACACCACCCCCCCCCCAAAAAAAAAAAAAAAAAACCGGTGATGGCCCTTTAATTTCCCTTTACACCTGTTTGCTTTTCTCCTAGGCCTACTCAAATAGGCAACTTTAAGAACCTAATTTAAATATATTTAATTTAATATATATTAGGGTAATTGATACACTTTACACTTCTGTACATCTTGTATGGCTACACCAGAATGAGCATTAAGTGGCTGAAAATCAGTCATTTCCAACCTATTCCCAACTGCTGCATTTGCTTTGCACAGCTTGAAGTCTGAAGCCTACTTTCCTTTGTTGAACGGTGCTGGAAACCGTCTCCCTGTTTCCCTGTCATCGTTGCTCTCGTCTCGTTGACTCTGGTTGTAATCTCACCCGAAGTTGCTGCACCTTCCAATAACGTTGTCTGAGCTGTTAGATCTATAGAACATCTACTTCCGTGGATAACATGGGCTGATACTACATAGGCCAGTCATTACTTTTGTAATCATGGGGCAACGCTTTGGGCGAACTCGATGTACAGTAGGGTAGGCCTAATTCACAAACAAAACAGCGCTGAGACTCTTACACAGCACAGCCGAACTCACTGCTCACTCAGAAGAGTAAAAAGGGACGTTACATGCCATCACATCAGAGTCTCAAAAAGTCTCCAAGAACGCCAGAAAAAGTAGCTAGATTTGTCGCCAGTGGCTTTTCACAAAAAAAGTCGCTTGGGGGGTCTGAAATCTCGCTAAATATGGCGACAAAGTTGCAAAGTTGGCAACACTGAATGCCTGACCAGAGATCATGTGCATTGAGTTTTTGTTGAGCGTCAGATAGATTTGTAGAGGGGAGAAATTACTGTATTTTGACTGGTTTAACTGGACCAGTGCATGTGTGGTGATTTGAGCTGTTTAATTGGCTCCAATGGACTCCTCTGTGAGGGGGTTGACAAGCATGTAGCTGAGCTGTGTGATCCTGATGGCAAACTTCAGTCCAGGCTTCATTTGCTGAATATGACAAAGGCGTGTTTTGTATTGGATTCATTCAAGGGCAGCCGTGGCCTACTGATTTGGGCTTCGGACTTGTAACCGGAGGGTTGCCGGTTCGAACCCCGACCAGTAAGAACGGCTGAAGTGCCCTTGAGCAAGGCACCTAACCCCTCACTGCTCCCCGAGCGCCTCTGCAGCTCATTGCGTCAGGAGTGTGTGCTTAGTGTGTGCTTCACCTCACTGTGTGCTTCACTAATTCACGGATTGGGATAAATGCCAAAATGTATCCAAAATTTAGACCAAATTTACCTCACAGGATCAAAAGAGTATACTTATACTTATACTCTACCAAAGTAAGTATGCCTGTACAATAACTTTGTCTTTATTAGAAACCTGGCTCTCTGGCAGTGATATGTGTTGGATTTCTGTTTGTATCTGTATCTTTCTTGTCTTCCCCCTCCTTATCTCTCCATCTCCCCCCTCCCTCTCTCGTTCCCTCTCTCTCTCCCTCTCTTTCTCTCTCCCCCCCCCCCTCTCTCTAGCCCAGTGTTTCTCAAACTTTTTCAGACCAAGGACCACTTAACAAATAAAAAATAACCTCACTGACCACACCTAGTTAAAAAAAATCAACAGTAGACCTACTTCAACAGTATATTACACAATAGGCCTACTCACAAAACAACCTTGCTTATTGTCATTGCACCTTGCTTATTGTGTCAGAGGATTGATATGACTTAAACCGGTGTAGATTACATAGGCAGTGTTGCAGAACTGTTTGGATTAACATACAAGTCGGTTCAATATTGCAAACAACTCATCTATATTATATTTTACCACGTCTGCTCGCGGGCCACTTGGGATAGCTTGCGGACCATACTATGAGAAACACTGTTCTAGCCCTATGGACTCTGTGCACTAGCTTACTTGGAAGTCGGCAAACCAGTTTCCTGTTCGTTGACATCGCTGTTAACAAGCACCTGAAGAGTAGTGCTTCAGTTGTATCAAAACGTGGGCTCACCGAAAATCCTTCCCTCCTTATTTTGTGCAGCCCCTGCATGTACTGTAGGCTGGCGTTTTTAGAAAGTAGGTGGAAGCTAAAATCACTTTTATAACGACTTGAAGCTGTATTAATATTACCCGAGGTATTTTTTCCAGACTTCTACTGACGTTGTTTGTAATAATTACTGACATGGCGAATTCGTACAGGACTAAAACCCCTGGTAATAATTATTTTACCCCAGGTCTCCATGGAAAAAATGAATCCTGTCCGAATAGGGCATCTCTCTCTCCCTCTTTCCCTCCCTCCCTCTCTCTCCCCCTCCCTCTCTCTCCCTCCCTCCCTCTCTCTCCCTCGGTCTCCCTCCCTCCATTTTTTAAAAGTAGTACCACTCCTTGGGCTTTTCCTCCCTCATGTAGTTGTCCCCTCAGGCTAGCAGCAGCACAGACAGGCTGGGTACTTAACCGCGCCAGCTTCACTTACTGCACAGGAGACCTGTTTAAGTGCAGCGACATGTCTGACCACATTAGCCTCCGTGTTAGCCATCAGGCCTTTTGAACTGCCATCCATTTGTGAATGAGATGGGCTCGTTAGACTGTGTGTGTGTGTGTGTGTGTGTGTGTGTGTGTGTGTGTGTGTGTGTGTTGGTAGCTTCAGTGCTTCCTCATTCAGACATACATCATCCCACCACATTCATACAATTATCACAGATTCCATCTCCACTAAAGCTCTGGCTGGCTTCTATTCGTAAGGAAAGCCATGTTAAAAGCAGCTGAAGAACAACTGGCTGAGTGGCTGGACCTTTGATGAGAACAACTTATTCTTATTGAGTGTCTCTCAAAAATGAAAGGCCTCCAGTCTGGGGTGCTAATACTGAGGAGTAATTTTTGGGAACCACGTGTGCAACGTTTTCATCTTCGGGAGTATTTGCTAATAATGATGGCAGAGTATTGTGAGGAGACTCCTTAGAAACAGCCTCCAGCAGAAGCTGTTTTTTTTTTTGTTTTGGTTTTGTAATTCAGTGGGAGCTACTAGTGACACACCACAGATAGAGCCTAACCCTACCCTTGCTGTAGTGCTGGGGTATGACCAAAAATGTATATAATTTTTTCTTACGGTTTCACGGTATATGACGGTATTTTTTTTTCATGCATAATCAGATGTTCACAGCATTTCCTACAGGTTGAGAGAGGAATTGCTGCAGTACATTGAGTAAGGATGGTCTATTTTACTGTCATGATGTAGAATAACTCCACACTAGTGGTAATGTAGTTTAGCATGGCCCCAGAAAATGATGCTGTTTACAAAGAGCCATTCATGATTCTAATGAAGAATCTAATCAAAATGCAAAGATAATTGCAGTCATAATACAGAACTTTTACTGTGCAAATTACATCTTGTATAAAATCAATACAAAAAGTAGTGCAACTTGCAATAACTATACTTTTTTGAAAATTATACAATTTAAAACTAGATGTACCGCAGAGCGGTACAAAATATGACCGCCGCCCAGTCTAGCACATTTTTTCCACAAAAATAAATCACGCTGAAAGGCCTATATGATTCTAACTGTCTCACTAAATTGCATTATCCACCCTCAATTCTCACTGGTATCTGCTAGACAACAAGTACCAAAACATGATTAGTTCATAGATTTCACATGTAAAATTCATTTTATACAACCCCACCACCATCTTGCCTGTTCATAATTCTGAGAAATTCTTGAATTGTGTGCATGTGTGTGTACACGTTTATGTTTATGTGTGTGGGTGTGTGTGTGTGTGTGCGTGCTTGTGTGTTTGCCTGCGTATGTGTGTTTGTGCATGTGCATGCATGCATACATATGTCTACTCTGTGAGTATGTGTCATACCTATGATTACTGTGAATGTATGTGTGTGCGTGTTATCTGTTTATGCACATGTGTGCACATGGAATGGGTTGACATGGCCCCTTGAGATCAACATACAAAAAAAAAATGGTCCTCCTAAACCTTACGGTTCTCGAGATATTCACAGAAAACTGTGTCTGCCCTACCCTCCTTTCGGGGGGTGCAGTCCAGCGGGGGGGCTACAGATCAAAACGAAAAACTATGGTTCCATGCTATCCATATGGGGTTACATGCCCACCAAGTTTCGTCTACCCCGGTCTTTCAGTGTCCCGGAAATTTGGACACGCGAAAAAGAAAAAAAAAAAAATCTGACTAAACCTATATGACCGCCGCTTCGCTGCGCGGCGGTCATAATAAAACCTCTCTGCTAATATGCTTACTCTGTCAAATAGGCCTATCAGAAACATGCCTTATTGTTATTGTGTGGTTTGCATGATGTTAGTGGTAGGCAAACGTTAACTTCATGTGGATGTGGATGTCTTGTCTATGGTCTTGTTAGCCTGCCATGAGCTTCGGATCGGTTCGCTAGGCAAAACATTAACAAAAAAGTTCGTTTTGGTGCACTGATGAAAGTCAGGATCATTTCTAACTAGCCAGCTAGTATTGCTCAGTTCATGTCTATAACATGCTTTACTTGCTACCTGGATAATTTCAGCGAATATTCTTAAGGTGAGATGAATGATAAGATCATTAAACTTCACTGTGTTCGGTGGGTTGCTAACTAACGACATCACCTACTAGCCAGCTAGTTACAGCTGTTGAACAATCTCAATAGAATTTTCGTCATGGTAAATCCCTTTCAATGCAGTAGAACCTATCCCTTAAAGTTTTTCCTTAACTAAAGAAACAATTTAAGGTATTCTGTGCAACACCCTTAAATAAACCTCTTACCTAAGGAGAAATTAAGCCTTAAGGGTCATACTTCAGGGGAAAAACTTAAGGTGTGTTGTAGGGCTGCACGATATATCTAAAATCTATCGTTATCGCGATATCAATGCTTGCGATAGACATACCGCCAAGATTACTTAATTTTCGAAACATTTTGATACATTTTCTACATTTTTGAATGTCAACATATTTTACCAAACCGATGCTGTCATGCTGCCCGAGAAGCCCGTTGATCCCCTACCAGTTTAGGTGCGCTGTGTTTTAGGTGTTGGTGGGAGCTAAGTCGTGATGGCTGAAGATAGTGGGCAAGGTAGGTTACACTTGGGTGAAGAGGGATTGGTGACTAAAAGGAAAAGCACGTCTGTTATATGGAAATATTTTGGTTTTATGAAGGATGACGTGTTACAAACACAGCGCCAAATGCGTCCTTCTCCACCGTGTTAAAATAAACAATTTCTTAGTTATAGGATCAGAAGACATGTCTTTCACTGTAAAGCTTGTATTTCATGATTTGCGTTTAGCAAAAGCCCCAGACAGCAGCAGAGAGGTAATCAGGATTCGTTATTTGTAAAAGTTGTTTAGCCTACTTCGTTGGACTGTGCGATCGCAGCCCCTTACTTTCACTTTCCGCTGCCCTCGTAGTCTAGCGTGGGATGCGCAGCGTATGAGGTTTTAGATGAGTGACTGCCGCGATATAGCTTAAGTAGCTTTTTTGCTAGGCCCAGCGAAGGCTGGCAATGTGGAATATTCCGCTGGTTGGTGCAAGTGCTCAGATTGGCTGTCTATCCGTCTTTTAGGATGATTTTCCACACAACTTCGATAGCCTAGTCAGTAGGTCTCTTAGCTGTCCACTTTCATCAGGCCATATATAGCCTAGGCTACATAATATTTTATATTTTTTATGTAGAAAATTATACATTTATTTCTGTAATTATACACGGGTTTCTCGTTTACCAAAAACTAGATGCGCGCGCAGCCATGGGGCAGAAGACGCTTGGTGGCCGTCCACAACGTTATAAACTTAACCTAAATAGTCGGCTGCTGTAAGCTACAATCGGAATTTTTTGTATACCCCTGTTGTCTCAATGATATACCATTTCATTTCAGGCTATATTTCAGAGTTTGCCGTTCATTTTCTTTATTAATATAACATTGTATTTTGTCATTTTTGGTGAAGACATGCATTCCATTAGGGATATTGAACATATTGAACATTCTCTAACCATCGTGATTTCGAATTGGTGCAGTTTTCAGCATAACAACTCATTTTATTCTATTCAAGGAGAGCACTGCTCTATGCTGTTCTATGGTGCTTTCTACCTCTTAGTTGCGCACACATGTTTTCATGACGTTGCATAGAAATCCATGTATACATTTATCCCCCCCCCCCCCCCCCAACCCTACAGTCTATGCTAGCAGCAAGTAGAATGGAGATTTTATTATTTTTTTTAAATTAAATATCGCAAGTTATATCGTTATCGCAGTACTCAATAATGTTATCGCATATCGCATGTTTTCCTAATATCGTGCAGCCCTAGTGTGTTGTGTTTACCCTCACTATGCCTCGTAGTCGCACCATGCGTGCGTGTGAAAAAAGTCCCGTCTGAAACACTGTCGCGCGGCGCAGCGTTCCAAACGTTGTGTAATCAAATACACCGGTATGGCGGTATATTAAAAATTCATATCATAACGAAAATACACACCGGTATATGGTGTGAACCGGTATACCGCCCAGCACTACCTTGCTGTATTAATATTGGCTTTGTTTTGGTTTTCTTTCTTGACTTTTTCACAGGGCATGTGTGTGTTTTGTGAAGCGGTGTCTTTGATTTCATCTCTTCTTAACATCTTCAAAGAGAGTGACAAATCAAAGCAAAGTTCACGCTGTCATCCGCATGTCTATGGGCTTTATTAATGGCACTGACTTCAGGAAGACATTACTGAAACAAAGCTTTTGTTGCCTTCCCTAGGGGTAAAGTTGGTCATCCCCATGCCTTGACAAGTGAGAACCAGTATAGCTGTTGTGGATGTAGCATTTGAATATTTTTTGGCATCAACCTCACATCCACTGATTAATGATATAGATCTAAGATGCATAGGGCTATGTATACTTAGTGATATTCTGGGTCAAAGATGAATAAGGTGTTTCAACCAGCCAAAAAATAAAAATAGAAAATGATCTGTTTTCTTGTTTTGATAATGCACACCAAAAATGTTACCTATATTATTAATACACAAAATTATTTTAGTATTTATTTGATGTTTTAATTACAGAAAGCATTTTTTGGAAATGTCTTTCTATATGATGTCTTTGATCCATCTTTAGGTTAGTGCATGCATTGCAAATCAGCACGAGATGGCAGGCAGCGAGGAACTGGGGAGAGTCCCATGCGCTCTAATTTGACCTGAAGGTGACCTGCCAGTCACACACGCCGAATCCATGGTGACATTGATGGACAGATCTCGCTCTGTCAGAACATGCCCCCATGCAGTGATTGGCCGCAAATAGCTGTCCAAGCCCAGCAGCTGAATGGGAAGCATCAAATCAAAACAGAGCAAATGAATGCAATGTGTCTTGAGTACAAAGAATTGTTCAAGCGATTTGTACTTGTCTGAGACAAGTCATGTCTGTCTTCACCTTTATAGGAACCACATGGTTATTAATTTAATTATCTCATTGTTGGGATCACGAGCCAAGTTCTCGCACACACACACACACACACACAGACGTGCTCATTCAGGAAAAGAGAAAAAAAAGCAAAGAAAAGTTTGTTGTCAAACTTTGAGTAGTTTGTTTTTTTCCCCCTTCATTTTTTTCGTGTGTGGTTGCAAGTCATCGCCTCTGTCGCTGTTTTGGGGGAAGTAGCTTAGCTGGAAGGAGCTTGGCTTTCGTTAACGTGTGAGTGCGGACAGATGGGTATGAGTCAAAGGAGCCTTCTGCTGAGGAAGACTGGACCAGGCTGGACCACAGTGCAGCACAGTGGTGTGTGTGTGTGTGTGTGTGTGTGTGTGGGGGGGGGGGGGGTGCAGGCCTTGGAGGATTGGTGTGTATGTATGTGTGTGTGTGTGAGAGAGAGAGCTTGCTTGTGTTTGTGTGTGTGTGCGTGTGTTATGCATGTCTGTGTGAGTGTGTGTGAGTGTGTGTGTGTATGTGTGCACGTCTGTGTGTGTGTGAGCAAGAGCGTGTGTGTGTGTTTGTTTGTGTTTGTCGGGGGGTGCAGGTGTCAGGTCAGTGTGCTGACTCAGCGGACGGATCTGTGATGAAAGCACGGTGTCCGGTGGTGAGTGTTGTCCGGGGGCACCGCTTGCCGCTCGCCTCCCAAACTTGCACCTCTCTGAAAAACTTCACCACCAGACCGCCCATGGGCCAACTGGTGTGAGGGTGACTGCCAAAGCTCCTGTCTAAAATTAACCAAAAAAAAAAAAAAATAGCTGTAGTGCCTCTCTCTCTCTCTCTCTCTCTCTCTCCCTCTCTCCCCAGTCACTGTTCCCTCGTAACATCCACCCTAGTTTGGCTTGTGCAGGTCTTGTACTCTCATCAAGGCAAGTGGCCAATTTTGGTAAGCACGATTCCAATGGGAAAGCAAGTGGTTGAATAAGCATTCAGGTCAACGACTCTTCTACTGCGTTTAGCTGACGTGAATGGGAATGGGAGATACTATATTTTAACTTACTGATGAAAGATCTCTCTCTCTGTAGACACCATTTCTGGAGCTGCTCCTTATTAGGATAAAGACCAAAAAAAACCTAGAAAAAAAGTATTTATTTTTATTTTCTTATTATTTATTCATTTATGCATTTAGCTGACGCTTTTAATTCAAGGTAACTTACAAAGATGGCATCCCGGGAGCAACTTCGGGTTGATTGCCTTGCACAACGGTAGTAGTCGGGAATCAAAGCTACAACTTTCTGGCTCCTGCTTACAAGCAGAGTTCTGCATTGTTGTGTCTGTTTTTGTCTATGTGTGTACGCAACTGCATCACTTAAAGGAACCATATGTAAGATTGTGGCCAAAACTGGTACTGCAATCACTTTCAAAATACTGAAGAGCGGTGTATCCCCTCCCCCTCCCCCCTGACTCGAGGTTGCCAACCCTGATGGCGAAACACTACTGACTTCGTGATTAGTAGATAGGTGGAGGGTGGCGCATCAGGCCAAAACACAACATGACATGACAAAACACAACATCAACATCAGTTGAGGGCTGCAACTTCACTTTTTAAATGACAATATCCTGGCCCGGACTACTGTTGACAGTGATATAAGTATTTGAAATGAACATGATTTCTTAATGTCTAGTGACATATCAGGGCCATTTTATGATTAATTGAAATATTTTTCTTACATACGGTTCCTTTAACACATCGGCCCTGCTAGTAAGATGAGGTGAGGCCGCCCCCCCTCTCCTCTCCTCTCCTCTTGCTCCCTACTCATGCTAAGTAAGGGTTTCACTGACATCTCAATGAGGGTTGTTAGCCTAACACACACACACACAGAGAGAGGCTAGCCTGCACACTCTGAAAGGAGTCATGAGTCAGACTCATGTTTTGATAGGCCATTGTGTAGCAATCACTTTCGCTGCAGTACCGGCTGCTCTATGGGGCCTGATTGGAGCTCAGAGAGAGAGAGAGAGATCGTAGAGAGTGAGAGGGTAATGATAGAGTGAGAGCAAACGCTGCAATTACGCCAAAGTGGGTAAATGCAGGCTTTCAGCATCCCCTCACCTCCCACACACTCACCTTAACTGCTGTATGCACACACACACACACACACACACACGCACGCTCACTTGCTCACTGCACAGAAGTGTGTGTGTGTATGTGGACGATGGAGGATTCCCCCTCACACACCCCCGCCTCTCTCTGTGGTTTCTGGCAGACTGCAGCTGAACAGGGAAGGTTGCGTTTGAGGCCTCTGCTATAAAAACTGCAATTAGTATTCAATCACACCGTCTTTTAACCACACGGCACTTAAGTAGTTTTAATTGGTGGTGTATACATTTTGTGTGAGTTTATGTGCTTCTGGATAGACAGACATGCTATAAGACTAATAGGGTTTGTGACCCGAAACCTTTGAGTTGAGCAAGTTTATGAGAAACACAGGTGTAAACTGATGAAGGGTACCAGTATCAAATGTGACCAGTGATAGTTATCAGAAGGCTACCATTGTGATGCAAAAACCTGTGTGTGTGTATGTGTGTGATAGAATGTGATCAGTGACAAGGGTGCATTAGTGCCAAGGGTTCACCAGGCACTGGTGGTTCAGTTTTTGTATTTCTTCTTTGAGTCTCAATTTCATTGTGTGTGTGTTCCCAGCTGTTCTCTCTCCAGCTGCTAAACCCCCCCCCCCCCCAGCACTCTGCTGTGTAAATCGTCCAGGCTGGGTCGGCCCCATTAGCTGCCAAATTAGCCCTGAAAAGATTACATTTGCTAGCACTGGACATCAGTCCGTTCACCTTGAATAGCAGCTGCGCTTAGCCCAGACCCATAACCACTTTAGCCTAATTATCTTAGTCATCGGGATGCAGTCCTGCCATTTGGCTAATTAAATAATGGCCTGTGTGTGTGCTGTGTGTTTTGTGTGTGTGTGTGTGTGTGTGTGTGTGTGTGTGTGTGTGTGTTAGTTAGAATTCTCAGAGCCTCACAGAATGAAATAGCCGATGCTGGGGTGGTGGTCTGGGCGGGATGCTTTTGTGTGTGTGTGTGTGTGTGTGTTGGTGGGGTGGGCGGTGGAAATGCCGTTCCTCAGCACAGATGGAGAGCGGTTTTGCAACAGGATGAGCAAGCGCGAGGATCCCTCTCACATCAGAGCGAGGGCGGGAGGAATCCGGCCTCCGAAGGTGTTAAACTGTGTGCGTGTGTGTGTGTGTGTTTGTGTGTGCTGCGTTATACTGTTTATCTGGCTAAAGGAGTAATGGCATATCTTTGTGTGGGTGTGTTGTTGAAGATGTGACTGTGTGTCATTCTATGTGTCCGTGTATGTTGCTAAGGGAATTGGACTTTGTGGGTGTGTGTGTGTGTGTGTGTGTGTCAGTCAGTGTGTGTCAGGGCAGCCTGTTTCTCAGTCCGCAAGCTGATGAATATACACACACACACACAAAGATCTCAGGAACGACACCCCACTAAAGACAGGCCCTCTCAAATCTCAATGCTTGAAGTTGGCATTTGGATCTGAATGGCATGTGATTGTGTCATGGTTCTGGTATTTTCTAACAGGTTCTATGAGTGTTCTAGCATGTTCCAATCCCTCTATGGTTCTCCTTAGGTTGGCTGATTATAACGTTGGAGCCTCTTCGCTAGGCTAATGATTGGTAGCGGATGGTTGTAAACTTCTGTTTAGTGT
>NC_055976.1:18567587-18577587 GCF_018492685.1 Alosa sapidissima
GCCTACTGATGTCAAACTGCACCCAAGACAGACGCCACTCACACCCACACTGCACGCTCCCTCTCCCTGCTTCCTACCGCCACCGTGTCCGAGAAAAGTTTACAACAAAAGGAGTCACCTCCTCAAGCTCCACTTGCAGATGCCAAAGCTGTTAGGTAGGGTGTGTGTGTGTGTGTGTGTGTGTGTGTGTGTGTGTGTGTGTGTGTGAGTGAGTGAGTGTGTGTGCTCATTTGTAAGTAGGGTTGTCAGATAGTGTTCCAACCTCCTCTTCTCCTTCTCTTTTGTTTACTTCTCTTTTCCTTTTGTCTTCTCCTCACCCCCACCCCCCAACCTGTATTTCTCCTCCTCTCCTCCTCTTCCTCTCCCCCTCTCCTCTTCCTCTCCTCCTTCTCCTCCCTCCTTCTCCTCCCCCCCCTCTCCTCCTCCTTCTCTCCCCTCTCCTCCTCATCTCCTCCTCCTCTCCTACTCCTCCTCTCCCCTCTCCTCCTCTCTTCCTTGTTTTTCTCCTCTCTTCTCTCCTGTCTTGTCCTCTGTCTCTTTCTTTTCCATCACTCCTCTCTCCTTGTCTGCCCCCCCCCTTTCCCCTTGGTAGGAACCCCCAGTGTGGGCCTGTGTGCAGGTGAATAGTCCCCTCATCTCTTCTCCTCTCCTCTCATCTCTTCTCATCTTTTCTCCTCTCATCTCTTCTCCTCTCCTCTCATCTCTCCTCTCATCTCTTCTCCTCTCCTCTCATCTCTTCTCCTCTCCTCTCATCTCTTCTCATCTTTTCTCCTCTCATCTCTTCTCCTCTCCTCTCCTCTCATCTCTTCTCCTCTCCTCTCATCTCTTCTCTCATCTCTTCTCCTCTCCTCTCATCTCTTCTCATCTTTTCTCCTCTCATCTCCTCTCCTCTCATCTCTTCTCCTCTCATCTAATCTCTTCTCCTGTCCTCTCCCTCTCTTTTCTTCTCCTCTCTCCCTCTCCCCCTCTCATCTCCTCCTCTCTCTTCTCTTCTCCTTTCCTCTCTCCTCCTCCCCTCTCCTCTCTCCTCCTGTCCTCTCTTCTCCTCTCTCCCCCTCCTCTCCTCTCCCTAATGTGGGCCGGTGTAAGACGAGGCAGGTGTATAATCCCCCCCCCCCCCACCCCTCCTCCTCTCCTCCTCCCCTCTCCTCCTCTCCCCATTGCGGGCCGGTAAGAGGAGGCAGGTGAATAATTGATAGCTGTAATTAAACACGCACGCAGTAGAGACACGGCGCTGATTGACAGACGCATATTAGGCCCTCGCCTCGCAAGGGTGCAGGTTTAGGCTGAGGTTATCACTGGCCATATGACTCTCTCTCTCTCTCTCTCCCTCTTTCTCTCTCTCTTTCTCTCTTTCTCACAATCACTCTCTTCTACATCTGTTTTACCCTCTCCTCTCTTCTCATCTCTCTCTTTTTTTCCTCTCTTTCTCCTAGTCTCTTACGATCCCCTCCCCTGCCAGCTCTCTCTCTCTCTCTCTCTCTCTCTCTTTTTCACATACCCAGTCTTTCCTTCTCTGTCTTACACTCTCCTCCCTTCTCTTCTGTCTCTCTCTCTCCATCTCTCTCTCGCTCTCTCTCATGAATAGACAATTGGTGTATTGGCGGGTGGGGGGTGCATTGTGAAAGCGAGTCCGTGACTTCATTAGCCAAATGCACTCAGGACTCAGCCCCACACAGATCGCCTCGCCTCGCCTCGCTCACACACTTGGGCTGCGCCATACCAGGTGGCTGGCCTCCCGCTCCATGGACCATTGTGTGTGTGTGTTATAGAGTAAGTGAGTGAGGGAATGAGTTAGAGAACATGCCCCATAACAAAAGAAGATATCATTGCCCCACTGCACATCATGGTATTGAGTCAAATTCATGACACAAAGTAAATGCAAATGGTATTTGTAACTAAAGCAAAGTTGTTGCGTTTGTGTGTGTGTGTGTGTGTGTATATATATAATATATATATATATATATATATATATATATATATATTGTCCCCCTGCAAATCTTCTAAAGTTTAGAATCTAAACCCATATTTACTGCCAAAAAGAACATAGACAACATATCAAATGCTGAAATTGACAAATTTGACTATCTCAAGAACAATATCATTTTGAATTAAGGACGGGGCTAACAAAAGGCTTGACATGTTGATTAATGATAAGGTTAACTTGCACCGAGTTTCAACTTGAACCGATGCCGAGGTATTCATCACTCTGTGTAGACCTGTGTGGGCAGATAATGCAACGATAAAAACAAATAATGCTCCTCAATGTGAAATTGCGAAGAGTTTGGGGATTTTACCATCTATAATGCATACATCATTAAAATATTCACATAATTCAGAGAAATCTTTATAAACAAGGGGCAGGGCTGAAAAACATTATTGGATGGCCATGACGTTTGTGGCCTCAGAGGGCATTGCGTTAAAACCAGACTTGTTTCTGTAAAGGAAAGCATAGTAAGGGCTCAGGAAGGCCTCCGATAATCATTATCTACGGACACAGTTTGATGCTCATCCATAAATGCTGGTTAAAACTCTGCCATGCAAAGAAGAAACTGTATTTAGACATGACCCAGAAATGCCTTAAGCTCGAGCTCATTAGAAATGGACAAAGCTGAGGCGAAGGGGAAAACTATCTTCTGGTTAAACTACTACCTCAATAAAATGTCCATTTAAACAAATAATTTTTGCACTTTCCTCAATCAATATAGGGGTTATATGATTTGCAAATCATAGCATTCTGTTTTTATTTACTCTACCGGTCAAAAGTTTGGGGTCACTTAGAAATTCCCATTCCACTCCATTATACACAGAATACCAGCAGAGGTCAGTTGCATTGTTTTTTTAATCAGAGCAGCAGTTTTCAGATTAATTATGTGCTTGCATAATTGCAAAAGGGTTCTCAAATGTTTTCTCAGTTAGTCTTTTAAAACTTTCGGCCGAGTTTTTATCATGTATGGCAGAGCTGTGTGTGTGTGTGTGTGTGTGTGTGTATGTGTGTGTGTGTATGTTTGTGTGTGTAGTGTGGCATACAGCGGAGGTACTGTGTGTGCGTGTGTGTGTGTGTGTGTGTGTGTGTGTTGGTGTTTGTGAGAGAGGAATGTGGGGGTGTTGTGAGAGACTTAATGATCACTGATCGACTTGCTGCTGCACTGCCTGAGACTCGAGGAGGGGGAGAGGAGAGATGAGGAAGATGAGGAGGAGGAGGGAAGAGAGGAGGAGGGTAGAGGAGATGACAGGATGATGAGGAAGAGGAAACTAGACGTCCAGAGTTTGCCCAGGTTTCCTGAATAATGTAACAAGTTGGGCTGGCACGTCTTCCTCATACAGTTTGAGAGGAAACACACACACACACGCACGCGCACACACACACACACACACACACACACACACACACACACACACACACACACACACACACACACACACACACACACACAGCTCTGCCATACATGATAAAAACACATACACACACACACGTGCAGCTTCTTTCTGTATCTCAGTTACGTCACATGGCACAATTACGTAGTTCCATCACCCTGAGCTGCATGACACTGTCCCTTACCACTCCGTCACACACACATCCCAAGACACACACACACACACACACACACACACACACAACCGCCGCTGTTTTTTGCTGTCATCGTGTTACTAAGCAGCGCTTTGCTTTATTGCTCCATCACATCACATCCATTTACGCAACTCTTTCTCAATCTCACGCGCACGCACACACACACCACACACACACGCATGCACACTCAGAAGAGAGTTCAGTTCACGTCACCCAGTTCCACGATACGTCCTGACGGAGGTGACAGCCCTCCATGGTGCTCATACTCCATGACAACGGAGGAACAGCACTCATTACTCTGAGGAGGAAGAGATAAAGAGAGTGGTGGAAGATAGATAGAGAGAGAGAGAGAGAGATAAAAGGAGAGAAGAAAATGAATATGGGGGGGGGGGGGGGGGGGGGGGCTGCCTGAGAAGAGATTTTGACTTTTACCCCCCACCCGCCCCGATTGAACCACTATGCATCAAGGACAATTGAACACAATTAGCCCCATACCCCTACAATACTAACCTGACTCTCGCCAGATGAATTTCGCTCCGCCTAGCTCCACTCATCCATCTGGGATCGCTCCATTGGAGAGGTGCTTCAGAAGGCTGGGCTTCGAAATCCTTGCATATGATTGGATAAGCCACTTGTCCGTCATCTTTATTGACGTGCTACTTCAACCACTCACATCGAAGCCAACCCGTGACGCTGATGACGCTTGCTTCCTCGATGCGAGCCGTTGTCTGAATCAAAACAGTCTCACAGTCGCTTCTCCGCTAAGTCACATCTATGAAACTCCCGCCCTGCGTCCTGATTGGCTCTACCATAAAATCTGGTGTCGAAATCACTTCTAATGGAAGCGATCCCAGATGGATGTGAGTGGAGCTAGGCGGAATGAAATTCATCTGGCGAGAGTCAGGTTACTATAATACTGCTGCAATACGCAAGTGGTGCAGAGAGAGAGAGAGAGAGAGAGAGAGAGAGAGCAAACAGTTATCGAACCAATTTCATTATACGGCAGTGAAGTGTGGGGTCCTCTTATGTACAATGGATTTGAAAAATGGGACAAACACCCAATCGAAACCCTGCATGCAGAGTTCTTTAAAAGTATCCTCAAGGTACAGAGGAACACACCTAACAATGCATGCAGGGCTGAATACCCTTTACTAATTAAAATTGAAAAAAGAGCTATCAAATTCTTCGAACATCTCAAAACAAGCGACCCCAACTCCTATTGTTATAAAGCCCTAAAAAGCCAAGAGATGAGTGTAAAAACAAGTCCCCTCATCCAGCTAGTCCTGAGACTCACACATACTAATAGTACAACTAACACAACTAATAGTCAGCCTCAGGACCTTGCCACCCTTTCTCAAACAATTCGGCCTAACCAAATTATAAATGCAGAAAAACAAAATTACTTATCATATTGGACTGAAACAACAAAATAAACTTCAATGTTATTTGGCCCTAAACAGAGAGTACACTGTGGCAGACTACCTATCCACATTCACTGATACCAGACAGAGAAAAACCTTGACCAGGTACAGACTAAGCAATCACAGTCTGGCTATTGAGAAGGGCAGACACAGGCAAACCTGGCTGCCCAGAGAAGACAGGCTGTGCACCAATTGCAACCAAGGTGCCATAGAAACAGAGCATCACTTCTTGGCTGAATGCTGCCAATGGAAAGAGATACGAGATCAATTCTTTCCTAAATTCAGAGAAATGCATCCAGACCTTCAAAACTTTAAGGATCCAAGTCTAAGAATACTATTAGGAGAGAAACAAAAGAGCGCAAGAGTCGCAGCAAGATATATAGATGCTTGCCATAAACAAAGGGAGTTACTTCATCAGTGAAGCACACACAAAGTCAAATACACACACACACACACCATCACATACACACACACACACTGCCGTTGCAGTAATGTATGATGCATGATGTTTTGTCTTATGTCTTTACAAACTACTACGTACATGTATGCTTTGGCAATACAAATTGTATTTGTTGTCATGCCAATAAAGCTCAATTGAATTGAATTGAATTGAGAGAGAGAGAGAGAGAGAGAGAGAGGAACAGGTGGAAAGGGGAAAAGCAGGACAGGATATGAAGTGTTGGTGTTGGCTGAGGAACGCTGTGAGTTGCAGCTCCTGAAATGCTGTTTTAATAACGCTAACTGGAGCATCCCCACTCCAACAATCAATATTGCAGAAAGAGGCATAGGAGAGCGGGAAAATCAATAAATATGTTTTTCTACCCTCATTCCATCTCTCTCTCCCTCTCCCTCTCCCTACCCCTCTTTTCTCCCTTTTCTTCCTGGAGCAAAGTTATTAAGGAGGCTTTTATTACAATATTTGCATTGATGCCTGGTGCGCGCGTGCGTGCGTGCGTGCGTGCGTGCGTGTGTGTGCGTGCGCGCGCGTGCGTGTTTGCTCACTTCCTTGCTTGTGTGTGCGCGCACGTGACTGTGTGTATGTGCCTGTGTGTATGTGTGTCTGTGGAGGCATGCAGATGAGGCTGCTGCCCCTTGGACAGTTGGGAACGTGGATGACTCACCAGCTTACAGGCGCGTTCTTGATGGGGGCCTGACTGCGTAGGAGAGAAGGGCCCAGGTGTGGGTGTGTGTATGTATACTATGACAGAAGGGTGTGTGTGTGTGTGTGTGTGCGCGAGTGCATAGGAGAGTAGGGTTCAGGTCTGCAGGCATTGCCTCAGCCCAATTATCATGCTTCATAATTTGTTGCATCTTATTTCCATACTTAGGCTTTCCGTTGACGAAAAAGAAGCAGAGAAAGAAACAGTGTGTGTGTGAGTGTGTGTGCGCGTGTGTGTGTGCGTGCGTGCGTGCGTGCGTGCGTGCGTGCGTGTGTGCGTGTGTGTGTGTGTGCGTGTGTGCATGCGTGCGTGTGTGCACAAGCGTGCGTGTGTGTGTGTGTGTGTGTGTGTGCGTGCGTGCGTGCGTGTGTGCGTGCATGCGTGCGTGCACAAGCGTGTGTGTGTGCGTGCGTGTGTGTGTGTGTGTGTGCGTGCACAAGCGTGTGTGTGTGTGCGTGCGCGTGTGTTTGTACATGCATGTGTGCACGTGCGCAAGCGTGTGTGTGTGTGTGCGTGCACAAGCGTGTGTGTGTGTGCGTGCGCGTGTGTTTGTACATGCATGTGTGCACGTGCGCAAGCGTGTGTGTGTGTGTGCACGCACACGAGAGACAGGCATGTGTGTGTGTGTGTGTGTGTTTATTTGTGTGTGGAGACAGAATCGGTGTCTGATAAGTATTAAGTATTTGGTTTGGTTTGTTTACAGTTTAACAGGTGTGTGTGTGTGTGTGTGTGTGTGTGTGTGTGTCTCTCTGTGTTTGGAGGCAGTATCTGTGTTTCATACATATACTGTTATTGTTGAACACAGATAACGGCAGAGTTAGCGGGCAGCTGAGTTTTTGTCTGTGCTTCTCCCTGTGTGTGTGGGTGCGGAAGCTGTGTGAGACTGCTTTTGAGGTTGTCAGCTCAGAGTCAGTCAGGGCCATGCACCTGAGTGAGAAAAAGAGGCAGAGAGATCTTCTTGTGCCATAGCCTCTCTGCAGAGGGAGCGCGGGGAGGCTGCTCCTCCTTCTCCTCCTCTCCTCCTCTCCTCCTCTCCTTGTGCTTGCTGTCTTCTCCTTCCTCTTCCTCCTCCTTCTCCTCCTCTCCTCCTCTCCTTGTGCTTGCTATCTTCTCCTTCCTCGTCGTCCTCCTCTCCTCCTCTCCTTGTGCTTGCTGTCTTCTCCTTGCTCTTCCTCCTCCTCCTCTCCTCCTCTCCTTGTGCTTGCTGTCTTCTTCCTCTTCCTCCTCCTCCTCCTCCTCCTCCTACACCATTGATCGCCTGAGGAGCAGAAGTGTCGATACACAGGAAGCGCAGTCACACCACAGAAGGTCAGGCAGACTGCTCTGTCTCTCTTTTTCTCTTTCTCTTAACTCTATGCGCTTTCACTCACTCTACTCTGTCTTTCTCTCTCTATCTCTATCTCTCTCTCTCTCACTCACTCACTCACTCACTCACTCACTCTCAAACACGCATGCACAATAGGGATGTGCACAGATAGTCAAATAATCGGTTAGTCGTTTGATTATTTGAATAGTAGTATCCCTTTTCGGTTATTCTAAAATGCACAGAATCATGGAAATAGCACATTTGCAAATGGTAGCGTAGCATAGCATAGAAGTTACGCTATAATGGCAGAAGTTCTACTATAATGTCGCTGTTAATTAAGTTAGAATCTTGTGATCACGATAAGCAGTGGATCTTTTTTTTCCTTTTTCTCTTTTTTCTCTTTTTTATTCTTTTCTTTGTTCTGTTTATGTAATGTATTTGAGAGCGTAGCCAATCCAATGCAAACCAAATAGCTAGGAAATAACAGGGAGACTATGTAATTAACAGTCTAATGAAGGCCTGTCTTTTGCATTGCGTTGCCAGAGACTTTTTGCTAAGCACACACCATATTGAAAAGACCAGAAGTTATCATCCTTTGCTCTTGATAGTGCACTCTTGAAATAGCACTGTTGGTAACACACAACAATGAATAATAATTGAATAACACACACACACACACACACACACACACACACACACACACACACACACCTTGCTTTCACTTTCCCCTGTTCCATCAGCTAGCTTTTTATGTCCATCTGTCCTTCTGTCTCTCCACCACACTGTCTCTTTCTCTCTTTATTTCTCTTTCTCTCTGTCTTTCTCTCTTTCTCTCTCTCTCTGTCTTTCTCTTTCTCAATTCCATTCAATGCATTTAATTTAATGTGACAGTTTAAAGAAAAACTCAAAATGTTTTGGTCTCTGACCATGTCTCTTTCTCTCTCTCTCTCTCTCTATCCCTTGTTCTCTCTCTTCTTCATCCTCCCTCTCTCTCATGTAGCGTGTTCTCTCTCTCCATCTCTTTCTCTCGCTCCCTCCCTTCCTCTTGTCCTGAGTCACTGCCTGTCTACTGGTCACAAGAAGAGAGGGAGAGAAAGAGGTAGAGCGAGGTGGAGGGAGACAGGTTATGCGTGTGTGTGTTTGTGTGTGCGTGTTTTTGCGTGTGTGTGCCTGTGTGTGTGTGTGTGTGTGTGTTTGCTCACTTCCTTGCTGGTGTGTGTGCATGCGTGCGTGTGCGTGCTTGTGTGTGCCTGTGTGTGTTTGCTCACTTCCTTGCTGGTGTGTGTGCGTGTGCGTGCGTGTGCGTGTGCTTGTGTGTGCCTGTGTGTGTGTGTGTTTGCTCACTTCCTTGCTGGTGTGTATGCGTGCGTGCAGTACAGTAGAGGTCCTTATGGAGATTGAGGTGGAGGTGTGCTGAGTTTCAGTGCTGTAACCTTTAACCTGTAGGAGTGTGTGTGTGTGTTTGAGCTTAAAGCAGTAACAGTATGGCACCTAATGAATGCAGGTTCAGGAACAGTGGACGTGGTGCTGGTTGCGTAGGCAGGGAGTGTGAACGCAGTCATCAGCAGTTTGTGCGTGTTTGTGTGTGTGTGTGTTTGTATTTGTTTGTGTGTGTGTGTGTATGTTACTTCATGTGGCCTCAGCAATGTTCCCCCGGTGTACACATATATATCCACACACACACACACACACACACACACACACACACACACACACACACACATACACACGCTTATGTCATACCTGGTAAAGACGCAGCTGGCTGACATTCAGAGAGGCCTCCTATATGAACTCTTAAAGAGCATCATATGCACTATGAGAACAGCAATATTCCACTCATCTGCTACATCACATGCCTCCCTTTAACAGCTGCAGCCTTCTCCCACTCAATTCTCTCTCTCTCTATCTCTCTCTCTCTCTCTCTCTATCTCTCTTTCTCTCTCTCTTTCTCGCTCTTCTCATCACCATCTCTCCCTTTTTCTCTCTCTGCCTTCTTTTTTCATCATCTCTCTCTCCCTCTTTCCCTCTCCCTCTCTCTCCTTCTCCCTGTCTCTTCATCATCTCTCTATCTTCCTCTCTCTCTTGCTCCCTCTCTCTCTCCCTCTCACTCCCTCTCACTCCCTCTTTATCACTCCCTCTCTCTCTCCCTCCCTCTGTCTCCCTCTCTCTCTCCCTCTCTCTCCTCCTCTCTCTCCCTCTCTATTTCCCTCTCCCTCTCTCTCTCATCTCCCTTTCCATCTCTGTGTCAGGGGAGAGGCAAGAAGAAGAAAAGAGTAATTAAAAGCATGACTCATATATTTATTCATATCCCTTCACCACACAACGTAAATGAAACAAGAAGAGAAGAAAATATTAACAGAGCGCAAATAAGAAGAGGAATTTAAAGGAAAGAAAAGAAGATGAACAGAACTCAAATAAGAGGAGGATTTTAAAGGGACACGCAGTGACTGCAGCAAAGCTCCACTTGTGTTGTGTGGTTTTACTTTAACAGTCGTGGCCCAATCAAGTGATGCATAAAAAATGGGAAAAAATATTTTTTTAA